>NC_135378.1:7827410-8156160 GCF_049243985.1 Paroedura picta
AAGCAGGGGGGATATCAGAAAGCGCTCAACTGAGTTCCCCTGGTGAGGAGGGGATGTCTGTTACAAGCAGGGGGGATATCACAACACACCAGGAGTCATAGGGGAAGCCAACCTCAACCTTGAAACAGGTGACCAACTGAAATGACATCAAAAAGCGCTCACCTGAGTTCCCCTGGAGAAGAGGGGATGTTTGTTACAAGCAGGGGGGTTATCACAACACACCAGGAGTCACAGCGGAAGCCATCCTCCACCATGAAACAGGTGACCAACTGAAATGACATCACAAAGCGCTCATCTGGGTTCCCCTAGAGATAAGGGGAGCCTCTTGTGGCGCAGAGTGGTAAGGCGGCGATATGCTGTCTGAATCTGTCTGCCCATGAGGTTGGGAGTTCAATCCCAGCAGCCGGCTCAAGGTTGACTCAGCCTTCCATCCTTCCGAGGTCGGTAAAATGAGTACCCAGCTTGCTGGGGGGTAAACGGTGATGACTGGGGAAGGCACTGGCAAACCACCCCATATTGAGTCTGCCATGAAAACGCTGGAGGGCGTCACCCCAAGGGTCAGACATGACTCGGTGCTTGCACAGGGGATACCTTTACCTTTAGAGATGAGGGAATGTCTCTTCTGGCATGGGGGATAACATAACACACTGGCAAGCCAGCCTGCACCTTGAAACAGGTGACCAACTGAAATGACATCACAAAGCGCTCACCTGAGTTAACTTGGAGAAGAGGGAATGTCTGTTACAAGGAGGGGGGATATCACAACACACCAGGAGTCACAGGGGAAGCCAACCTCAAACTTGAACCAGGTGACCAACTGAAATGACATCAAAAAGCACTCACCTGAGTTCCCCTAGAGATGATGGGATGTCTGTTAAAAGCAGGAGGGATATCACAACACGCCCGGATTCACAGGGGAAGACAATCTCAACCTTGAAACAGGTGACCAACTGAAATGACATCACAAAGCGCTCACCTGAGTTCCCCTGGAGAGCAGGGGACCTCTGTTAAAAGCAGGGGGGATATCACAAAGCGCTCACCTGAGTTCCCCTGGTGAGGAGGGGATGTCTGTTACAAGCAGGGGGGATATCACAACACACCAGGAGTCACAGGGATAGCCAACCTCCACCTTGAAACAGGTGACCAACTGAAATGACATCATAAAGCGCTCACCTGAGTTCCCGTGGAGAGGAGGGGATGTCTGTTACAAGCAGGGGGGATATCACAACACACCAGGAGTCACAGGGGAAGCCAACCTCCAACTTGAAACAGGTGACCAACTGAAATGACATCACAAAGCGCTCACCTGAGTTCCCCTGGAGAGCAGGGGAAGTCTGTTACAAGCAGGGGGGATATCAGAAAGCGCTCAACTGAGTTCCCCTGGTGAGGAGGGGATGTCTGTTACAAGCAGGGGGGATATCACAACACACCAGGAGTCATAGGGGAAGCCAACCTCAACCTTGAAACAGGTGACCAACTGAAATGACATCAAAAAGCGCTCACTTGAGTTCCCGTGGAGAGGAGGGGATGTCTGTTACAAGAAGGGGGGTTATAACAACACCCCAGGAGTCACAGCGGAAGCCAACCTCCACCATGAAACAGGTGACCAACTGAAATGACATCACAAAGCGCTCACCTGAGTTAACTTGGAGAAGAGGGGATGTCTGTTACAAGCAGGGGGGATATCACAACACACCAGGAGTCACAGGGGAAGCCAACCTCCAACTTGAAACAGGTGACCAACTGAAATGACATCACAAAGCGCTCACCTGAGTTCCCCTGGAGAGCAGGGGAAGTCTGTTACAAGCAGAGGGGATATCAGAAAGCGCTCAACTGAGTTCCCCTGGTGAGGAGGGGATGTCTGTTACAAGCAGGGGGGATATCACAACACACCAGGAGTCATAGGGGAAGCCAACCTCAACCTTGAAACAGGTGACCAACTGAAATGACATCAAAAAGCGCTCACCTGAGTTCCCGTGGAGAGGAGGGGATGTCTGTTACAAGAAGGGGGGTTATCACAACACCCCAGGAGTCACAGCGGAAGCCAACCTCCACCATGAAACAGGTGACCAACTGAAATGACATCACAAAGCGCTCACCTGAGTTAACTTGGAGAGGAGGGGATGTCTGTTACAAGCAGGGGGGATATCACAACACACCAGGAGTCACAGGGGAAGCCAACCTCAACCTTGAAACAGGTGACCAACTGAAATGACATCACAAAGCGCTCACCTGAGTTAACTTGGAGAAGAGGGGATGTCTGTTACAAGCAGGGGGGATATCACAACACACCAGGAGTTACAGGGGAAGACAACCTCCAACTTGAAACAGGTGACCAACTGAAATGACATCACAAAGCGCTCACCTGAGTTCCCCTAGAGATGAGGGGATGTCTGTTACAAGCAGGGGGGATATCACAACACGCCCGGAGTCACAGGGGAAGCCAACCTTCACCTTGAAACAGGTGACCAACTGAAATGACTCACTCACTCACTTCCCCTGGAGATGAGGTAATGTCTCTTAATGTCATGGCGGATAACATAACACACTAGAAGTCAGAGTGAAAGCCATCGTCCAACTAGAACCTTAAGACCTACTGAAATGACATCACAAAGCGCTCACCTGAGTTAACTTGGAGAAGAGGGGATGTCTGTTACAAGCAGGGGGGATATCACAACACACCAGGAGTCACAGGGGAAGCCAACCTCCAACTTGAAACAGGTGACCAACTGAAATGACATCACAAAGCGCTCACCTGAGTTCCCCTGGAGAGCAGGGGAAGTCTGTTACAAGCAGAGGGGATATCAGAAAGCGCTCAACTGAGTTCCCCTGGTGAGGAGGGGATGTCTGTTACAAGCAGGGGGGATATCACAACACACCAGGAGTCATAGGGGAAGCCAACCTCAACCTTGAAACAGGTGACCAACTGAAATGACATCAAAAAGCGCTCACCTGAGTTCCCGTGGAGAGGAGGGGATGTCTGTTACAAGAAGGGGGGTTATCACAACACCCCAGGAGTCACAGCGGAAGTCAACCTCCACCATGAAACAGGTGACCAACTGAAATGACATCACAAAGCGCTCACCTGAGTTAACTTGGAGAGGAGGGGATGTCTGTTACAAGCAGGGGGGATATCACAACACACCAGGAGTCACAGGGGAAGCCAACCTCCACCATGAAACAGGTGACCAACTGAAATGACATCACAAAGCGCTCACCTGAGTTAACTTGGAGAAGAGGGGATGTCTGTTACAAGCAGGGGGGATATCACAACACACCAGGAGTTACAGGGGAAGACAACCTCCAACTTGAAACAGGTGACCAACTGAAATGACATCACAAAGCGCTCACCTGAGTTCCCCTAGAGATGAGGGGATGTCTGTTACAAGCAGGGGGGATATCACAACACGCCCGGAGTCACAGGGGCAGCCAACCTTCACCTTGAAACAGGTGACCAACTGAAATGACTCACTCACTCACTTCCCCTGGAGATGAGGAAATGTCTCTTAATGTCATGGCGGATAACATAACACACTAGAAGTCAGAGTGAAAGCCATCGTCCAACTAGAACCTTAAGACCTACTGAAATGACATCACAAAGCGCTCAACTCTATTCCCATGGAGACAAAGGAATGTCTCTTACTGGCATGGCGGAACACATAACACACTAGACCAGAGGGGAAGCCAAGCTCCAGCTGGAATCTTGTGACGTACTACAATGACATCACAAAGCACTCACCTCAGTTCCCCTGGAGAGGAGGGGATGTCTATTACAAGAAGGGGGGATATCAAAACACACCAGGAGACAGAGGGGAAGCCAACCTCCACCTTGAAACAGGTGACCAACTGTAATGACATCACAAAGCGCTCACCTGAGTTAACTTGGAGAAGAGGGGATGTCTGTTACAAGCAGGGGGGATATCACAACACACCAGGAGTCACAGCGGAAGCCATCCTCCACCATGAAACAGGTGACCAACTGAAATGACATCACAAAGCGCTCACCTGGGTTCCCCTAGAGATGAGGGAATGTCTCTTCTGGCATGGGGGATAACATAACACACTGGCAAGCCAACCTCCACCTTGAAACAGGTGACCAACAGAAATGACATCACAAAGCGCTCACCTGAGTTCCCCTGGAGAGCAGGGGAAGTCTGTTACAAGCAGGGGGGATATCAGAAAGCGCTCAACTGAGTTTCCCTGGTGAGGAGGGGATGTCTGTTACAAGCAGGGGGGATATCACAACACACCAGGAGTCATAGGGGAAGCCAACCTCAACCTTGAAACAGGTGACCAACTGAAATGACATCAAAAAGCGCTCACCTGAGTTCCCCTAGAGATGATGGGATGTCTGTTAAAAGCAGGAGGGATATCACAACACGCCCGGATTCACAGGGGAAGACAATCTCAACCTTGAAACAGGTGACCAACTGAAATGACATCACAAAGCGCTCGCCTGAGTTCCCCTGGAGAGCAGGGGACCTCTGTTAAAAGCAGGGGGGATATCACAAAGCGCTCGCCTGAGTTCCCCTGGTGAGGAGGGGATGTCTGTTACAAGCAGGGGGGATATCACAACACACCAGGAGTCACAGGGGAAGCCAACCTCCACCTTGAAACAGGTGACCAACTGAAATGACATCATAAAGCGCTCACCTGAGTTCCCGTGGAGAGGAGGGGATGTCTGTTACAAGAAGGGGGGTTATCACAACACCCCAGGAGTCACAGCGGAAGCAAACCTCCACCATGAAACAGGTGACCAACTGAAATGACATCACAAAGCGCTCACCTGAGTTCCCGTGGAGAGGACGGATGTCTATTACAAGCAGGGGGGATATCACAACACACCAGGAGTCACAGGGGAAGCCAACCTCCACCTTGAATCAGGTGACCAACTGAAATGACATCACAAAGCGCTCACCTGAGTTCCCCTGGAGAGCATGGGATGTCTGTTACAAGAAGGGGGGATATCAGAAAGCGCTCACCTGAGTTCCCCTGGTGAGGAGGGGATGTCTATTACAAGCAGGGGGGATAACACAACACACCAGGAGTCACAGGGGAAGCCAACCTCAACCTTGAAACAGGTGATCAACTGAAATGACATCAAAAAGCGCTCACCTGAGTTCCCCTAGAGATGATGGGATGTCTGTTAAAAGCAGGAGGGATATCACAACACGCCCGGATTCACAGGGGAAGACAATCTCAACCTTGAAACAGGTGACCAACTGAAATGACATCACAAAGCGCTCACCTGAGTTCCCCTGGAGAGCAGGGGACCTCTGTTAAAAGCAGGGGGGATATCACAAAGCGCTCACCTGAGTTCCCCTGGTGAGGAGGGGATGTCTGTTACAAGCCAGGGGGGATATCACAACACACCAGGAGTCACAGGGGAAGCCAACCTCCACCTTGAAACAGGTGACCAACTGAAATGACATCATAAAGCGCTCACCTGAGTTCCCGTGGAGAGGAGGGGATGTCTGTTACAAGAAGGGGGGTTATCACAACACCCCAGGAGTCACAGCGGAAGCAAACCTCCACCGTGAAACAGGTGACCAACTGAAATGACATCACAAACCGCTCACCTGAGTTAACTTGGAGAAGAGGGGATGTCTGTTACAAGCAGGGGGGATAACACAACACACCAGGAGTCACAGGGGAAGCCAACCTCCAACTTGAAACAGGTGACCAACTGAAATGACATCACAAAGCGCTCACCTGAGTTCCCCTGGAGAGCAGGGGAAGTCTGTTACAAGCAGGGGGGATATCAGAAAGCGCTCAACTGAGTTCCCCTGGTGAGGAGGGGATGTCTGTTACAAGCAGGGGGGATATCACAACACACCAGGAGTCATAGGGGAAGCCAACCTCAACCTTGAAACAGGTGACCAACTGAAATGACATCAAAAAGCGCTCACCTGAGTTCCCGTGGAGAGGAGGGGATGTCTGTTACAAGAAGGGGGGTTATCACAACACCCCAGGAGTCACAGCGGAAGCCAACCTCCACCATGAAACAGGTGACCAACTGAAATGACATCACAAAGCGCTCAACTCTATTCCCATGGAGACAAAGGAATGTCTCTTACTGGCATGGCGGAACACATAACACACTAGACCAGAGGGGAAGCCAAGCTCCAGCTGGAATCTTGTGACGTACTACAATGACATCACAAAGCACTCACCTCAGTTCCCCTAGAGATGAGGGAATGTCTCTTCTGGCATGGTGGATAACATAACACACTGGCAAGCCAACCTCCACCTTGAAACAGGTGACCTACTGAAATGACATCACAAAGCGCTCACCAGAGTACACCTGGAGACGAGGGGATGTCTGTTACAAGCAGGGGGGATATCATAACACACCAGGAGTCACAGGGGAAGACAACCTCCACCTTGAAACAGATGACCAACTGAAATGACATCACAAAGCGCTCACCTGAGTTTCCCTGGAGAAGAGGGGATGTTTGTTACAAGCAGGGGGGTTATCACAACACACCAGGAGTCACAGCGGAAGCCATCCTCCACCATGAAACAGGTGACCAACTGAAATGACATCACAAAGCGCTCATCTGGGTTCCCCTAGAGATGAAGGAATGTCTCTTCTGGCATGGGGGATAACATAACACACTGGCAAGCCAGCCTGCACCTTGAAACAGGTGACCAACTGAAATGACATCACAAAGCGCTCACCTGAGTTAACTTGGAGAAGAGGGAATGTCTGTTACAAGGAGGGGGGATATCACAACACACCAGGAGTCACAGGGGAAGCCAACCTCCACCTTGAAACAGGTGACCAACTGAAATGACATCACAAAGCGCTCACCTGAGTTCCCCTGGAGAGCAGGGGATGTCTGTTACAAGCAGGAGGGATATCACAAAGCGCTCACCTGAGTTCCCCTTGAGAGGAGGGGATGTCTGTTACAAGCAGGGGGGATATCACAACACACCAGGAGTCACAGGGGAAGCCAACCTCAAACCTGAAACAGGTGACCAACTGAAATGACATCAAAAAGCGCTCACCTGAGTTCCCCTAGAGATGATGGGATGTCTGTTAAAAGCAGGAGGGATATCACAACACGCCCGGATTCACAGGGGAAGACAATCTCAACCTTGAAACAGGTGACCAACTGAAATGACATCACAAAGCGCTCACCTGAGTTCCCCTGGAGAGCAGGGGACCTCTGTTAAAAGCAGGGGGGATATCACAAAGCGCTCACCTGAGTTCCCCTGGTGAGGAGGGGATGTCTGTTACAAGCAGGGGGGATATCACAACACACCAGGAGTCACAGGGGAAGCCAACCTCCACCTTGAAACAGGTGACCAACTGAAATGACATCACAAAGCGCTCACCTGAGTTCCCCTGGAGAGCAGGGGATGTCTGTTACAAGCAGGAGGGATATCACAAAGCGCTCACCTGAGTTCCCCTTGAGAGGAGGGGATGTCTGTTACAAGCAGGGGGGATATCACAACACACCAGGAGTCACAGGGGAAGCCAACCTCAAACCTGAAACAGGTGACCAACTGAAATGACATCAAAAAGCGCTCACCTGAGTTCCCCTAGAGATGATGGGATGTCTGTTAAAAGCAGGAGGGATATCACAACACGCCCGGATTCACAGGGGAAGACAATCTCAACCTTGAAACAGGTGACCAACTGAAATGACATCACAAAGCGCTCACCTGAGTTCCCCTGGAGAGCAGGGGACCTCTGTTAAAAGCAGGGGGGATATCACAAAGCGCTCACCTGAGTTCCCCTGGTGAGGAGGGGATGTCTGTTACAAGCAGGGGGGATATCACAACACACCAGGAGTCACAGGGGAAGCCAACCTCCACCTTGAAACAGGTGACCAACTGAAAAGACATCATAAAGCGCTCACCTGAGTTCCCGTGGAGAGGAGGGGATGTCTGTTACAAGCAGGGGGGATATCACAACACACCAGGAGTCACAGGGGAAGCCAACCTCCAACTTGAAACAGGTGACCAACTGAAATGACATCACAAAGCGCTCACCTGAGTTCCCCTGGAGAGCAGGGGAAGTCTGTTACAAGCAGGGGGGATATCAGAAAGCGCTCAACTGAGTTCCTCTGGTGAGGAGGGGATGTCTGTTACAAGCAGGGGGGATATCACAACACACCAGGAGTCATAGGGGAAGCCAACCTCAACCTTGAAACAGGTGACCAACTGAAATGACATCAAAAAGCGCTCACCTGAGTTCCCGTGGAGAGGAGGGGATGTCTGTTACAAGAAGGGGGGTTATCACAACACCCCAGGAGTCACAGCGGAAGCCAACCTCCACCATGAAACAGGTGACCAACTGAAATGACATCACAAAGCGCTCACCTGAGTTAACTTGGAGAAGAGGGGATGTCTGTTACAAGCAGGGGGGATATCACAACACACCAGGAGTCACAGGGGAAGCCAACCTCCAACTTGAAACAGGTGACCAACTGAAATGACATCACAAAGCGCTCACCTGAGTTCCGCTGGAGAGCAGGGGAAGTCTGTTACAAGCAGAGGGGATATCAGAAAGCGCTCAACTGAGTTCCCCTGGTGAGGAGGGGATGTCTGTTACAAGCAGGGGGGATATCACAACACACCAGGAGTCATAGGGGAAGCCAACCTCAACCTTGAAACAGGTGACCAACTGAAATGACATCAAAAAGCGCTCACCTGAGTTCCCGTGGAGAGGAGGGGATGTCTGTTACAAGAAGGGGGGTTATCACAACACCCCAGGAGTCACAGCGGAAGCCAACCTCCACCATGAAACAGGTGACCAACTGAAATGACATCACAAAGCGCTCACCTGAGTTAACTTGGAGAAGAGGGGATGTCTGTTACAAGCAGGGGGGATATCACAAAGCGCTCACCTGAGTTCCCCTGGTGAGGAGGGGATGTCTGTTACAAGCAGGGGGGATATCACAACACGCCAGGAGTCAAAGGGGAAGCCAACCTCCACCTTGAAACAGGTGACCAACTGAAATGACATCACAAAGCGCTCACCTGAGTTCCCGTGGAGAGGAGGGGATGTCTGTTACAAGCAGGGGGGATATCACAACACACCAGGAGTCACAGGGGAAGCCAACCTCCACCATGAAACAGGTGACCAACTGAAATGACATCACAAAGCGCTCACCTGAGTTAACTTGGAGAAGAGGGGATGTCTGTTACAAGCAGGGGGGATATCATAACACACCAGGAGTTACAGGGGAAGACAACCTCCAACTTGAAACAGGTGACCAACTGAAATGACATCACAAAGCGCTCACCTGAGTTCCCGTAGAGATGAGGGGATGTCTGTTACAAGCAGGGGGGATATCACAACACGCCAGGAGTCACAGGGGCAGCCAACCTTCACCTTGAAACAGGTGACCAACTGAAATGACTCACTCACTCACTTCCCCTGGAGATGAGGAAATGTCTCTTAATGTCATGGCGGATAACATAACACACTAGAAGTCAGAGTGAAAGCCATCGTCCAACTAGAACCTTAAGACCTACTGAAATGACATCACAAAGCGCTCACCTGAGTTCCCCTGGAGAGCAGGGGATGTCTGTTACAAGCAGGAGGGATATCACAAAGCGCTCACCTGAGTTCCCCTTGAGAGGAGGGGATGTCTGTTACAAGCAGGGGGGATATCACAACACACCAGGAGTCACAGGGGAAGCCAACCTCAAACCTGAAACAGGTGACCAACTGAAATGACATCAAAAAGCGCTCACCTGAGTTCCCCTAGAGATGATGGGATGTCTGTTAAAAGCAGGAGGGATATCACAACACGCCCGGATTCACAGGGGAAGACAATCTCAACCTTGAAACAGGTGACCAACTGAAATGACATCACAAAGCGCTCACCTGAGTTCCCCTGGAGAGCAGGGGACCTCTGTTAAAAGCAGGGGGGATATCACAAAGCGCTCACCTGAGTTCCCCTGGTGAGGAGGGGATGTCTGTTACAAGCAGGGGGGATATCACAACACACCAGGAGTCACAGGGGAAGCCAACCTCCACCTTGAAACAGGTGACCAACTGAAAAGACATCATAAAGCGCTCACCTGAGTTCCCGTGGAGAGGAGGGGATGTCTGTTACAAGCAGGGGGAATATCACAACACACCAGGAGTCACAGGGGAAGCCAACCTCCAACTTGAAACAGGTGACCAACTGAAATGACATCACAAAGCGCTCACCTGAGTTCCACTGGAGAGCAGGGGAAGTCTGTTACAAGCAGGGGGGATATCAGAAAGCGCTCAACTGAGTTCCTCTGGTGAGGAGGGGATGTCTGTTACAAGCAGGGGGGATATCACAACACACCAGGAGTCATAGGGGAAGCCAACCTCAACCTTGAAACAGGTGACCAACTGAAATGACATCAAAAAGCGCTCACCTGAGTTCCCGTGGAGAGGAGGGGATGTCTGTTACAAGAAGGGGGGTTATCACAACACCCCAGGAGTCACAGCGGAAGCCAACCTCCACCATGAAACAGGTAACCAACTCAAATGACATCACAAAGCGCTCACCTGAGTTAACTTGGAGAAGAGGGGATGTCTGTTACAAGCAGGGGGGATATCACAACACACCAGGAGTCACAGGGGAAGCCAACCTCCAACTTGAAACAGGTGACCAACTGAAATGACATCACAAAGCGCTCACCTGAGTTCCGCTGGAGAGCAGGGGAAGTCTGTTACAAGCAGAGGGGATATCAGAAAGCGCTCAACTGAGTTCCCCTGGTGAGGAGGGGATGTCTGTTACAAGCAGGGGGGATATCACAACACACCAGGAGTCATAGGGGAAGCCAACCTCAACCTTGAAACAGGTGACCAACTGAAATGACATCAAAAAGCGCTCACCTGAGTTCCCGTGGAGAGGAGGGGATGTCTGTTACAAGAAGGGGGGTTATCACAACACCCCAGGAGTCACAGCGGAAGCCAACCTCCACCATGAAACAGGTGACCAACTGAAATGACATCACAAAGCGCTCACCTGAGTTAACTTGGAGAAGAGGGGATGTCTGTTACAAGCAGGGGGGATATCACAAAGCGCTCACCTGAGTTCCCCTGGTGAGGAGGGGATGTCTGTTACAAGCAGGGGGGATATCACAACACGCCAGGAGTCAAAGGGGAAGCCAACCTCCACCTTGAAACAGGTGACCAACTGAAATGACATCACAAAGCGCTCACCTGAGTTCCCGTGGAGAGGAGGGGATGTCTGTTACAAGCAGGGGGGATATCACAACACACCAGGAGTCACAGGGGAAGCCAACCTCCACCATGAAACAGGTGACCAACTGAAATGACATCACAAAGCGCTCACCTGAGTTAACTTGGAGAAGAGGGGATGTCTGTTACAAGCAGGGGGGATATCATAACACACCAGGAGTTACAGGGGAAGACAACCTCCAACTTGAAACAGGTGACCAACTGAAATGACATCACAAAGCGCTCACCTGAGTTCCCGTAGAGATGAGGGGATGTCTGTTACAAGCAGGGGGGATATCACAACACGCCAGGAGTCACAGGGGCAGCCAACCTTCACCTTGAAACAGGTGACCAACTGAAATGACTCACTCACTCACTTCCCCTGGAGATGAGGAAATGTCTCTTAATGTCATGGCGGATAACATAACACACTAGAAGTCAGAGTGAAAGCCATCGTCCAACTAGAACCTTAAGACCTACTGAAATGACATCACAAAGCGCTCAACTCTATTCCCATGGAGACAAAGGAATGTCTCTTACTGGCATGGCGGAACACATAACACACTAGACCAGAGGGGAAGCCAAGCTCCAGCTGGAATCTTGTGACGTACTACAATGACATCACAAAGCACTCACCTCAGTTCCCCTGGAGAGGAGGGGATGTCTATTACAAGAAGGGGGGATATCAAAACACACCAGGAGACAGAGGGGAAGCCAACCTCCACCTTGAAACAGGTGACCAACTGAAATGACATCACAAAGTGCTCACCTGAGTTCCCCTGGAGAAGAGGGGATGTTTGTTACAAGCAGGGGGGATATCACAACACACCAGGAGTCAGAGGGGAAGCCAACCTCCACCTTGAAACAGGTGACCAACTGTAATGACATCACAAAGCGCTCACCTGAGTTAACTTGGAGAAGAGGGGATGTCTGTTACAAGCAGGGGGGATATCACAACACACCAGGAGTCACAGCGGAAGCCATCCTCCACCATGAAACAGGTGACCAACTGAAATGACATCACAAAGCGCTCACCTGGGTTCCCCTAGAGATGAGGGAATGTCTCTTCTGGCATGGGGGATAACATAACACACTGGCAAGCCAACCTCCACCTTGAAACAGGTGACCAACAGAAATGACATCACAAAGCGCTCACCTGAGTTCCCCTGGAGAGCAGGGGAAGTCTGTTACAAGCAGGGGGGATATCAGAAAGCGCTCAACTGAGTTTCCCTAGTGAGGAGGGGATGTCTGTTACAAGCAGGGGGGATATCACAACACACCAGGAGTCATAGGGGAAGCCAACCTCAACCTTGAAACAGGTGACCAACTGAAATGACATCAAAAAGCGCTCACCTGAGTTCCCCTAGAGATGATGGGATGTCTGTTAAAAGCAGGAGGGATATCACAACACGCCCGGATTCACAGGGGAAGACAATCTCAACCTTGAAACAGGTGACCAACTGAAATGACATCACAAAGCGCTCACCTGAGTTCCCCTGGTGAGGAGGGGATGTCTGTTACAAGCAGGGGGGATATCACAACACACCAGGAGTCACAGGGGAAGCCAACCTCCACCTTGAAACAGTTGACCAACTGAAATGACATCATAAAGCGCTCACCTGAGTTCCCGTGGAGAGGAGGGGATGTCTGTTACAAGAAGGGGGGTTATCACAACACCCCAGGAGTCACAGCGGAAGCAAACCTCCACCATGAAACAGGTGACCAACTGAAATGACATCACAAAGCGCTCACCTGAGTTCCCGTGGAGAGGACGGATGTCTATTACAAGCAGGGGGGATATCACAACACACCAGGAGTCACAGGGGAAGCCAACCTCCACGAATCAGGTGACCAACTGAAATGACATCACAAAGCGCTCACCTGAGTTCCCCTGGAGAGCAGGGGATGTCTGTTACAAGCAGGGGGGGATATCAGAAAGCGCTCACCTGAGTTCCCCTGATGAGGAGGGGATGTCTGTTACAAGCAGGGGGGATATCACAACACACCAGGAGTCACAGGGGAAGCCAACCTCAACCTTGAAACAGGTGACCAACTGAAATGACATCAAAAAGCGCTCACCTGAGTTCCCCTAGAGATGATGGGATGTCTGTTAAAAGCAGGAGGGATATCACAACACGCCCGGATTCACAGGGGAAGACAATCTCAACCTTGAAACAGGTGAACAACTGAAATGACATCACAAAGCGCTCACCTGAGTTCCCCTGGAGAGCAGGTAAAGGTAAAGGTAAAGGTATCCCCTGTGCAAGCACCGGGTCATTTCTGACCCTTGGGGTGGCGCTCTCTAGCGTTTTCATGGCAGACTCAATACGGGGTGGTTTGCCAGTGCCTTCCCCAGTCATGACCGTTTACCCCCCAGCAAGCTGGGTACTCATTTTACCGACCTCGGAAAGATGGAAGGCTGAGTCAACCTTGAGCCGGCTGCTGGGATTGAACTCCCAGCCTTATGGGCAAAGCTTTCAGACGGCTGCCTTACCACTCTGCGCCACAAGAGAGCAGGGGACCTCTGTTAAAAGCAGGGGGGATATCACAAAGCGCTCACCTGAGTTCCCCTGGTGAGGAGGGGATGTCTGTTACAAGCAGGGGGTATATCACAACACACCAGGAGTCACAGGGGAAGCCAACCTCCACCTTGAAACAGGTGACCAACTGAAATGACATCATAAAGCGCTCACCTGAGTTCCCGTGGAGAGGAGGGGATGTCTGTTACAAGAAGGGGGGTTATCACAACACCCCAGGAGTCACAGCGGAAGCAAACCTCCACCATGAAACAGGTGGCATCACAAAGCGCTCACCTGAGTTCCCGTGGAGAGGAGGGGATGTCTGTTAAAAGAAGGGGGGTTATCACAACACCCCAGGAGTCACAGCGGAAGCAAACCTCCACCATGAAACAGGTGACCAAATGAAATGACATCACAAAGCGCTCACCTGAGTTAACTTGGAGAAGAGGGGATGTCTGTTACAAGCAGGGGGGATATCACAACACACCAGGAGTCACAGGGGAAGCCAACCTCCAACTTGAAACAGGTGACCAACTGAAATGACATCACAAAGCGCTCACCTGAGTTCCCCTGGAGAGCAGGGGAAGTCTGTTACAAGCAGGGGGGATATTAGAAAGCGCTCAACTGAGTTCCCCTGGTGAGGAGGGGATGTCTGTTACAAGCAGGGGGGATATCACAACACACCAGGAGTCATAGGGGAAGCCAACCTCAACCTTGAAACAGGTGACCAACTGAAATGACATCAAAAAGCGCTCACCTGAGTTCCCGTGGAGAGGAGGGGATGTCTGTTACAAGAAGGGGGGTTATCACAACACCCCAGGAGTCACAGGGGAAGCCAACCTCCAACTTGAAACAGGTGACCAACTGAAATGACATCACAAAGCGCTCACCTGAGTTCCCCTGGAGAGCAGGGGAAGTCTGTTACAAGCAGGGGGGATATCAGAAAGCGCTCAACTGAGTTCCCCTGGTGAGGAGGGGATGTCTGTTACAAGCAGGGGGGATATCACAACACACCAGGAGTCATAGGGGAAGCCAACCTCAACCTTGAAACAGGTGACCAACTGAAATGACATCAAAAAGCGCTCACCTGAGTTCCCGTGGAGAGGAGGGGATGTCTGTTACAAGAAGGGGGGTTATCACAACACCCCAGGAGTCACAGCGGAAGCCAACCTCCACCATGAAACAGGTGACCAACTGAAATGACATCACAAAGCGCTCACCTGAGTTAACTTGGAGAAGAGGGGATGTCTGTTACAAGCAGGGGGGATATCAAAACACACCAGGAGTCACAGGGGAAGCCAACCTCCAACTTGAAACAGATGACCAACTGAAATGACATCACAAAGCGCTCACCTGAGTTCCCCTGGAGAGCAGGGGAAGTCTGTTACAAGCAGAGGGGATATCAGAAAGCGCTCAACTGAGTTCCCCTGGTGAGGAGGGGATGTCTGTTACAAGCAGGGGGGATATCACAACACACCAGGAGTCATAGGGGAAGCCAACCTCAACCTTGAAACAGGTGACCAACTGAAATGACATCAAAAAGCGCTCACCTGAGTTCCCGTGCAGAGGACGGGATGTCTGTTACAAGAAGGGGGGTTATCACAACACCCCAGGAGTCACAGCGGAAGCCAACCTCCACCATGAAACAGGTGACCAACTGAAATGACATCACAAAGCGCTCACCTGAGTTAACTTGGAGAAGAAGGGATGTCTGTTACAAGCAGGGGGGATATCACAACACACCAGGAGTCACAGGGGAAGCCAACCTCCAACTTGAAACAGGTGACCAACTGAAATGACATCACAAAGCGCTCACCTGAGTTCCCCTGGAGAGCAGGGGAAGTCTGTTACAAGCAGGGGGGATATCAGAAAGCGCTCAACTGAGTTCCCCTGGTGAGGAGGGGATGTCTGTTACAAGCAGGGGGGATATCGCAACACACCAGGAGTCATAGGGGAAGCCAACCTCAACCTTGAAACAGGTGACCAACTGAAATGACATCAAAAAGCGCTCACCTGAGTTCCCGTGCAGAGGAGGGGATGTCTGTTACAAGAAGGGGGGTTATCACAACACCCCAGGAGTCACAGCGGAAGCCAACCTCCACCATGAAACAGGTGACCAACTGAAATGACATCACAAAGCGCTCACCTGAGTTAACTTGGAGAAGAGGGGATGTCTGTTACAAGCAGGGGGGATATCACAACACACCAGGAGTCACAGGGGAAGCCAACCTCCAACTTGAAACAGGTGACCAACTGAAATGACATCACAAAGCGCTCACCTGAGTTCCCCTGGAGAGCAGGGGAAGTCTGTTACAAGCAGGGGGGATATCAGAAAGCGCTCAACTGAGTTCCCCTGGTGAGGAGGGGATGTCTGTTACAAGCAGGGGGGATATCACAACACACCAGGAGTCATAGAGGAAGCCAACCTCAACCTTGAAACAGGTGACCAACTGAAATGACATCAAAAAGCGCTCACCTGAGTTCCCGTGCAGAGGACGGGATGTCTGTTACAAGAAGGGGGGTTATCACAACACCCCAGGAGTCACAGCGGAAGCCAACCTCCACCATGAAACAGGTGACCAACTGAAATGACATCACAAAGCGCTCACCTGAGTTAACTTGGAGAAGAAGGGATGTCTGTTACAAGCAGGGGGGATATCACAACACACCAGGAGTCACAGGGGAAGCCAACCTCCAACTTGAAACAGGTGACCAACTGAAATGACATCACAAAGCACTCACCTGAGTTCCCCTGGAGAGCAGGGGAAGTCTGTTACAAGCAGGGGGGATATCAGAAAGCGCTCAACTGAGTTCCCCTGGTGAGGAGGGGATGTCTGTTACAAGCAGGGGGGATATCACAACACACCAGGAGTCATAGGGGAAGCCAACCTCAACCTTGAAACAGGTGACCAACTGAAATGACATCAAAAAGCGCTCACCTGAGTTCCCGTGCAGAGGAGGGGATGTCTGTTACAAGAAGTGGGGTTATCACAACACCCCAGGAGTCACAGCGGAAGCCAACCTCCACCATGAAACAGGTGACCAACTGAAATGACATCACAAAGCGCTCACCTGAGTTAACTTGGAGAAGAGGGGATGTCTGTTACAAGCAGGGGGGATATCACAACACACCAGGAGTCACAGGGGAAGCCAACCTCCAACTTGAAACAGGTGACCAACTGAAATGACATCACAAAGCGCTCACCTGAGTTCCCCTGGAGAGCAGGGGAAGTCTGTTACAAGCAGGGGGGATATCAGAAAGCGCTCAACTGAGTTCCCCTGGTGAGGAGGGGATGTCTGTTACAAGCAGGGGGGATATCACAACACACCAGGAGTCACAGCGGAAGCCATCCTCCACCATGAAACAGGTGACCAACTGAAATGACATCACAAAGCGCTCACCTGGGTTCCCCTAGAGATGAGGGAATGTCTCTTCTGGCATGGGGGATAACATAACACACTGGCAAGCCAACCTCCACCTTGAAACAGGTGACCAACAGAAATGACATCACAAAGCGCTCACCTGAGTTCCCCTGGAGAGCAGGGGAAGTCTGTTACAAGCAGGGGGGATATCAGAAAGCGCTCAACTGAGTTCCCCTGGTGAGGAGGGGATGTCTGTTACAAGCAGGGGGGATATCACAACACACCAGGAGTCTTAGGGGAAGCCAACCTCAACCTTGAACAGGTGACCAACTGAAATGACATCAAAAAGCGCTCACCTGAGTTCCCCTGGAGAGGAGGGGATGTCTATTACAAGCAGGGGGGATATCACAACACACCAGGAGTCACAGTGGAACCCAACCTCCACCTTGAATCAGGTGACCAACTGAAATGACATCACAAAGCGCTCACCTGAGTTCCCCTGGAGAGCAGGGGATGTCTGTTACAAGCAGGGGGGATATCAGAAAGCGCTCACCTGAGTTCCCCTGGTGAGGAGGGGATGTCTGTTACAAGCAGGGGGGATATCACAACACACCAGGAGTCACAGGGGAAGCCAACCTCCTCCTTGAAACAGGTGACCAACTGAAATGACATCAGAAAGCGCTCACCAGAGTTCCCCTGGAGAGGAGGGGATGTCTGTTACAAGCAGGAGGGATATCACAACACATCAGGGTCACAGGGGAAGCCAACCTCAACCTTGAAACAGGTGACCAACTGAAATGACATCAAAAAGTGCTCACCTTAGTTCCCCTAGAGATGAGGGGATGTCCGTTACAAGAAGGGGGGATATCACAAAGCGCTCACCTGAGTTCCCCTGCTGAGGAGGGGATGTCTGTTACAAGCAGGGGGGATATCACAACACACCAGGAGTCACAGGGGAAGCAAACCTTCACCTTGAAACAGGTGACCAACTGAATTGACATCACAAAGCGCTGACTTGACTTTCCCTTGAGAGTAGGGGATGTCCGTTACAAGCAGGGGGGATATCACAACACACCAGGAGTCACAGGGGAAGCCAACCTCCACCTTGAAACAGGTGACCAACTGAAATGACATCACAAAGCGCTTACCAGAGTTCCCCTGGAGAGGAGGGGATGTCTGTTACAAGCAGGGGGGATATCACAACACACCAGGAGTCACAGGGGAAGACAACCTCCACCTTGAAACAGGTGACCAACTGAAATGACATCACAAAGCGCTCACCAGAGTTCCCCTGGAGAGGAGGGGATGTCTGTTACAAGCAGGGGGGATATCACAACACACCAGGAGTCACAGGGGAAGACAACCTCCACCTTGAAACAGGTGACCAACTGAAATGACATCACAAAGCGCTGAAGTGAGTTCCCCTGGAGAGCAGGGGATCTCTGTTACAAGCACGGGGGATATCACAAAGCGCTCACCTGAGTTCCCCTGGAGAGGAGGGGATGTCTATTACAAGAAGGGGGGATATCAAAACACACCAGGAGTCAGAGGGGAAGCCAACCTCCACCTGAAACAGGTGACCAACTGAAATGACATCACAAAGTGCTCACCTGAGTTCCCGTGGAGAGGAGGGGATGTCTGTTACAAGAAGGGGGGTTATCACAACGCACCAGGTGTCACAGCGGAAGCCAACCTCCACCATGAAATAGGTGACCAACTGAAATGACATCACAAAGCGCTCACCTGAGTTAACTTGGAGAAGGGGGGATGTCTGTTACAAGCAGGGGGGATATCACAACACGCCCGGATTCACAGGGGAAGACAATCTCAACCTTGAAACAGGTGACCAACTGAAATGACATCACAAAGCGCTCACCTGAGTTCCCCTGGAGAGCAGGGGACCTCTGTTACAAGCAGGGGGGATATCACAAAGCGCTCACCTGAGTTCCCCTGGTGAGGAGGGGATGTCTGTTACAAGCAGGGGGGATATCACAACACGCCAGGAGTCACAGGGGAAGCCAACCTCCACCTTGAAACTGGTGACCAACTGAAATGACATCACAAAGCGCTCACCTGAGTTCCCCTGGAGAGGAGGGGATGTCTGTTACAAGAAGGGGGGTTATCACAACACCCCAGGAGTCACAGCGGAAGCCAACCTCCACCATGAAACAGGTGACCAACTGAAATGACATCACAAAGCGCTCACCTGAGTTAACTTGGAGAAGAGGGGATGTCTGTTACAAGCAGGGGGGATATCACAACACACCAGGAGTCACAGGGGAAGCCAACCTCCACCTTGAAACAGGTGACCAACTGAAATGACATCACAAAGCGCTCACCTGAGTTCCCCTAGAGATGAGGGGATGTCTGTTACAAGAAGGGGGGATATCACAAAGCGCTCACCTGAGTTCCCCTGCTGAGGAGGGGATGTCTGTTACAAGCAGGGGGGATATCACAACACACCAGGAGTCACAGGGGAAGCAAACCTCCACCTTGAAACAGGTGACCAACTGAATTGACCTCACAAAGCGCTGACTTGACTTTCCCTTGAGAGTAGGGGATGTCCGTTACAAGCAGGGGGGATATCACAACACACCAGGAGTCACAGGGGAAGCCAACCTCCACCTTGAAACAGGTGACCAACTGAAATGACATCACAAAGCGCTCACCTGAGTTAACTTGGAGAAGAGGGGATGTCTGTTACAAGCAGGGGGGATATCACAACACACCAGGAGTCACAGGGGAAGCCAACCTCCACCTTGAAACAGGTGACCAACTGAAATGACATCACAAAGCGCTGAAGTGAGTTCCCCTGGAGAGCAGGGGATCTCTGTTACAAGCACGGGGGATATCACAAAGCGCTCACCTGAGTTCCCCTGGAGAGGAGGGGATGTCTATTACAAGAAGGGGGGATATCAAAACACACCAGGAGTCAGAGGGGAAGCCAACCTCCACCTGGAAACAGGTGACCAACTGAAATGACATCACAAAGTGCTCACCTGAGTTCCCGTGGAGAGGAGGGGATGTCTGTTACAAGCAGGGGGGATATCACAACACACCAGGAGTCACAGGAGAAGCAAACCTCCACCTTGAAACAGGTGACCAACTGAATTGACATCACAAAGCGCTGACTTGACTTTCCCTTGAGAGTAGGGGATGTCCGTTACAAGCAGGGGGGATATCACAACACACCAGGAGTCACAGGGGAAGCCAACCTCCACCTTGAAACAGGTGACCAACTGAAATGACATCACAAAGCGCTCACCAGAGTTCGCCTGGAGAGGAGGGGATGTCTGTTACAAGCAGGGGGGATATCACAACACACCAGGAGTCACAGGGGAAGCCAACCTCCACCTTGAAACAGGTGACCATCTGAAATGACATCACAAAGCGCTGAAGTGAGTTCCCCTGGAGAGCAGGGGATCTCTGTTACAAGCAGGGGGGATATCACAAAGCGCTCACCTGAGTTCCCCTGGAAAGGAGGGGATGTCTATTACAAGAAGGGGGGATATAAAAACACACCAGGAGTCAGAGGGGGAGCCAACCTCCACCTGGAAACAGGTGACCAACTGAAATGACATCACAAAGCGCTCACCTGAGTTCCCCAGGAGAGCAGGGGATGTCTGTTACAAGCAGGAGGGATATCACAAACCGCTCACCTGAGTTCCCCTGCTGAGGAGGGGATGTCTGTTACAAGCAGGGGGGATATCACAACACACCAGGAGTCACAGGGGAAGCAAACCTCCACCTTGAAACAGGTGACCAACTGAATTGACCTCACAAAGCGCTGACTTGACTTTCCCTTGAGAGTAGGGGATGTCCGTTACAAGCAGGGGGGATATCACAACACACCAGGAGTCACAGGGGAAGCCAACCTCCACCTTGAAACAGGTGACCAACTGAAATGACATCACAAAGCGCTCACCTGAGTTAACTTGGAGAAGAGGGGATGTCTGTTACAAGCAGGGGGGATATCACAACACACCAGGAGTCACAGGGGAAGCCAACCTCCACCTTGAAACAGGTGACCAACTGAAATGACATCACAAAGCGCTCACCTGAGTTAACTTGGAGAAGAGGGGATGTCTGTTACAAGCAGGGGGGATATCACAACACACCAGGAGTCACAGGGGAAGCCAACCTCCTCCTTGAAACAGGTGACCAACTGAAATGACATCAGAAAGCGCTCACCAGAGTTCCCCTGGAGAGGAGGGGATGTCTGTTACAAGCAGGAGGGATATCACAACACATCAGGGTCACAGGGGAAGCCAACCTCAACCTTGAAACAGGTGACCAACTGAAATGACATCAAAAAGTGCTCACCTGAGTTCCCCTAGAGATGAGGGGATGTCCGTTACAAGAAGGGGGGATATCACAAAGTGCTCACCTGAGTTCCCCTGCTGAGGAGGGGATGTCTGTTACAAGCAGGGGGGATATCACAACACACCAGGAGTCACAGGGGAAACCAACCTCAACCTTGAGTCATGTGACCAACTGAAATGACATCACAAAGCGCTCACCTGAGTTGCCCTAGCGATGAGGGGATGTCTGTTACAAGAAGGGGGGATATCACAAAGCGCTCACCTGAGTTCCCCTGCTGAGGAGGGGATGTCTGTTACAAGCAGGGGGGATATCACAACACACCAGGAGTCACAGGGGAAGCAAACCTCCACCTTGAAACAGGTGACCAACTGAATTGACATCACAAAGCGCTGACTTGACTTTCCCTTGAGAGTAGGGGATGTCCGTTACAAGCAGGGGGGATATCACAACACACCAGGAGTCACAGGGGAAGCCAACCTCCACCTTGAAACAGGTGACCAACTGAAATGACATCACAAAGCGCTCACCAGAGTTCCCCTGGAGAGGAGGGGATGTCTGTTACAAGCAGGGGGGATATCACAACACACCAGGAGTCACAGGGGAAGACAACCTCCACCTTGAAACAGGTGACCAACTGAAATGACATCACAAAGCGCTCACCAGAGTTCCCCTGGAGAGGAGGGGATGTCTGTTACAAGCAGGGGGGATATCACAACACACCAGGAGTCACAGGGGAAGACAACCTCCACCTTGAAACAGGTGACCAACTGAAATGACATCACAAAGCGCTGAAGTGAGTTCCCCTGGAGAGCAGGGGATCTCTGTTACAAGCACGGGGGATATCACAAAGCGCTCACCTGAGTTCCCCTGGAGAGGAGGGGATGTCTATTACAAGAAGGGGGGATATCAAAACACACCAGGAGTCAGAGGGGAAGCCAACCTCCACCTGGAAACAGGTGACCAACTGAAATGACATCACAAAGTGCTCACCTGAGTTCCCGTGGAGAGGAGGGGATGTCTGTTACAAGAAGGGGGGTTATCACAACGCACCAGGTGTCACAGCGGAAGCCAACCTCCACCATGAAATAGGTGACCAACTGAAATGACATCACAAAGCGCTCACCTGAGTTAACTTGGAGAAGGGGGGATGTCTGTTACAAGCAGGGGGGATATCACAACACGCCCGGATTCACAGGGGAAGACAATCTCAACCTTGAAACAGGTGACCAACTGAAATGACATCACAAAGCGCTCACCTGAGTTCCCCTGGAGAGCAGGGGACCTCTGTTACAAGCAGGGGGGATATCACAAAGCGCTCACCTGAGTTCCCCTGGTGAGGAGGGGATGTCTGTTACAAGCAGGGGGGATATCACAACACGCCAGGAGTCACAGGGGAAGCCAACCTCCACCTTGAAACTGGTGACCAACTGAAATGACATCACAAAGCGCTCACCTGAGTTCCCCTGGAGAGGAGGGGATGTCTGTTACAAGAAGGGGGGTTATCACAACACCCCAGGAGTCACAGCGGAAGCCAACCTCCAACATGAAACAGGTGACCAACTGAAATGACATCACAAAGCGCTCACCTGAGTTAACTTGGAGAAGAGGGGATGTCTGTTACAAGCAGGGGGGATATCACAACACACCAGGAGTCACAGGGGAAGCCAACCTCCACCTTGAAACAGGTGACCAACTGAAATGACATCACAAAGCGTTCACCTGAGTTCCCCTAGAGATGAGGGGATGTCTGTTACAAGAAGGGGGGATATCACAAAGCGCTCACCTGAGTTCCCCTGCTGAGGAGGGGATGTCTGTTACAAGCAGGGGGGATATCACAACACACCAGGAGTCACAGGGGAAGCAAACCTCCACCTTGAAACAGGTGACCAACTGAATTGACCTCACAAAGCGCTGACTTGACTTTCCCTTGAGAGTAGGGGATGTCCGTTACAAGCAGGGGGGATATCACAACACACCAGGAGTCACAGGGGAAGCCAACCTCCACCTTGAAACAGGTGACCAACTGAAATGACATCACAAAGCGCTCACCTGAGTTAACTTGGAGAAGAGGGGATGTCTGTTACAAGCAGGGGGGATATCACAACACACCAGGAGTCACAGGGGAAGCCAACCTCCACCTTGAAACAGGTGACCAACTGAAATGACTTCACAAAGCGCTCACCTGAGTTAACTTGGAGAAGAGGGGATGTCTGTTACAAGCAGGGGGGATATCACAACACACCAGGAGTCACAGGGGAAGCCAACCTCCTCCTTGAAACAGGTGACTAACTGAAATGACATCAGAAAGCGCTCACCAGAGTTCCCCTGGAGAGGAGGGGATGTCTGTTACAAGCAGGAGGGATATCACAACACATCAGGGTCACAGGGGAAGCCAACCTCAACCTTGAAACAGGTGACCAACTGAAATGACATCAAAAAGTGCTCACCTGAGTTCCCCTAGAGATGAGGGGATGTCCGTTACAAGAAGGGGGGATATCACAAAGCGCTCACCTGAGTTCCCCTGCTGAGGAGGGGATGTCTGTTACAAGCAGGGGGGATATCACAACACACCAGGAGTCACAGGGGAAACCAACCTCAACCTTGAGTCATGTGACCAACTGAAATGACATCACAAAGCGCTCACCTGAGTTGCCCTAGAGATGAGGGGATGTCTGTTACAAGAAGGGGGGATATCACAAAGCGCTCACCTGAGTTCCCCTGCTGAGGAGGGGATGTCTGTTACAAGCAGGGGGGATATCACAACACACCAGGAGTCACAGGGGAAGCAAACCTCCACCTTGAAACAGGTGACCAACTGAATTGACATCACAAAGCGCTGACTTGACTTTCCCTTGAGAGTAGGGGATGTCCGTTACAAGCAGGGGGGATATCACAACACACCAGGAGTCACAGGGGAAGCCAACCTCCACCTTGAAACAGGTGACCAACTGAAATGACATCACAAAGCGCTCACCAGAGTTCCCCTGGAGAGGAGGGGATGTCTGTTACAAGCAGGGGGGATATCACAACACACCAGGAGTCACAGGGGAAGACAACCTCCACCTTGAAACAGGTGACCAACTGAAATGACATCACAAAGCGCTGAAGTGAGTTCCCCTGGAGAGCAGGGGATCTCTGTTACAAGCACGGGGGATATCACAAAGCGCTCACCTGAGTTCCCCTGGAGAGGAGGGGATGTCTATTACAAGAAGGGGGGATATCAAAACACACCAGGAGTCAGAGGGGAAGCCAACCTCCACCTGGAAACAGGCGACCAACTGAAATGACATCACAAAGTGCTCACCTGAGTTCCCGTGGAGAGGAGGGGATGTCTGTTACAAGAAGGGGGGTTATCACAACGCACCAGGTGTCACAGCGGAAGCCAACCTCCACCATGAAATAGGTGACCAACTGAAATGACATCACAAAGCGCTCACCTGAGTTAACTTGGAGAAGGGGGGATGTCTGTTACAAGCAGGGGGGATATCACAACACGCCCGGATTCACAGGGGAAGACAATCTCAACCTTGAAACAGGTGACCAACTGAAATGACATCACAAAGCGCTCACCTGAGTTCCCCTGGAGAGCAGGGGACCTCTGTTACAAGCAGGGGGGATATCACAAAGCGCTCACCTGAGTTCCCCTGGTGAGGAGGGGATGTCTGTTACAAGCAGGGGGGATGTCACAACACGCCAGGAGTCACAGGGGAAGCCAACCTCCACCTTGAAACTGGTGACCAACTGAAATGACATCACAAAGCGCTCACCTGAGTTCCCCTGGAGAGGAGGGGATGTCTGTTACAAGAAGGGGGGTTATCACAACACCCCAGGAGTCACAGCGGAAGCCAACCTCCACCATGAAACAGGTGACCAACTGAAATGACATCACAAAGCGCTCACCTGAGTTAACTTGGAGAAGAGGGGATGTCTGTTACAAGCAGGGGGGATATCACAACACACCAGGAGTCACAGGGGAAGCCAACCTCCACCTTGAAACAGGTGACCAACTGAAATGACATCACAAAGCGCTCACCTGAGTTCCCCTAGAGATGAGGGGATGTCTGTTACAAGAAGGGGGGATATCACAAAGCGCTCACCTGAGTTCCCCTGCTGAGGAGGGGATGTCTGTTACAGCAGGGGGGATATCACAACACACCAGGAGTCACAGGGGAAGCAAACCTCCACCTTGAAACAGGTGACCAACTGAATTGACATCACAAAGCGCTGACTTGACTTTCCCTTGAGAGTAGGGGATGTCCCTTACAAGCAGGGGGGATATCACAACACACCAGGAGTCACAGGGGAAGCCAACCTCCACCTTGAAACAGGTGACCAACTGAAATGACATCACAAAGCGCTCACCAGAGTTCCCCTGGAGAGGAGGGGATGTCTGTTACAAGCAGGGGGGATATCACAAAGCGCTCACCTGAGTTCCCCTGCTGAGGAGGGGATGTCTGTTACAAGCAGGGGGGATATCACAACACACCAGGAGTCACAGGGGAAACCAACCTCAACCTTGAGTCATGTGACCAACTGAAATGACATCACAAAGCGCTCACCTGAGTTGCCCTAGAGATGAGGGGATGTCTGTTACAAGAAGGGGGGATATCACAAAGCGCTCACCTGAGTTCCCCTGCTGAGGAGGGGATGTCTGTTACAAGCAGGGGGGATATCACAACACACCAGGAGTCACAGGGGAAGCAAACCTCCACCTTGAAACAGGTGACCAACTGAATTGACATCACAAAGCGCTGACTTGACTTTCCCTTGAGAGTAGGGGATGTCCGTTACAAGCAGGGGGGATATCACAACACACCAGGAGTCACAGGGGAAGCCAACCTCCACCTTGAAACAGGTGACCAACTGAAATGACATCACAAAGCGCTCACCAGAGTTCCCCTGGAGAGGAGGGGATGTCTGTTACAAGCAGGGGGGATATCACAACACACCAGGAGTCACAGGGGAAGCCAACCTCCACCTTGAAACAGGTGACCAACTGAAATGACATCACAAAGCGCTCACCTGAGTTCCCCTGGAGAGCAGGGGATGTCTGTTACAAGAAGGGGGGATATCAGAAAGCGCTCACCTGAGTTCCCCTGGTGAGGAGGGGATGTCTGTTACAAGCAGGGGGGATATCACAACACACCAGGAGTCACAGGGGAAGCCAACCTCCACCTTGAAACAGGTGACCAACTGAAATGACATCACAAAGCGCTCACCAGAGTTCCCCTGGAGAGGAGGGGATGTCTGTTACAAGCAGGGGGGATATCACAACACACCAGGAGTCACAGGGGAAGACAACCTCCACCTTGAAACAGGTGACCAACTGAAATGACATCACAAAGCACTCACCAGAGTTCCCCTGGAGAGGAGGGGATGTCTGTTACAAGCAGGGGGGATATCACAACACACCAGGAGTCACAGGGGAAGACAACCTCCACCTTGAAACAGGTGACCAACTGAAATGACATCACAAAGCGCTGAAGTGAGTTCCCCTGGAGAGCAGGGGATCTCTGTTACAAGCACGGGGGATATCACAAAGCGCTCACCTGAGTTCCCCTGGAGAGGAGGGGATGTCTATTACAAGAAGGGGGGATATCAAAACACACCAGGAGTCAGAGGGGAAGCCAACCTCCACCTGGAAACAGGTGACCAACTGAAATGACATCACAAAGTGCTCACCTGAGTTCCCGTGGAGAGGAGGGGATGTCTGTTACAAGAAGGGGGGTTATCACAACGCACCAGGTGTCACAGCGGAAGCCAACCTCCACCATGAAATAGGTGACCAACTGAAATGACATCACAAAGCGCTCACCTGAGTTAACTTGGAGAAGGGGGGATGTCTGTTACAAGCAGGGGGGATATCACAACACGCCCGGATTCACAGGGGAAGACAATCTCAACCTTGAAACAGGTGACCAACTGAAATGACATCACAAAGCGCTCACCTGAGTTCCCCTGGAGAGCAGGGGACCTCTGTTACAAGCAGGGGGGATATCACAAAGCGCTCACCTGAGTTCCCCTGGTGAGGAGGGGATGTCTGTTACAAGCAGGGGGGATATCACAACACGCCAGGAGTCACAGGGGAAGCCAACCTCCACCTTGAAACTGGTGACCAACTGAAATGACATCACAAAGCGCTCACCTGAGTTCCCCTGGAGAGGAGGGGATGTCTGTTACAAGAAGGGGGGTTATCACAACACCCCAGGAGTCACAGCGGAAGCCAACCTCCAACATGAAACAGGTGACCAACTGAAATGACATCACAAAGCGCTCACCTGAGTTAACTTGGAGAAGAGGGGATGTCTGTTACAAGCAGGGGGGATATCACAACACACCAGGAGTCACAGGGGAAGCCAACCTCCACCTTGAAACAGGTGACCAACTGAAATGACATCACAAAGCGTTCACCTGAGTTCCCCTAGAGATGAGGGGATGTCTGTTACAAGAAGGGGGGATATCACAAAGCGCTCACCTGAGTTCCCCTGCTGAGGAGGGGATGTCTGTTACAAGCAGGGGGGATATCACAACACACCAGGAGTCACAGGGGAAGCAAACCTCCACCTTGAAACAGGTGACCAACTGAATTGACCTCACAAAGCGCTGACTTGACTTTCCCTTGAGAGTAGGGGATGTCCGTTACAAGCAGGGGGGATATCACAACACACCAGGAGTCACAGGGGAAGCCAACCTCCACCTTGAAACAGGTGACCAACTGAAATGACATCACAAAGCGCTCACCTGAGTTAACTTGGAGAAGAGGGGATGTCTGTTACAAGCAGGGGGGATATCACAACACACCAGGAGTCACAGGGGAAGCCAACCTCCACCTTGAAACAGGTGACCAACTGAAATGACATCACAAAGCGCTCACCTGAGTTAACTTGGAGAAGAGGGGATGTCTGTTACAAGCAGGGGGGATATCACAACACACCAGGAGTCACAGGGGAAGCCAACCTCCTCCTTGAAACAGGTGACTAACTGAAATGACATCAGAAAGCGCTCACCAGAGTTCCCCTGGAGAGGAGGGGATGTCTGTTACAAGCAGGAGGGATATCACAACACATCAGGGTCACAGGGGAAGCCAACCTCAACCTTGAAACAGGTGACCAACTGAAATGACATCAAAAAGTGCTCACCTGAGTTCCCCTAGAGATGAGGGGATGTCCGTTACAAGAAGGGGGGATATCACAAAGCGCTCACCTGAGTTCCCCTGCTGAGGAGGGGATGTCTGTTACAAGCAGGGGGGATATCACAACACACCAGGAGTCACAGGGGAAACCAACCTCAACCTTGAGTCATGTGACCAACTGAAATGACATCACAAAGCGCTCACCTGAGTTGCCCTAGAGATGAGGGGATGTCTGTTACAAGAAGGGGGGATATCACAAAGCGCTCACCTGAGTTCCCCTGCTGAGGAGGGGATGTCTGTTACAAGCAGGGGGGATATCACAACACACCAGGAGTCACAGGGGAAGCAAACCTCCACCTTGAAACAGGTGACCAACTGAATTGACATCACAAAGCGCTGACTTGACTTTCCCTTGAGAGTAGGGGATGTCCGTTACAAGCAGGGGGGATATCACAACACACCAGGAGTCACAGGGGAAGCCAACCTCCACCTTGAAACAGGTGACCAACTGAAATGACATCACAAAGCGCTCACCAGAGTTCCCCTGGAGAGGAGGGGATCTCTGTTACAAGCACGGGGGATATCACAAAGCGCTCACCTGAGTTCCCCTGGAGAGGAGGGGATGTCTATTACAAGAAGGGGGGATATCAAAACACACCAGGAGTCAGAGGGGAAGCCAACCTCCACCTGGAAACAGGCGACCAACTGAAATGACATCACAAAGTGCTCACCTGAGTTCCCGTGGAGAGGAGGGGATGTCTGTTACAAGAAGGGGGGTTATCACAACGCACCAGGTGTCACAGCGGAAGCCAACCTCCACCATGAAATAGGTGACCAACTGAAATGACATCACAAAGCGCTCACCTGAGTTAACTTGGAGAAGGGGGGATGTCTGTTACAAGCAGGGGGGATATCACAACACGCCCGGATTCACAGGGGAAGACAATCTCAACCTTGAAACAGGTGACCAACTGAAATGACATCACAAAGCGCTCACCTGAGTTCCCCTGGAGAGCAGGGGACCTCTGTTACAAGCAGGGGGGATATCACAAAGCGCTCACCTGAGTTCCCCTGGTGAGGAGGGGATGTCTGTTACAAGCAGGGGGGATATCACAACACGCCAGGAGTCACAGGGGAAGCCAACCTCCACCTTGAAACTGGTGACCAACTGAAATGACATCACAAAGCGCTCACCTGAGTTCCCCTGGAGAGGAGGGGATGTCTGTTACAAGAAGGGGGGTTATCACAACACCCCAGGAGTCACAGCGGAAGCCAACCTCCACCATGAAACAGGTGACCAACTGAAATGACATCACAAAGCGCTCACCTGAGTTAACTTGGAGAAGAGGGGATGTCTGTTACAAGCAGGGGGGATATCACAACACACCAGGAGTCACAGGGGAAGCCAACCTCCACCTTGAAACAGGTGACCAACTGAAATGACATCACAAAGCGCTCACCTGAGTTCCCCTAGAGATGAGGGGATGTCTGTTACAAGAAGGGGGGATATCACAAAGCGCTCACCTGAGTTCCCCTGCTGAGGAGGGGATGTCTGTTACAGCAGGGGGGATATCACAACACACCAGGAGTCACAGGGGAAGCAAACCTCCACCTTGAAACAGGTGACCAACTGAATTGACATCACAAAGCGCTGACTTGACTTTCCCTTGAGAGTAGGGGATGTCCGTTACAAGCAGGGGGGATATCACAACACACCAGGAGTCACAGGGGAAGCCAACCTCCACCTTGAAACAGGTGACCAACTGAAATGACATCACAAAGCGCTCACCAGAGTTCCCCTGGAGAGGAGGGGATGTCTGTTACAAGCAGGGGGGATATCACAAAGCGCTCACCTGAGTTCCCCTGCTGAGGAGGGGATGTCTGTTACAAGCAGGGGGGATATCACAACACACCAGGAGTCACAGGGGAAACCAACCTCAACCTTGAGTCATGTGACCAACTGAAATGACATCACAAAGCGCTCACCTGAGTTGCCCTAGAGATGAGGGGATGTCTGTTACAAGAAGGGGGGATATCACAAAGCGCTCACCTGAGTTCCCCTGCTGAGGAGGGGATGTCTGTTACAAGCAGGGGGGATATCACAACACACCAGGAGTCACAGGGGAAGCAAACCTCCACCTTGAAACAGGTGACCAACTGAATTGACATCACAAAGCGCTGACTTGACTTTCCCTTGAGAGTAGGGGATGTCCGTTACAAGCAGGGGGGATATCACAACACACCAGGAGTCACAGGGGAAGCCAACCTCCACCTTGAAACAGGTGACCAACTGAAATGACATCACAAAGCGCTCACCAGAGTTCCCCTGGAGAGGAGGGGATGTCTGTTACAAGCAGGGGGGATATCACAACACACCAGGAGTCACAGGGGAAGCCAACCTCCACCTTGAAACAGGTGACCAACTGAAATGACATCACAAAGCGCTCACCTGAGTTCCCCTGGAGAGCAGGGGATGTCTGTTACAAGAAGGGGGGATATCAGAAAGCGCTCACCTGAGTTCCCCTGGTGAGGAGGGGATGTCTGTTACAAGCAGGGGGGATATCACAACACACCAGGAGTCACAGGGGAAGCCAACCTCAACCTTGAAACAGGTGATCAACTGAAATGACATCAAAAAGCGCTCACCTGAGTTCCCCTAGAGATGAGGGGATGTCTGTTAAAAGCAGGAGGGATATCACAACACGCCCGGATTCACAGGGGAAGACAATCTCAACCTTGAAACAGGTGACCAACTGAAATGACATCACAAAGCGCTCACCTGAGTTCCCCTGGAGAGCAGGGGACCTCTGTTACAAGCAGGGGGGATATCACAAAGCGCTCACCTGAGTTCCCCTGGTGAGGAGGGGATGTCTGTTACAAGCAGGGGGGATATCACAACACGCCAGGAGTCACAGGGGAAGCCAACCTCCACCTTGAAACTGGTGACCAACTTAAATGACATCACAAAGCGCTCACCTGAGTTCCCCTGGAGAGGAGGGGATGTCTGTTACAAGAAGGGGGGTTATCACAACACCCCAGGAGTCACAGCGGAAGCCAACCTCCACCATGAAACAGGTGACCAACTGAAATGACATCACAAAGCGCTCACCTGAGTTAACTTGGAGAAGAGGGGATGTCTGTTACAAGCAGGGGGGATATCACAACACACCAGGAGTCACAGGGGAAGCCAACCTCCACCTTGAAACAGGTGACCAACTGAAATGACATCACAAAGCGCTCACCTGAGTTCCCCAGGAGAGCAGGGGATGTCTGTTACAAGCAGGAGGGATATCACAAACCGCTCACCTGAGTTCCCCTGCTGAGGAGGGGATGTCTGTTACAAGCAGGGGGGATATCACAACACACCAGGAGTCACAGGGGAAGCAAACCTCCACCTTGAAACAGGTGACCAACTGAATTGACATCACAAAGCGCTGACTTGACTTTCCCTTGAGAGTAGGGGATGTCCGTTACAAGCAGGGGGGATATCACAACACACCAGGAGTCACAGGGGAAGCCAACCTCCACCTTGAAACAGGTGACCAAATGAAATGACATCAGAAAGCGCTCACCAGAGTTCCCCTGGAGAGGAGGGGATGTCTGTTACAAGCAGGGGGGTTATCACAACACACCAGGAGTCACAGGGGAAGCCAACCTCCACCTTGAAACAGGTGACCAACTGAAATGACATCACAAAGCGCTCACCTGAGTTCCCCCAGAGATGAGGGGATGTCTGTTACAAGAAGGGGGGATATCACAAAGCGCTCACCTGAGTTCCCCTGCTGAGGAGGGGATGTCGGTTACAAGCAGGGGGGATATCACAACACACCAGGAGTCACAGGGGAAGCAAACCTCCACCTTGAAACAGGTGACCAACTGAATTGACATCACAAAGCGCTGACTTGACTTTCCCTTGAGAGTAGGGGATGTCCGTTACAAGCAGGGGGGATATCACAACACACCAGGAGTCACAGGGGAAGCCAACCTCCACCTTGAAACAGGTGACCAACTGAAATGACATCACAAAGCGCTCACCAGAGTTCCCCTGGAGAGGAGGGGATGTCTGTTACAAGCAGGGGGGATATCACAACACACCAGGAGTCACAGGGGAAGACAACCTCCACCTTGAAACAGGTGACCAACTGAAATGACATCACAAAGCGCTGAAGTGAGTTCCCCTGGAGAGCAGGGGATCTCTGTTACAAGCACGGGGGATATCACAAAGCGCTCACCTGAGTTCCCCTGGAGAGGAGGGGATGTCTATTACAAGAAGGGGGGATATCAAAACACACCAGGAGTCAGAGGGGAAGCCAACCTCCACCTTGAAACAGGTGACCAACTGAATTGACATCACAAAGCGCTGACTTGACTTTCCCTTGAGAGTAGGGGATGTCCGTTACAAGCAGGGGGGATATCACAACACACCAGGAGTCACAGGGGAAGCCAACCTCCACCTTGAAACAGGTGACCAACTGAAATGACATCAGAAAGCGCTCACCAGAGTTCCCCTGGAGAGGAGGGGATGTCTGTTACAAGCAGGGGGGTTATCACAACACACCAGGAGTCACAGGGGAAGCCAACCTCCACCTTGAAACAGGTGACCAACTGAAATGACATCACAAAGCGCTCACCTGAGTTCCCCTAGAGATGAGGGGATGTCTGTTACAAGAAGGGGGGATATCACAAAGCGCTCACCTGAGTTCCCCTGCTGAGGAGGGGATGTCTGTTACAAGCAGGGGGGATATCACAACACACCAGGAGTCACAGGGGAAGCAAACCTCCACCTTGAAACAGGTGACCAACTGAATTGACATCACAAAGCGCTGACTTGACTTTCCCTTGAGAGTAGGAGATGTCCGTTACAAGCAGGGGGGATATCACAACACACCAGGAGTCACAGGGGAAGCCAACCTCCACCTTGAAACAGGTGACCAACTGAAATGACATCACAAAGCGCTCACCAGAGTTCCCCTGGAGAGGAGGGGATGTCTGTTACAAGCAGGGGGGATATCACAACACACCAGGAGTCACAGGGGAAGACAACCTCCACCTTGAAACAGGTGACCAACTGAAATGACATCACAAAGCGCTGAAGTGAGTTCCCCTGGAGAGCAGGGGATCTCTGTTACAAGCACGGGGGATATCACAAAGCGCTCACCTGAGTTCCCCTGGAGAGGAGGGGATGTCTATTACAAGAAGGGGGGATATCAAAGCACACCAGGAGTCAGAGGGGAAGCCAACCTCCACCTTGAAACAGGTGACCAACTGAAATGACTTCACAAAGCGCTCACCTGAGTTCCCCTAGAGATGAGGGGATGTCTGTTACAAGAAGGGGGGATATCACAAAGCGCTCACCTGAGTTCCCCTGCTGAGGAGGGGATGTCTGTTACAAGCAGGGGGGATATCACAACACACCAGGAGTCACAGGGGAAGCAAACCTCCACCTTGAAACAGGTGACCAACTGAATTGACATCACAAAGCGCTGACTTGACTTTCCCTTGAGAGTAGGGGATGTCCGTTACAAGCAGGGGGGATATCACAACACACCAGGAGTCACAGGGGAAGCCAACCTCCACCTTGAAACAGGTGACCAACTGAAATGACATCACAAAGCGCTCACCAGAGTTCCCCTGGAGAGGAGGGGATGTCTGTTACAAGCAGGGGGGATATCACAACACACCAGGAGTCACAGGGGAAGACAACCTCCACCTTGAAACAGGTGACCAACTGAAATGACATCACAAAGCGCTGAAGTGAGTTCCCCTGGAGAGCAGGGGATCTCTGTTACAAGCACGGGGGATATCACAAAGCGCTCACCTGAGTTCCCCTGGAGAGGAGGGGATGTCTATTATAAGAAGGGGGGATATCAAAACACACCAGGAGTCAGAGGGGAAGCCAACCTCCACCTGGAAACAGGTGACCAACTGAAATGACATCACAAAGCGCTCACCTGAGTTCCCGTGGAGAGGAGGGGATGTCTGTTACAAGAAGGGGGGTTATCACAACGCACCAGGAGTCACAGCGGAAGCCAACCTCCACCATGAAATAGGTGACCAACTGAAATGACATCACAAAGCGCTCATCTGAGTTAACTTGGAGAAGAGGGGATGTCTATTACAAGCAGGGGGGATATCACAACACACCAGGAGTCACAGGGGAAGCCAACCTCCAACTTGAAACAGGTGACCAACTGTAATGACATCACAAAGCACTCACCTGAGTTCCCCTAGAGATGAGGGGATGTCTGTTACAAGCAGGGGGGATATCACAAAGCGCTCAACTGAGTTCCCCTGGTGAGGAGGGGATGTCTGTTACAAGCAGGGGGGATATCACAACACACCAGGAGTCACAGGGGAAGCCAACCTCCACCTTGAAACAGGTGACCAACTGTAATGACATAACAAAGCGCTCACCTGAGTTCCCCTAGAGATGAGGGGATGTCTGTTACAAGCAGGGGGGATATCACAACACACCAGGAGTCACAGGGGAAGCCAACCTCAACCTTGAAACAGGTGACCAACTGAAATGACATCACAAAGCGCTCACCTGAGTTCCCCTGGAGAGCAGGGGATGTCTGTTACAAGGAGGCGGGATATCAGAAAGCGCTCACCTGAGTTCCCCTGGTGAGGAGGGGATGTCTGTTACAAGCAGGGGGGATATCACAACACACCAGGAGTCACAGGGGAAGCCAACCTCCACCTTGAAACAGGTGACCAACTGTAATGACATAACAAAGCGCTCACCTGAGTTCCCCTAGAGATGAGGGGATGTCTGTTACAAGCAGGGGGGATATCACAACACACCAGGAGTCACAGGGGAAGCCAACCTCAACCTTGAAACAGGTGACCAACTGAAATGACATCACAAAGCGCTCACCTGAGTTCCCCTGGAGAGCAGGGGATGTCTGTTACAAGGAGGCGGGATATCAGAAAGCGCTCACCTGAGTTCCCCTAGAGATGAGGGGATGTCTGTTACAAGCAGGAGGGATATCACAACACATCAGGGTCACAGGGGAAGCCAACCTCAACCTTGAAACAGGTGACCAACTGAAATGACATCAAAAAGTGCTCACCTGAGTTCCCCTAGAGATGAGGGGATATCCGTTAAAAGCAGGAGGGATATCACAACACGCCCGGATTCACAGGGGAAGACAATCTCAACCTTGAAACAGGTGACCAACTGAAATGACATCACAAAGCGCTCACCTGAGTTCCCCTGGAGAGCAGGGGACCTCTGTTACAAGCAGGGGGGATATCACAAAGCGCTCACCTGAGTTCCCCTGGTGAGGAGGGGATGTCTGTTACAAGCAGGGGGGATATCACAACACGCCAGGAGTCACAGGGGAAGCCAACCTCCACTTTGAAACAGGTAACCAACTGAAATGACATCACAAAGCGCTCACCTGAGTTCCCCTAGAGATGAGGGAATGTCTGTTACAAGAAGGGGGGATATCACAAAGCGCTCACCTGAGTTCCCCTGCTGAGGAGGGGATGTCTGTTACAAGCAGGGGGGATATCACAACACACCAGGAGTCACAGGGGAAGCCAACCTCCACCTTGAAACAGGTGACCAACTGAATAGACATCACAAAGCGCTGACTTGACTTTCCCTTGAGAGTAGGGGATGTCCGTTACAAGCAGGGGGGATATCACAACACACCAGGAGTCACAGGGGAAGCCAACCTCCACCTTGAAACAGGTGACCAACTGAAATGACATCACAAAGCGCTCACCAGAGTTCCCCTGGAGAGGAGGGGATGTCTGTTACAAGCAGGGGGGATATCACAACACACCAGGAGTCACAGGGAAAGCCAACCTCCACCTTGAAACAGGTGACCAACTGAAATGACATCACAAAGCGCTCACCTGAGTTCCCCTGGTGAGGAGGGGATGTCTGTTACAAGCAGGGGGGATATCACAACACACCAGGAGTCACAGGGGAAGCCAACCTCAACCTTGAAACAGGTGACCAACTGAAATGACATCACAAAGCGCTCACCTGAGTTCCCCTGGAGAGCAGGGGAAGTCTGTTACAAGCAGGGGGGATATCAGAAAGCGCTCAACTGAGTTCCCCTGGTGAGGAGGGGATGTCTGTTACAAGCAGGGGGGATCTCACAACACACCAGGAGTCATAGGGGAAGCCAACCTCAACCTTGAAACAGGTGACCAACTGAAATGACATCACAAAGCGCTCACCAGAGTTCCCTGGAGAGGAGGGGATGTCTGTTACAAGCAGGGGGGATATCACAACACACCAGGAGTCACAGGGGAAGCCAACCTCCACCTTGAAACAGGTGACCAACTGAAATGACCTCACAAAGCGCTCACCTGAGTTCCCCTGGAGAGCAGGGGATGTATGTTACAAGCAGGAGGGGTATCACGAAGCGCTCACCTGAGTTCCCCTGGTGAGGAGGGGATGTCTGTTACAAGCAGGAGGGATATCACAACACATCAGGGTCACAGGGGAAGCCAACCTCAACCTTGAAACAGGTGACCAACTGAAATGACATCAAAAAGTGCTCACCTGAGTTCCCCTAGAGATGAGGGGATATCCGTTAAAAGCAGGAGGGATATCACAACACGCCCGGATTCACAGGGGAAGACAATCTCAACCTTGAAACAGGTGACCAACTGAAATGACATCACAAAGCGCTCACCTGAGTTCCCCTGGAGAGCAGGGGACCTCTGTTACAAGCAGGGGGGATATCACAAAGCGCTCACCTGAGTTCCCCTGGTGAGGAGGGGATGTCTGTTACAAGCAGGGGGGATATCACAACACGCCAGGAGTCACAGGGGAAGCCAACCTCCACTTTGAAACAGGTAACCAACTGAAATGACATCACAAAGCGCTCACCTGAGTTCCCCTAGAGATGAGGGGATGTCTGTTACAAGCAGGGGGGATATCATAACACACCAGGAGTCACAGGGGAAGACAACCTCCAGCATGAAACAAGTGACCAACTGAAATGACATCACAAAGCGCTCACCTGAGTTCCCCTGGAGAAGAGGGGATGTCTGTTACAAGCAGGGGGGATATCACAACACACCAGGAGTCACAGCGGAAGCCAACCTCCACCATGAAACAAGTGACCAACTGAAATGACATCACAAAGCGCTCACCTGAGTTCCCCTGGAGAAGAGGGGATGTCTGTTACAAGCAGGGGGGATATCACAACACACCAGGAGTCACAGCGGAAGCCAACCTCCACCATGAAACAAGTGACCAACTGAAATGACATCACAAAGCGCTCACCTGAGTTCCCCTGGAGAAGAGGGGATGTTTGTTACAAGCAGGGGGAATATCACAAAGCGCTCACCTGAGTTCCCCTGGAGTTTAGGGGATGTCTATTACAACAAGGGGGATATCAAAACACACCAGGAGTCAGAGGGGAAGCCAACCTCCACCTTGAAACAGGTGACCAACTGTAATGACATCACAAAGCGCTCACCTGAGTTCCCCTGGAGACGAGGGGATGTCTGTTACAAGCAGGGGGGTTATCACAACACACCAGGAGTCACAGCGGAAGCCATCCTCCACCATGAAACAGGTGACCAACTGAAATGACATCACAAAGCGCTCACCTGAGTTAACTTGGAGAAGAGGGGATGTCTGTTACAAGCAGGGGGGATATCACAACACACCAGGAGTCACAGGGGAAGCCAACCTCCACCTTGAAACAGGTGACCAACTGAAATGACATCACAAAGCGCTCACCTGAGTTCCCCTGGAGAGCAGGGGATGTCTGTTACAAGCAGGAGGGATATCACAAAGCGCTCACCTGAGTTCCCCTGGTGAGGAGGGGATGTCTGTTACAAGTAGGGGGGATATCACGACACACCAGGAGTCACAGGGGAAGCCAACCTCAACCTTGAAACATGTGACCAACTGAAATGACATCACAAAGCGCTCACCTGAGTTCCCCTAGAGATGAGGGAATGTCTGTTACAAGAAGGGGGGATATCACAAAGCGCTCACCTGAGTTCCCCTGCTGAGGAGGGGATGTCTGTTACAAGCAGGGGGGATATCACAACACACCAGGAGTCACAGGGGAAGCCAACCTCCACCTTGAAACAGGTGAACAACTGAATAGACATCACAAAGCGCTGACTTGACTTTCCCTTGAGAGTAGGGGATGTCCGTTACAAGCAGGGGGGGATATCACAACACACCAGGAGTCACAGGGGAAGCCAACCTCCACCTTGAAACAGGTGACCAACTGAAATGACATCACAAAGCGCTCACCAGAGTTCCCCTGGAGAGGAGGGGATGTCTGTTACAAGCAGGGGGGATATCACAACACACCAGGAGTCACAGGGAAAGCCAACCTCAACCTTGAAACAGGTGACCAACTGAAATGACATCACAAAGCGCTCACCTGAGTTCCCGTAGAGATGAGGGGATGTCTGTTACAAGTAGGGGGGATATCACAACATGACAGGATTCACAGGGGAAAACAATCTCCACCTTCAAACAGGTGACCAACTGAAATGACATAACAAAGCGCTGACCTGAGTTCCCCTGGAGAGCAGGGGATCTCTGTTACAAGCAGGAGGGGTATCATAAAGCGCTCACCTGAGTTCGCCTGGAGAGGAGGGGATGTCTATTACAAGAAGGGGGGATATCAAAACACACCAGCAGTCAGAGGGGAAGCCAACCTCCACCTTGAAACAGGTGACCAACTGAAATGACATCACAAAGCGCTCATCTGAGTTCCCCTAGAGATGAGGGGATGTCTGTTACAAGCAGGGGGGACATCATAACACACCAGGACTCACAGGGGAAGACAACCTCCACCATGAAACAAGTGACCAACTGAAATGACATCACAAAGCGCTCACCTGAGTTCCCCTGGAGAAGAGGGGATGTCTGTTACAAGCAGGGGGGATATCACAACACACCAGGAGTCACAGCGGAAGCCAACCTCCACCATGAAACAAGTGACCAACTGAAACGACATCACAAAGCGCTCACCTGAGTTCCCCTGGAGAAGAGGGGATGTTTGTTACAAGCAGGGGGAATATCACAAAGCGCTCACCTGAGTTCCCCTGGAGTTTAGGGGATGTCTATTACAACAAGGGGGGATATCAAAACACACCAGGAGTCAGAGGGGAAGCCAACCTCCACCTTGAAACAGGTGACCAACTGTAATGACATCACAAAGCGCTCACCTGAGTTCCCCTGGAGACTAGGGGATGTCTGTTACAAGCAGGGGGGTTACCACAACACACCAGGAGTCACAGCGGAAGCCATCCTCCACCATGAAACAGGTGACCAACTGAAATGACATCACAAAGCGCTCACCTGAGTTAACTTGGAGAAGAGGGGATGTCTGTTACAAGCAGGGGGGATATCACAACACACCAGGAGTCACAGGGGAAGCCAACCTCCACCTTGAAACAGGTGACCAACTGAAATGACATCACAAAGCGCTCACCTGAGTTCCCCTGGAGAGCAGGGGATGTCTGTTACATGCAGGGGGGATATCACAAAGCGCTCACCTGAGTTCCCCTGGTGAGGAGGGGATGTCTGTTACAAGCAGGGGGGATATCACAACACACCAGGAGTCACAGCGGAAGCCAACCTCCACCTTGAAACAGGTGACCAACTGAAATGACATCACAAAGCGCTCACCTGAGTTCCCCTGGAGAGCAGGGGATGTCTGTTACAAGCAGGAGGGATATCACAAAGCGCTCACCTGAGTTCCCCTGGTGAGGAGGGGATGTCTGTTACAAGTAGGGGGGATATCACAACACACCAGGAGTCACAGGGGAAGCCAACCTCAACCTTGAAACATGTGACCAACTGAAATGACATCACAAAGCAGGGGATGTCTCTTCTGACATGGGGGATAACATAACACACTGGCAAGCCAACGTCCACCTTGAAACAGGTGACCTACTGAAATGACATCACAAAGCGCTCACCAGAGTACACCTGGAGACGAGGGGATGTCTGTTACAAGCAGGGGGGATATCATAACACACCAGGAGTCACAGCGGAAGCCATCCTCCACCATGAAACAGGTGACCAACTGAAATGACATCACAAAGCGCTCACCTGAGTTAACTTGGAGAAGAGGGGATGTCTGTTACAAGCAGGGGGGATATCACAACACACCAGGAGTCACAGGGGAAGCCAACCTCCACCTTGAAACAGGTGACCAACTGAAATGACCTCACAAAGCGCTCACCTGAGTTCCCCTGGAGAGCAGGGGGATGTATGTTACAAGCAGGAGGGGTATCACAAAGCGCTCACCTGAGTTCCCCTGGTGAGGAGGGGATGTCTGTTACAAGCAGGGGGGATATCACAACATACCAGGAGTCACAGGGGAAGCCAACCTCCACCTTGAAACAGGTGACCAACTGAAATGACATCACAAAGCGCTCACCAGAGTTCCCCTGGAGAGGAGGGGATGTCTGTTACAAGCAGGGGGGATATCACAACACACCAGGAGTCACAGGGGAAGCCAACCTCCACCTTGAAACAGGTGACCAACTGAAATGACCTCACAAAGCGCTCACCTGAGTTCCCCTGGAGAGCAGGGGATGTATGTTACAAGCAGGAGGGGTATCACAAAGCGCTCACCTGAGTTCCCCTGGTGAGGAGGGGATGTCTGTTACAAGCAGGGGGGATATCACAACATACCAGGAGTCACAGGGGAAGCCAACCTCCACCTTGAAACAGGTGAACAACTGAAATGACATCACAAAGCGCTCACCAGAGTTCCCCTGGAGAGGAGGGGATGTCTGTTACAAGCAGGGGGGATATCACAACACACCAGGAGTCACAGGGGAAGCCAACCTCCACCTTGAAACAGGTGACCAACTGAAATGACATCACAAAGCGCTGACCTGAGTTCCCCTGGAGAGCAGGGGATCTCTGTTACAAGCAGGAGGGGTATCACAAAGCGCTCACCTGAGTTCGCCTGGAGAGGAGGGGATGTCTATTACAAGAAGGGGGGATATCAAAACACACCAGCAGTCAGAGGGGAAGCCAACCTCCACCTTGAAACAGGTGACCAACTGAAATGACATCACAAAGCGCTCATCTGAGTTCCCCTAGAGATGAGGGGATGTCTGTTACAAGCAGGGGGGATATCATAACACACCAGGAGTCACAGGGGAAGACAACCTCCACCATGAAACAAGTGACCAACTGAAATGACATCACAAAGCGCTCACCTGAGTTCCCCTGGAGAAGAGGGGATGTCTGTTACAAGCAGGGGGGATATCACAACACACCAGGAGTCACAGCGGAAGCCAACCTCCACCATGAAACAAGTGACCAACTGAAATGACATCACAAAGCGCTCACCTGAGTTCCCCTGGAGAAGAGGGGATGTTTGTTACAAGCAGGGGGATTATCACAAAGCGCTCACCTGAGTTCCCCTGGAGTTTAGGGGATGTCTATTACAACAAGGGGGGATATCAAAACACACCAGGAGTCAGAGGGGAAGCCAACCTCCACCTTGAAACAGGTGACCAACTGTAATGACATCACAAAGCGCTCACCTGAGTTCCCCTGGAGACTAGGGGATGTCTGTTACAAGCAGGGGGGTTACCACAACACACCAGGAGTCACAGCGGAAGCCATCCTCCACCATGAAACAGGTGACCAACTGAAATGACATCACAAAGCGCTCACCTGAGTTAACTTGGAGAAGAGGGGATGTCTGTTACAAGCAGGGGGGATATCACAACACACCAGGAGTCACAGGGGAAGCCAACCTCCACCTTGAAACAGGTGACCAACTGAAATGACATCACAAAGCGCTCACCTGAGTTCCCCTGGAGAGCAGGGGATGTCTGTTACAAGCAGGAGGGATATCACAAATCGCTCACCTGAGTTCCCCTGGTGAGGAGGGGATGTCTGTTACAAGTAGGGGGGATATCACAACACACCAGGAGTCACAGGGGAAGCCAACCTCAACCTTGAAACATGTGACCAACTGAAATGACATCACAAAGCGCTCACCTGAGTTCCCCTAGAGATGAGGGGATGTCTGTTACAAGAAGGGGGGATATCACAAAGCGCTCACCTGAGTTCCCCTGCTGAGGAGGGGATGTCTGTTACAAGCAGGGGGGATATCACAACACACCAGGAGTCACAGGGGAAGCCAACCTCCACCTTGAAACAGGTGACCAACTGTAATGACATCACAAAGCGCTCACCTGAGTTCCCCTGGAGACTAGGGGATGTCTGTTACAAGCAGGGGGGTTACCACAACACACCAGGAGTCACAGCGGAAGCCATCCTCCACCATGAAACAGGTGACCAACTGAAATGACATCACAAAGCGTTCACCTGAGTTAACTTGGAGAAAAGGGGATGTCTGTTACAAGCAGGGGGGATATCACAACACACCAGGAGTCACAGGGGAAGCCAACCTCAACCTTGAAACAGGTGACCAACTGAAATGACACCACAAAGCGCTCACCTGAGTTCCCTTGGAGAGCAGGGGATGTCTGTTACAAGCAGGAGGGATATCACAAAGCGCTCACCTGAGTTCCCCTGGTGAGGAGGGGATGTCTGTTACAAGTAGGGGGGATATCACAACACACCAGGAGTCACAGGGGAAGCCAACCTCAACCTTGAAACATGTGACCAACTGAAATGACATCACAAAGCGCTCACCTGAGTTCCCCTAGAGATGAGGGGATGTCTGTTACAAGAAGGGGGGATATCACAAACCGCTCACCTGAGTTCCCCTGCTGAGGAGGGGATGTCTGTTACAAGCAGGGGGGATATCACAACACACCAGGAGTCACAGGGGAAGCCAACCTCCACCTTGAAACAGGTGACCAACTGAATAGACATCACAAAGCGCTGACTTGACTTTCCCTTGAGAGGAGGGGATGTCCGTTACATAGAATCATAGAATCATAGAATCATAGAATCATAGAGTTGGAAGGGGCCATACAGGCCATCTAGTCCAACCCCCTGCTCAACGCAGGATTAGCCCTAAGCATCCTAAAGCATCCAAGAAAAGTGTGTATCCAACCTTTGCTTGAAGACTTCCAGTGAGGGGGCACTCACCACCTCCTTAGGCAGCCTATTCCACTGCTGAACGACTCTGACTGAGAAAAACTTTTTCCTGATATCTAGCCTATATCGTTGTACTTGAAGTTTAAACCCATTACTGCGTGTCCTTTCCTCTGCAGCCAGCAGAAACAGCATCCTGCCCTCCTCCAAGTGACAACCTTTCAAATACTTAAAGAGGGCTATCATGTCCCCTCTCAACCTCCTTTTCTCCAGGCTGAACATTCCCAAGTCCCTCAACCTATCTTCATAGGGCTTGGTCCCTTGGCCCCAGATCATCCCTTGGCCCCAGTTACAAGCAGGGGGGATATCACAACACACCAGGAGTCACAGGGGAAGCCAACCTCCACCTTGAAAGAGGTGACCAACAGAAATGGCATCACAAAGCGCTCACCTTAGATCCCCTAGAGAGGAGGGGATGTCTGTTACAAGCAGGGGGGATATCACAAAGCGCTCACCTGAGTTCCCCTGGAGAGGAGGGGATGTCTGTTACAAGCAGGGGGGATATCACAACACACCAGGAGTCAAAATGTTCCCCTGGAGAGGAGGGGATGTCTGTTACAAGCAGGGGGGATATCACAACACACCAGGAGTCACAGCGGAAGCCAACCTCCACCATGAAACAGGTGACCAACTGAAATGACATCACAAAGCGCTCACCTGAGTTAACTTGGAGAAGAGGGGATGTATTTTACAAGCAGGGGGGATATCACAACACACCAGGAGTCACAGGGGAAGCCAACCTCCACCTTGAAACAGGTGACCAACAGAAATGGCATCACAAAGCGCTCACCTTAGATCCCCTGGAGAGGAGGGGATGTCTGTTACAAGCAGGGGGGATATCACAAAGCGCTCACCTAAGTTCCCCTGGAGAGGAGGGGATGTCTGTTACAAGCAGGGGGGATATCACAACACACCAGGAGTCAAAATGGAAGCCAACCTCCACCTTGAAACAGGTGACCAACAGAAATGACATCACAAAGCGCTCACCTGAGTTCCCCTAGAGATGAGGGGATGTCTGTTACAAGTAGGGGGGATATAACAACACGCCAGGATTCACAGGGGAAGACAATCTCCACCTTGAAACAGGTGACCAACTGAAATGACATCACAAAGCACTCACCTGAGTTCCCGTGGAGATGAGGGGATGTCTGTTACAAGCAGGGGGGATATCACAACACACCAGGAGTCACAGGGGAAGCCAACCTCCACCTTGAAAGAGGTGACCAACTGAAATGGCATCACAAAGCGCTCACCTGAGTTCCACTAAAGATGAGGGGATGTCTGTTACAAGCAGGGGGGATATCACAACACACCAGGAGTCACAGGGGAAGCCAACCTCAATCTTGAAACAAGTGTCCAACTGAAATGACATCACAAGGAGCTCACCTGAGTTCACCTGGAGAGGTGGGGATGTCTGTTACAAGCAGGGGGGATATCACAAAGCGCTCACCTGAGTTCCCCTGGAGAGGAGGGGATGTCTGTTACAAGCAGGGGGGATATCACAAAGCGCTCACCTGAGTGAACTTGGAGAAGAGGGGATGTCTTTTACAAGCAGGGGGGATATCACAACACAGCAGGAGTCACAGCGGAAGCCAACCTCCACCTTGAAACAGGTGACCAACAGAAATGGCATCACAAAGCGCTCACCTTAGATCCCCTGGAGAGAAGGGGATGTCTGTTACAAGCAGGGGGGATATCACAAAGCGCTCACCTGAGTTCCCCTGGAGAGGAGGGGATGTCTGTTACAAGCAGGGGGGATATCACAACACACCAGGAGTCACAGCGGAAGCCAACCTCCACCATGAAACAGGTGACCAACTGAAATGACATCACAAAGCGCTCACCTGAGTTAACTTGGAGAAGAGGGGATTATTTTACAAGCAGGGGGGATATCACAACACACCAGGAGTCTCAGGGGAAGCCAACCTCCACCTTGAAAGAGGTGACCAACAGAAATGGCATCACAAAGCGCTCACCTTAGATCCCCTGGAGAGGAGGGGATGTCTGTTACAAGCAGGGGGGATATCACAAAGCGCTCACCTGAGTTCCCCTGGAGAGGAGGGGATGTCTGTTACAAGCAGGGGGGATATCACAACACACCAGGAGTCAAAATGTTCCCCTGGAGAGGAGGGGATGTCTGTTACAAGCAGGGGTGATATCACAACACACCAGGAGTCACAGCGGAAGCCAACCTCCACCATGAAACAGGTGACCAACTGAAATGACATCACAAAGCGCTCACCTGAGTTAACTTGGAGAAGAGGGGATGTATTTTACAAGCAGGGGGGATATCACAACACACCAGGAGTCACAGGGGAAGCCAACCTCCACCTTGAAACAGGTGACCAACAGAAATGGCATCACACAGCGCTCACCTTAGATCCCCTGGAGAGGAGGGGATGTCTGTTACAAGCAGGGGGGATATCACAAAGCGCTCACCTGAGTTCCCCTGGAGAGGAGGGGATGTCTGTTACAAGCAGGGGGGATATCACAACACACCAGGAGTCAAAATGGAAGCCAACCACCACCTTGAAACAGGTGACCAACAGAAATGACATCACAAAGCGCTCACCTGATTTCCCCTAGAGATGAGGGGATGTCTGTTACAAGTAGGGGGGATATAACAACACGCCAGGATTCACAGGGGAAGACAATCTCCACCTTGAAACAGGTGACCAACTGAAATGACATCACAAAGCACTCACCTGAGTTCCCGTGGAGATGAGGGGATGTCTGTTACAAGCAGGGGGGATATCACAACACACCAGAAGTCACAGGGGCAGCCAACCTTCACCTTGAAACAGGTGACCAACTGAAATGACTCACTCACTTACTTCCCCTGGAGATGGGGACATGTCTCTTAATGTCAGGGCGGATAACATAACAAACTACAAGTCAGAGTCTAAGCCATCCTCCAACTAGAACCTTAAGACCTACTGAAATGACATCACAAAGCGCTGACTTGACTTTCCCTTGAGAGGAGGGGATGTCTCTTCTGGCATGGGGGATAACATAAGACACCGGAAGTCAGAGGGCAAGCCAAGCTCCAGTTAGAATCTGGAGACCTACTAAAATGACATCACAAAGCACTCACCTCAGGAGAGGAGGGGTAGCTGTTACAAGCCGGGGGGATATCACAACACACCAGGAGTCACAGCGGAAGACAACCTCCACCTTGAAACAGATGACCAACTGAAATGACATCACAAAGCGCTCACCTGAGTTCCCCTGGAGAAGAGGGGATGTTTGTTACAAGCAGGGGGGATATCACAAAGCGCTCACCTGAGTCCCCCTGGAGAGGAGGGGATGTCTATTACAAGGAGGGGGGATATCAAAACACACTAGGAGTCACAGGGGAAGCCAATCTCAGCCTTGAAACAGGTGATCAACTGAAATGACATCACAAAGCGCTCACCTGAGTACACCTGGAGACGAGGGGATGTCTGTTACAAGCAGGGGGGATATCACAACACACTAGGAGTCAGAGGGGAAGTCAACCTCCACCTTGAAACAGGTGACCAACTCTAATGACATCACAAAGCGCTCAGCTGAGTTCCCCTGGAGAGGAGGGGATGTCTGTTACAAGCAGGGCGGTTATCACAACACACCAGGAGTCAGAGGGCAAGCCAACCTCCACCTTGAAACAGGTGACCTACTGAAATGAAATCACAAAGCGCTCACCTGAGTTCCCCTGCTGAGGAGGGGATGTCTGTTACAAGCAGGGGGATATCACAACACACCAGGAGTCACAGGGGAAGCCAACCTCTACCTTGAAACAGGTGACCAACTGAAATGACATCACAAAGCGCTGACTTGACTTTCCCTTGAGAGGAGGGGATGTCCGTTACAAGCAGGGGGGATATCACAACACACCAGGAGTAACAGCGGAAGCCAACCTCCACCTTGAAACAGGTGACCACCTGAAATGACATCACAAAACGCTCACCTGAGTTCCCCTAGAGATGAGGGGATGTCTGTTACAAGTAGGGGGGATATAACAACACGCCAGGATTCACAGGGGAAGACAATCTCCACCTTGAAACAGGTGACCAACTGAAATGACATCACAAAGCACTCACCTGAGTTCCCGTGGAGATGAGGGGATGTCTGTTACAAGCAGGGGGGATATCACAACACACCAGAAGTCACAGGGGCAGCCAACCTTCACCTTGAAACAGGTGACCAACTGAAATGACTCACTCACTTACTTCCCCTGGAGATGGGGACATGTCTCTTAATGTCAGGGCGGATAACATAACAAACTACAAGTCAGAGTCTAAGCCATCCTCCAACTAGAACCTTAAGACCTACTGAAATGACATCACAAAGCGCTGACTTGACTTTCCCTTGAGAGGAGGGGATGTCTCTTCTGGCATGGGGGATAACATAAGACACCGGAAGTCAGAGGGCAAGCCAAGCTCCAGTTAGAATCTGGAGACCTACTAAAATGACATCACAAAGCACTCACCTCAGGAGAGGAGGGGTAGCTGTTACAAGCCGGGGGGATATCACAACACACCAGGAGTCACAGCGGAAGACAACCTCCACCTTGAAACAGATGACCAACTGAAATGACATCACAAAGCGCTCACCTGAGTTCCCCTGGAGAAGAGGGGATGTTTGTTACAAGCAGGGGGGATATCACAAAGCGCTCACCTGAGTCCCCCTGGAGAGGAGGGGATGTCTATTACAAGGAGGGGGGATATCAAAACACACTAGGAGTCACAGGGGAAGCCAATCTCAGCCTTGAAACAGGTGATCAACTGAAATGACATCACAAAGCGCTCACCTGAGTACACCTGGAGACGAGGGGATGTCTGTTACAAGCAGGGGGGATATCACAACACACTAGGAGTCAGAGGGGAAGTCAACCTCCACCTTGAAACAGGTGACCAACTCTAATGACATCACAAAGCGCTCAGCTGAGTTCCCCTGGAGAGGAGGGGATGTCTGTTACAAGCAGGGCGGTTATCACAACACACCAGGAGTCAGAGGGCAAGCCAACCTCCACCTTGAAACAGGTGACCTACTGAAATGAAATCACAAAGCGCTCACCTGAGTTCCCCTGCTGAGGAGGGGATGTCTGTTACAAGCAGGGGGATATCACAACACACCAGGAGTCACAGGGGAAGCCAACCTCTACCTTGAAACAGGTGACCAACTGAAATGACATCACAAAGCGCTGACTTGACTTTCCCTTGAGAGGAGGGGATGTCCGTTACAAGCAGGGGGGATATCACAACACACCAGGAGTAACAGCGGAAGCCAACCTCCACCTTGAAACAGGTGACCACCTGAAATGACATCACAAAACGCTCACCTGAGTTCCCCTGGAGAGCAGGGGGTGTCTGTTACAAGCAGGGGGGATATCACAACACGCCAGGAGTCACAGGGGCAGCCAACCTTCACCTTGAAACAGGTGACCAACTGAAATGACTCACTCACTTACTTCCCCTGGAGATGAGGACATGTCTCTTAAAATCAGGGCGGATAACATAACACACTAGAAGTCAGAGTCAAAGCCATCCTCCAACTAGAACCTTAAGACCTACTGAAATGACATCACAAAGCGCTGACTTGACTTTCCCTTGAGAGGAGGGGATGTCCGTTACAAACAGGGGGGATATCACAACACACCAGGAGTCACAGGGGAAGCCAACCTCCACCTTGAAACAGGCGACCAACTGAAATGACATCACAAAGCGCTCACCAGAGTTCCCCTGGAGAGGAGGGGATGTCTGTTACAAGCAGGGGGGATATCACAACACACCAGGAGTCACAGGGGAAGCCAACCTCCACCTTGAAACAGGTGACCATCTGAAATGTCATCACAAAGCACACACCTGAGTTCCCGTAGAGATGAGGGGATGTCTGTTACAAGTAGGGGGGATATCAAAACACGACAGGATTCACAGGGGAAGACAATCTCCACCTTGAAACAGGTGACCAACTGAAATGACATCACAAAGCGCTGACCCGAGTTCCCCTGGAGAGCAGGGGATCTCTGTTACAAGCAGGGGGAATATCACAAAGCGCTCACCTGAGTTCCCCTGGAGAGGAGGGGATGTCTGTTACAAGCAGGGGGGATATCACAACACACCAGGAGTCACAGGGGAAGCCAACCTCCACCTTGAAACAGGTGACCAACTGAAATGACATCACAAAGCGCTCACCTGAGTTTCCCTGGAGAGCAGGGGATGTCTGTTACAAGCAGGGGGGATATCACAAAGCGCTCACCTGAGTTCCCCTGGTGAGGAGGGGATGTCTGTTACAAGCAGGGGGGATATCACAACACACCAGGAGTCACAGGGGAAGCCAACCTCAACCTTGAAACAGGTGACCAACTGAAATGACATCACAAAGCGCTCACCTGAGTTCCCCTGGAGAGGAGGGGATGTCTGTTACAAGCAGGGGGGATATCACAATCCGCTCACCTGAGTTCTCCTGGAGAGGAGGGGATGTCTGTTACAAGCAGGGGGGATATCACAACACACCAGGAGTCACAGGGGAAGCCAACCTCCACCTTAAAACAGGTGACCAACAGAAATGACATCACAAAGCGCTCACCTGAGTTCCCCTAGAGATGAGGGGATGTCTGTTACAAGTAGGGGGGATATAACAACACGCCCGGATTCACAGGGGAAGACAATCTCCACCTTGAAACAGGCGACCAACTGAAATGACATCACAAAGCGCTCACCTGAGTTCCCCTGGAGAGCAGGGGATGTCTGTTACAAGCAGGGGGGATATCACAAAGCGCTCACCTGAGTTCCCCTGGAGACCAGGGGATCTCTGTTACAAGAAGGGGAGATATCACAAAGCGCTCACCTGAGTTCCCATGGAGAGGAGGGTATGTCTGTTACAAGCAGGGAGGATATCACAACACACCAGGATTCACATGGGGAAGCCAACTTCCACCTTGAAACAGGTGACCAACTCTAATGACATCACAAAGCGCTCAGCTGAGTTCCCCTGGAGAGGAGGGGATGTCTGTTACAAGCAGGGCGGTTATCACAACACACCAGGAGTCAGAGGGCAAGCCAACCTCCACCTTGAAACAGGTGACCTACTGAAATGACATCACAAAGCGCTGACTTGACTTTCCCTTGAGAGGAGGGGATGTCCGTTACAAACAGGGGGGATATCACAACACACCAGGAGTCACAGGGGAAGACGATCTCCACCTTGAAACAGGCGACCAACTGAAATGACATCACAAAGCGCTCACCTGAGTTCCCCTGGAGAGCAGGGGATGTCTGTTACAAGCAGGGGGGATATCACAAAGCGCTCACCTGAGTTCTCCTAGAGAGGAGGGGATGTCTGTTACAAGCAGGGGGGATATCACAACACACCAGAAGTCACAGGGGCAGCCAACCTTCACCTTGAAACAGGTGACCAACTGAAATGACTCACTCACTCACTTCCCCTGGAGTTGAGGAAATGTCTCTTAATGTCATGGCGGATAACATAACACACTAGAAGTCAGAGTCAAAGCCATCCTCCAACTAGAACCTTAAGACCTACTGAAATGACATCACAAACCGCTCAACTCTATTCCCATGGAGACAAAGGAATGTCTCTTAGAGGCATGGCGGAACACATAACACACTAGACCAGAGGGGAAGCCAAGCTCCAGCTGGAATCTTGTGACGTACTACAATGACATCACAAAGCACTCACCTCAGTTCACCTCAGTTCCAGCTGGAATCTTGTGACGTACTACAATGACATCACAAAGCACTCACCTCAGTTCCCCTGGAGATGAGGGAATGTCTCTTCTGGCAGGGGGGATAACATAACACACTGGCAAGCCAACCTCCATCTTGAAACAGGTGACCTACTGAAATGACATCACAAAGCGCTCACCAGAGTACACCGGGAGACGAGGGGATGTCTGTTACAAGCAGGGGTGATATCACAACACACCAGAAATCACATGGGAAGACAATCTCCACCTTGAAACAGGTGACCAACTGAAATGACATCAAAAAGCGCTCACCTGAGTTCACCTGGAGAAGTGGGGATGTCTGTTACAAGCAGGGGGGATATCACAAAGTGCTCACCTGAGTTCCCCTGGAGAGGAGGGGATGTCTGTTATAAGCAGGGGAGATATCACAAATCGCTCACCTGAGTTCCCATGGAGAGGAGGAGATGTCTGTTACAAGCAGGGGGGATATCACAACACACCAGGAGTCACAAGGGAAGCCAACCTCCACCTTGAAACAGGTGACCAACTGAAATGACTCACTCACTCACTTCCCCTGGAGATGAGGAAATGTCTCTTAATGTCATGGCGGATAACATAACACACTAGAAGTCAGAGTCAAAGCCATCGTCCAACTAGAACCTTAAGACCTACTGAAATGACATCACAAACCGCTCAACTCTATTCCCATGGAGACAAAGGAATGTCTCTTAGAGGCATGGCGGAACACATAACACACTAGACCAGAGGGGAAGCCAAGCTCCAGCTGGAATCTTGTGACGTACTACAATGACATCACAAAGCACTCACCTCAGTTCACCTCAGTTCCAGCTGGAATCTTGTGACGTACTACAATGACATCACAAAGCACTCACCTCAGTTCCCCTGGAGATGAGGGAATGTCTCTTCTGGCAGGGGGGATAACATAACACACTGGCAAGCCAACCTCCATCTTGAAACAGGTGACCTACTGAAATGACATCACAAAGCGCTCACCAGAGTACACCGGGAGACGAGGGGATGTCTGTTACAAGCAGGGGGGATATCACAACACACCAGAAATCACATGGGAAGACAATCTCCACCTTGAAACAGGTGACCAACTGAAATGACATCAAAAAGCGCTCACCTGAGTTCACCTGGAGAAGTGGGGATGTCTGTTACAAGCAGGGGGGATATCACAAAGTGCTCACCTGAGTTCCCCTGGAGAGGAGGGGATGTCTGTTATAAGCAGGGGAGATATCACAAATCGCTCACCTGAGTTCCCATGGAGAGGAGGAGATGTCTGTTACAAGCAGGGGGGATATCACAACACACCAGGAGTCACAAGGGAAGCCAACCTCCACCTTGAAACAGGTGACCAACTGAAATGACTCACTCACTCACTTCCCCTGGAGATGAGGAAATGTCTCTTAATGTCATGGCGGATAACATAACACACTAGAAGTCAGAGTCAAAGCCATCCTCCAACTAGAACCTTAAGACCTACTGAAATGACATCACAAAGCGCTCAACTCTATTCCCATGGAGACAAAGGAATGTCTCTTCTTGGCAAGGCGGAACACATAACACACTAGACCAATGGGGAAGCCAAGCTCCAGCTGGAATCTTGTGACGTACTACAATGACATCACAAAGCCCTCACCTCAGTTCCCCTGGAGATGAGGGAATGTCTCTTCTGGCAGGGGGGATAACATAACACACTGGCAAGCCAACCTCCACCTTGAAACAGGTGACCAACTGAAATGACATCACAAAGCGCTCACCTGAGTTCACCTGGAGAAGTGGGGATGTCTGTTACAAGCAGGGGGGATATCACAAAGTGCTCACCTGAGTTCCCCTGGAGAGGAGGGGATGTCTGTTACAAGCAGGGGGGATATCACAAAGCGCTCACCTGAGTTCCCCTGGAGAGCAGGGGATGTCTGTTACAAGCAGGGGGGATATCACAAAGCGCTCACCTGAGTTCTCCTAGAGAGGAGGGGATGTCTGTTACAAGCAGGGGGGATATCACAACACACCAGAAGTCACAGGGGCAGCCAACCTTCACCTTGAAACAGGTGACCAACTGAAATGACTCACTCACTCACTTCCCCTGGAGTTGAGGAAATGTCTCTTAATGTCATGGCGGATAACATAACACACTAGAAGTCAGAGTCAAAGCCATCCTCCAACTAGAACCTTAAGACCTATTGAAATGACATCACAAAGCGCTCAACTCTATTCCCAGGGAGACAAAGGAATGTCTCTTACTAGCATGGCGGAACACATAACACACTAGACCAGAGGGGAAGCCAAGCTCCAGCTGGAATGTTGTGCCGTACTACAATGACATCAGAAAGCACTCACCTCAGTTACCCTGGAGATGAGGGAATGTCTCTTCTGGCATGGGGGATAACATAACACACTGGAAGTCAGAGGGCAAGCCAACCTCCACCTTGAAACTGGTGACCTACTGAAATGACATCACAAAGCGCTCATCAGAGTACACCTGGAGAGGAGGGGTAGCTGTTACTAGCAGGGGGGATATCACAACACACCAGGATTCACATGGGAAGACAATCTCCACCTTGAAACAGGTGACCAACTGAAATGACTCACTCACTCGCTTCCCCTGGAATTGAGGAAATGTCTCTTAATGTCATGGCGGATAACATAACACACTAGAAGTCAGAGTCAAAGCCATCCTCCAACTAGAACCTTAAGACCTACTGAAATGACATCACGAAGCGCTCAACTCTATTCCCATGGAGACAAAGGAATGTCTCTTACTAGCATGGCGGAACACATAACACACTAGACCAGAGGGGAAGCCAAGCTCCAGCTGGAATCTTGTGATGTACTACAATGACATCACAAAGCGCTCACCTGAGTTCCCCTGGAGAGCAGGGGATCTCTGTTACAAGCAGGGGGGATATCAAAAAAGCGCTCACCTGAGTTCCCATAGAGAGGAGGAGATTACTGTTACAAGCAGGGGGGATATCACAACACAACAGGAGTCACAGGGGAAGCCAATCTCCACCTTGAAACAGGTGACCAACTGAAATGGCATCACAAAGCGCTCACCTGTGTTCCACTAGATATGAGGGGATGTCTGTTACAAGCAGGGGGGATATCGCAACACACCAGGAGTCACAGGGGAAGCCAACCTCCACCTTGAAACAGGTGACCAACTGAAATGACATCACAAAGCGCTCACCTGAGTTCCCCTGGAGAGGTGGGGATGTCTGTTATAAGCAGGGGAGATATCACAAATCGCTCACCTGAGTTCCCATGGAGAGGAGGAGATGTCTCTTACAAGCAGGGGGGATATCACAACACACCAGGAGTCACAAGGGAAGCCAACCTCCACCTTGAAACAGGTGACCAACTGAAATGACTCACTCACTCACTTCCCCTGGAGATGAGGAAATGTCTCTTAATGTCATGGCGGATAACATAACACACTAGAAGTCAGAGTCAAAGCCATCCTCCAACTAGAACCTTAAGACCTACTGAAATGACATCACAAAGCGCTCAACTCTATTCCCATGGAGACAAAGGAATGTCTCTTCTTGGCAAGGCGGAACACATAACACACTAGACCAATGGGGAAGCCAAGCTCCAGCTGGAATCTTGTGACGTACTACAATGACATCACAAAGCCCTCACCTCAGTTCCCCTGGAGAGGAGGGGATGTCTGTTATAAGCAGGGGAGATATCACAAATCGCTCACCTGAGTTCCCATGGAGAGGAGGAGATGTCTGTTACAAGCAGGGGGGATATCACAACACACCAGGAGTCACAAGGGAAGCCAACCTCCACCTTGAAACAGGTGACCAACAGAAATGGCATCACAAAGCGCTCACCTGAGTTCCCCTGGACAGCAGGGGATCTCTGTTACAAGCAGGGGGGATATCACAAAGCGCTCACCTGAGTTCCCATGGAGAGGAGGAGATTTCTGTTACAAGCAGGGGGGATATCACAACACACTAGGAGTCACAGGGGAAGCCAATATCCACCTTGAAACAGGTGACCAACAGAAATGGCATCACAAAGCGCTCACCTGAGTTCCCCTAGAGAGGAGGGGATGTCTGTTACAGGCAGGAGGGATATCACAAAGCGCTCACTTGAGTTACCCTGGAGAGTACGGGATGTCTGTTACAAGCAGGGGGGATACCACAACACACCAGGAGTCACAGGGGAAGCCAATCTCCCCCTTGAAACAGGTGACCAACTGAAATGGCATCAGAAAGCGCTCACCTGAGTTCACCTGGAGAGGTGGGGATGTCTGTTACAAGCAGGGGGAATATCACAAAGCGCTCACCTGAGTTCCCCTGGAGAGGAGGGGATGTCTGTGATAAGCAGGGGGGATATCACAAATCACTCACCTGAGTTCCCATGGAGAGGAGGAGATGTCTGTTACAAGAAGGGGGGATATCACAACACACCAGGAGTCACAGGGGAAGCCAACCTCCACCTTGAAACAGGTGACCAACAGAAATGGCATCACAAAGCGCTCACCTGAGTTCCCCTGGAGAGGAGGGGATGTCCGTTACAAGCGGGAGAGGATATCACAACACGCCAGACTTCACAGGGGAAGACAATCTCCACCTTGAAACAGGTGACCAACTGAAATGACATCACAAAGCGCTCAACTCAGTTCCCCTAGAGATGAGGGGATGTCTGTTATAAGCAGGGGGGATATCACAAAACAAGAGGAGTCACAGCGGAAGCCAACCTCCACCTTGAAACAGGTGACAAACTGAAATGACATCACAAAACGCTCACCTGAGTTCCCCTGGAGAGCAGGGGATGTCTGTTACAAGCAGGGGGGATACCACAACACACCAGGAGTCACAGGGGAAGCCAACCTCCACCTTGAAACAGGTGACCAACTGAAATGGCATCACAAAGCGCTCACCTGAGTTCCACTAGAGATGAGGGGATGTCTGATACAAGCAGGGGGGATATCACTACACACCAGGAGTCACAGGGGAAGCCAACCTCCACCTTGAAACAGGTGACCAACTAAAATGACATCACAAAGCACTCACCTGAGTTCACCTGGAGAGGTGGGGATGTCTGTTACAAGCAGGGGGGATATCACAAAGCGCTCACCTGAGTTCCCCTGGAGAGGAGGGGATGTCTGTTATAAGCAGGGGGGAGATCACAAAGCGCTCACCTGAGTTCCCCTGGAGAAGAGGAGATGTCTGTTAGAAGCAGGGGGGATATCACAACACACCAGGAGTCACAGGGGAAGCAACCCTCCACCTTGAAACAGGTGACCAACAGAAATGGCATCACAAAGCGCTCACCTGAGTTCCCCTGGAGAGGAGGGGATGTCTGTTACAAGCGGGGGGGGGATATCACAACACGCCAGGAGTCATAGGGGAAGCCAACCTCCACCTTGAAACAGGTGACCAACTGAAATTACATCACAAAGCGCTCACCTGTGTTCCCTAGCGATGAGGAAATGTCTGTTACAAGCGGGGGGGGGGGTATCACAACACACCATCAGAGACAGCGGAAGCCAACCTCCCTGTTGAAACAAGTGACCAACTGAAATGACATCATAAAGCGCTCACCTGAGTTCCCCTAGAGATGAGGATATGTCTGTTACAAGCAGGGGGGATATCACAAAGCGTTCACCTGAGTTCACCAGGAGAGGAGGGAATGTCTGTTACAAGCAGGAGGGATATCACAACACACCAGGAGTCACAGGGGAAGCCAACCTCCACCTTGAAACAGATGACCAACTGAAATGACATCACAAAGTGCTCACCTGAGTTCCCCTGGAGAGCAGGGGATCTCTGTTACAAGCAGGGGGAATATCACAAAGCGCTCACCTGAGTTCCCCTGGTGAGGAGGGGATATCTGTTACAAGCAGGGGGGATACCACAACACACCAGGAGTCACAGGGGAAGCCAACCTCAACCTTGAAAAAGGTGACCAACTGAAATGACATCACAAAGCGCTCACCTGAGTTCACCAGGAGAGGAGGGAATGTCTGTTACAGGCTGGAGGGATATCACAAAGCGCTCACTTGAATTCCCCTGGAGAGGACGTGAAGTCTGTTACAAGCAGGGGGGATACCACAACACACCAGGAGTCACAGGGGAACCCAACCTCCACCTTGAAACAGGTGACCAACTGAAATGGCATCACAAAGCGCTCACCTGCGTTCCCCTGGAGAGCAGGGGATCTCTGTTACAAGCAGGGGGGATATCACAAAGCGCTCACCTGAGTTCCCCTGGTGAGGAGGGGATGTCTGTTACAAGCAGGGGGGATATCACAACACACCAGGAGTCACAGGGGAAGCCAACCTCCACCTTGAAACAGGTGACCCACAGAAATGACATCACAAAGCGCTCACCTGAGTTCCCCTAGAGATGAGGGGATGTCTGTTACAAGCAGGGGGGATATCACAACACACCAGGAGAGACAGCGGAAGCCAACCTCCACCTTGATATAGAATATATAGATTTGTGGAACACAATTCAGAACACAAATACAGATTTGTGGAACACACTTTAGACACAGTCTGTCTATGGTTTATTTTTAGGTCAGGCAGAATGTATCTTGAGTTCATTGTGGCACTATGTGTATAGTTATTTCTTTGTCTCTCAAAACCTTGAGTTTGTCAAAAGCAGATAGCTCCTGAATGTAGCATCCCTCCATATAAAGGAATGTATTATTTGAAACAAAGAGCGAGAAAATTGTAATAAGATATATAGCCATCCGTGATAGGTCAGATTGTACGCCCTTCGTCGTCGACCTGATTGGTCAAAGGGACAGTGAGGGACTGAGCGTCAGGATACCTCATGATGACGTATCAAGGTCTTAAAAATGAGCTGCACTGATGCAGACTTCAGAGAATGCACCAATTAGCTTTCTCTCCATGCTTGCAAACATGTATCCTAAATAAATCCTCTTGCTGCTTAGCTGTCTTTGTTGTGGTCTTGTAAATTTTACAGTGTATGATCCATAACAATTTGGTGTCAGAAGTGGGATCCGCTTTTGGATCATTTTGACTCTCTGGCTGAAGAACTTATTGGTCTCAATTTTGGGGAGGCGCCCTAGTCTTCTTTTGACTAGCCCTGGATGAGTTCCATTGCTTCGCAGCCAGTCAGTCAAGAACCCAGCAGCAACAGGGAAGGATTTCTTGGTGAGTAGATTGGTTAAATAAGAACACTGTTCCAATAATATATTTGGGTGTGATTTTTAACGGGCATCTGACTGGCATGTAAGAAGCATTAGGCTGCCAGCCGTGGGACTGTGGTCCCGAAAGACTCAGATGACAGGCTCTGGAAGTACACCAAAGATATTGTTGGGTGGTTTTTTCAATGGGCGTCTGACTGGCTACTAAGAAGCATTAGGCTGCCAGCCTTGGGACCGAGGTCCCAAAAGACTCAGACGACAGGCTCTGTAAGGAAACATTGTACAATGGGGAGTAAGACGTCTAATAATAGGTTTTCTGTGGGGGACGCCCCGTCTGCTGGCAGTCAGACTGCGCAAGAGTCCCGGTCTTTCTGCGAACAGTCAGATAAGAATTCCTAAGGATGGTCCAGTGGGACAGGTGTGTGAAATATGGGATAATAAATTTAAAGGAGATGGATCCATGAAACTGTGGCCAGAATATGCTTTGAAAAATAATTATAAGTGCCCCCTTTGGGCTCTTGTTATCTTTTGTATGTTTGTTATCTTTTGTGTGTTTATTTGTTTGAAGGAGGAGGGTCACTGGAGGCAGGGGAGGGAATCCCTTGTGTTCTGCTGTGGAGTGAAATAATGCAGAGTGGAAAATGTAAAATGGCCATCCCTTGTATGGCAGTAAGAAACAAAATAGTCAAACCCTCTGCTCCCTCCAAGCAGAATAATAAAACATGGGATCCGCTCATTTGTTCTCCTCCCCCTCCCTATCAACCCCCTAGTCCCGATGGTCCTGTGCATGAGGAAGAGGATCCAGGGAGGGGAAGTTGATCCTGGTTTTCTCCCCGCTCTGGAGCCTACAGGGAGAAGTAACCCTTCCTCTGCACGCATCATTGGGCTGGCAGAGCTTAGGGATCTTTATGATCAAACTGAATATTGGGGAGATGGAACAATGCAGGCAGCCTTGGACAGCCAGCTATTGATGTGGAGGCTTCTGCCCCGAAATTAAACATGGCTGCCGAGTTCCCTCTCCGCCAGGTTCCGCAAGGAAATAACCAGATTGGCTATGTTGAGGTGCCCCTTACTTCTGCTGATATTCGGGGAATGAGGGGGCATCTTCCAAAATTCAGGAGGACCCAGAAGAATTTAGATTGGCTTTTGGGACCTTCCTTTTTCACACCTACTGAAATTCAACATTTTGGCAGAGGTGGTTAATAGTGGCATAGAATAGGCTAGGAAAGTTTGGATTGAAAGAGGAGCAAGGCAACCAAGGAGTCTGGTAAATAAAGGTAATGAGAAGGAGGGATGTAGAAAAGGAGAAATTAAAGGTACAGTTGATGATATAAACAGTACAAGAGTTACTGTACTGGTAAAGGAGTGTGGAAGGGGCAAAATGAAAGGGTTTTAGCTGGGAAAGCATAAGACAGACTACGGATTTGTCCCAAGCAAAGCAGGCTAAAAGAGAAAGTGAGAGAAAAGCGAAAGAGGGGTGGCAGAATCAGAGATTGGTATGTTCTGTTGCTTTTATGTTTTTTTTGGGTTCATAAATATCTAGGCAGGCTAAAAGGAGTATACCCTGGACAGGATTTAAAATCCATAATTGGTAAGTGAGAAAAAAATTAAATTTGTATTGAAATATGGAAAAATTGATAGGTTTTCTTTCTGCTAACATATCACCCTTTGTGATTCCTGTAGTATTACAAGAAACCAAATGAAATAATGTATTGATGTGTTAAAGGTGTTATTAATTGAGCAATGTTTATTCTAACTCTGCCTCTTCATGATAAGTCTTGAAGTTATTCATATCATCATGTTATTAAGAAGGTTTTTGGCTTTTATGAGAATCTCTGGTTAGAGAACAAGTGGGCTCTATATTGAATGTAATAAATAATATGTGTATTTCCATTGGTAAGAACTAAATGTGTTTTTTTATTTTGGGTGCAAAGAGATAATTTTATGTGTGTGCCTAATGAAAGGCAGCTGGGAGACAAGATTGTTCTCCCCCTCCTCTCACAGTTCTTGTTTGCCCTTTGTTAGTTTCCACTATATAAGTCAGTGGGTTTTATGTGAGTTTCTTAAATCTCCAAAGAGTTGGCTTCCATAAGATATGAGAAACCCTAATTTTGTAAATGGAGTAAAAATGATTAGGCTCAGTGAAGCCAAAATAGGCTTTCTTTCCCCCTCTCTGTTTTTGTCCAGCGATGGAATGGAATCTCAAGGTTTCTGTGTCTAGGAGATGCATTTTAAAATCTGACAAGGGGGAGAGAACGGGGGATTGAAAAATGGTCTTTGCAATGAAATTTCTTTTTTTATTAGAAAGTAAAATGTTCGGGGTTGTTTTGGTTTTAAAATTGAATCACCTGCTTTGAACTATGTCTGTTCAGGTTTGGTTTGTTTATGTTTGACAACTAAGAAGTGAAGGTGTCTGTATATTGTAAATTAGGTTGGATATAACCAAAAGCAACTTGTTTTTAGATAAATTTTGTAATGCGAAAGTTTTTTTTTATTGTTTTAAAATAATCCTGGGCGGGAGATAACAACCAGGGGCTTATCACGTCACAGGAATTCTTTTTTGGTCACCCAACCCTCCCCCTTTCTCTGGTAGAGAAAAAAAAAAGAGAGAGAGAAAGTTAAAAGTTCTGCCCAAGAGAGGGGGGAGAGAAGGGGGAATATCAGCATTTTTCAGAAGCACATTAGCTCTGGCATGGGCTAAAATAACCTATGGTCTTTATGGGTTTAAATATAAGGGCCATTTCGCACGGCTTCAAAGTAGCAGGATGGTTGCCAATTGGAAACGCTACAAATTTGCCATAACCCACGACGTCGTACACAATCTGCAACAGTCCTGCAACCGACCCGCAAAAAGCGCTTCGTTGTAGCGCTTCTAGGGGAATCCAGAAAAGTGGATTCACCCTCCGGATAGCGATACACTCCTGCAACCAATCTGCGACAATAGCGCCACAGACTTGTGCGTTACCATTGTTGCGGTTTCTTCAAAGTCCCTCCTCCCGAGCCTTTCCTCCTAACTTCCGGCGAACTGTCCGCCATTTTTTTTCTCCGAGCGAGCGGGGATCTACGAGGCAACGAGACAGCGACTGGCTTTCAAGCACGATCACTTTCTGAAATTCTGCCCGGACACCACAAGAGTTTTTCAAAAGCACAGTGGCACACACCGTCACGTTACAAACATTTGCCCAAAGCTTAAAACCCCGTCTACCTTCGGCCAGTACTAGCGGAGTCAACGTACGGGGAGCATTTTAAAAAACTTTCCTCTGAGCGTGCCAACGAACGTTCGCCGCTCGCAGTCTCCTGTTTAGATTAGTGGGGTTCAATAGATATGATTCGAGGTGATACCATGAGGGGCGGTTTATGTGTAGTGGGTCTTTGTGTGGTTCCGGGTGCGTGGTTGTGCTTGGGTGCGGACAACCCCTTCCATCGGCGGCTAGACCTCCGGCAAGCGGAGTCGCCGTCCGCCGTTCATTTTTAAAAACTTTCCTCTGAGCGTGCCAACGAACGTTCGCCGCTCGCAGTCTCCTGTTAACCTTAGAGGGGTTCAATACAAATGATTCTAGCATGAGGGGCGGTTTATGTGTAGTGGGTCTTTGTGTGGTTCCGGGTGCGTGGTTGTGCTTGGGTGCGGACAACCCCTTCCATCGGCGGCTAGACCTCCGGCAAGTGGAGTCGCCGTCCACCGTTCATTTTTAAAAACTGTGCGCTGACCATGCCAACGAACGTTCGCCAGTTACATGTCATTGATTTATGCTTTGGTTGGTGAATATTATTGGGGAACTGTCGCGTACCGCTGCACTTGCTCTCGGTTTTACACCGGCATGCGTTTTTGTAATGGCGGACATTTCACTAAAATGGCTCCCGCTGCATGTTCAAACTGCTCTTCCCGCGTGTGGACGGATCAGCGCATGCGAGAAGTCAAACAAAAGGCGCTAATCTGGCCATTAGGAGCAGATCCTGTTCCCGCTCGTGGAGTTTTGAACGTGACATGTGACCTAATGTGGCCAATGTGCGTGTCCCCTACTGCCCTCCACCAATCAGGAGCCGGCTAGTCCCTTTGTCTTTGTGTGCGGGAAGGTATATGATCCGTTGCACCCTGCACCTCGCACCACCATTTTGCTCAGCTACTAGCGAAGGCACCATGGAATCTTCCTCGCAAGCGTCGTCCGTCCCTGCAACCGGCCGTGGCCCAACTTGGAGGGACGCGGAGATCAGGGACCTGATCGCGATTTTCTCGGAAGAGAAAATCCAGGACGCCTTCCAGTCCTCGCACAGGAATAGGGAGGTCTTCGAACAAGTGGCCATAAAGATGCGTGCCCTGGGCCACAACAGGACCGGCCTTGAATGCCGGTCCAAAACTAAAACAATGCGGGCGGAGTACATGCGTGCCGTGAACCATAATAAGGGTTCCGGCAACGAGAAGGTGACCTGCCCCTACTTTGAGGAGCAGCGCCCGCTGTACGGCGACGGGGAAGGAGCCGGCAGGCCGAAGCGCGTCGGGAGGAGCCTTAAGGTGGTTCGGAAGCCGGCTGCCCCGGTCGAGGAACCACCCGCTGAGGAGGATCCCTGCCGAGGGCACCTCGTCCAGCTTTCGGCCTCCACCCCCCGTCCAGCAACGAGCCGCGGAATTGGTCACGCTGGACCTGATGGCCATCGCTCCTGGGGAGCCAGAGGAGGTTCCTGAGCAAACGCCCCTTGCCTCCGGTAAGTAATTTTATTTTTATTTTATATTTCATTTTGAGCAAATGTGTGTTCTGACGTTTGGGCATCGTTTTCTCGTGTGTTCGTTGCAACGCATGCTATGCTAGGATGTTTGTGGATTGCTTTGGGTGGCTTTTTAAAACGGTTGTGTTTAACCAACAACCCAAACAGTTTTGCAGCATGCCTCAGCCATAGGCCTTCTGCAGTGCTCTAGCCACTACTTTGGGACCTTGATGTGTGGTTCAGGTTGTATGCTTGCTCCTTTTTCACTATTTTCTGCTCTTCTCCACAGAGACACAGATGCCTGGGACGGTGGTCCTCGAGTCCCCTGCAGCGGTGGCAGAGGACAGTGATTCCGGGGCGTCAACAAATGTTGGTAAGTATCAGTTGCAATAAGGGGGGGGGGGGTTAACTGCTTTGTGCTTTTCTGTTTGTGCAGGGCAGCAGCACTGCTAAGAGACAGAAGAGAGTCCCTCAACGTTGCTGCTTTAGGGTGTGAAGCTTGCTTTGCCACACTTTGGTCCTAAATCATGTTTTTTTTTCCCTTTTTTCAGATTTCATACCCGGGACGCAGGAGGAGGAGGAGCGTGGGGTGGCTGGACCTCCTGCCGTGCGCAGGCGTATACAGATACAAGATGGTGAGCGTGCATGAACTGTTCCTTTCGAGCCATGGCTGCAGGACAATGTCTGTGTGCAATAACTGTGTGCTTCCTTTTCATTTTTGTGCTCCCCTGGCATTGTTCTGAGTCTTGGTTTAACAATATGTAACCAAGAAAGGCCACCATGTGCACCAGGGTGGGTTTTGACTGTCTCGATGTTACTAACAGTTCTGTTTCTCTTTTTTTGCCAACAGAGGTCCTTTCAGAAGACGACGAGCCAGCCGGCTCACCACCTAGGGGTGCTCTCCAAGCTGAGGAGAGGCTGGCGAGGGAACGCGGCAGGCTGCGGCGCGTCTCCGTCCTGACTAGTGTGGGAGAAAGGATCCTGGAGCACTGCCAGGAGGAGTCCAGGCGTGCCGCTGCCGCAGACCAGGCGATGCTCTCCCTCGTGGCCCAGGAGGGCAAAAAATTCCGTGCCATCCTTAGAGAGTCGAACCAATCACTACGCGAAAGCGTGGAGGAGGTTCGACTGATAAGGAGGCTGATGGAGAGGGCGGTCGCGGTTATGGAGGCGGCCACCCCTCCTCAGATTACAGTGCACGTCCCCCCCCCACCCACACCTCCCCCACCACCTCCAGCACCCACCCCACCCACCCCGTCTCAGAATGCCTCGACCCAAACGAGAAGGACTGTTCTCGGGAAGAGAGTCGTTAAACCCGCGGACAAGTTCTCCCCCTCCTAGTTTGGGCCAGTTTGTCTAGTTATCTGTGTTTGCTGTTGTCTGTTAAATAAAGTTTATATTTTTGACTCTGTCTCTGTGTACCCTCTCTAGTGATTGTGCCTATTCTGGCACCGTTGTGTGGGTTGGAGGTTGGAGGGTGTTTTAAAGGTTAAAGGTGTTTTAGGAGTTTGGGGTGAAAGGTGTGCGAGTGTAAGGAGTCACACTGGAGTCTTTTTCAGGAAATTTACAACAACATTTTATTTTCAAAAACAGTTCAACAGGGGAAAAAAACAAGGGAATGTAACTTGGACCCCCCCACCACCACCACCACCCTCCAAGAAAGCCAACTTTTTTTTAACAAATTCATATATTTAACAGGGATAGAAAAATGGGCAATGTAACTAGGAACCCCCCCAACACCCCCCACCCCAAAACACAAACAGAAAACAAAACTCAGGTCCCACTGCTCCCCTCCCCAGCCCCTTCCATCTCCCTCACTCTCCTGCACAACCGTCCCATGGTCCCCCTGACTTTGCGGCGGAACAGGTCTTCGTCCTCCTTCTTAACTGTGTGGGGAGGGAGAAAAAGTACACATTAGTGCCACACATATTTTCCAATTTTTTACATGCATACACTTTTTAGTGGCCTTAGCCACAGTGTGAGAAGAGTTGGGCAGTGGGGAACATAACCTACGTTCTTCCGCCTCCCTCTGCTGCCTTTGCTGCTCAATCTCCCCTTTCAGCTCTGCCACTTCAGCCTCTAAGGAAGTAACCCTGGCCTCCATGGCACGCAGCCTTGCCTCCATAGTTTCTGCTATAGAAATCAAACAAAGAATTTGATCACACTTCAAATGGAAGCATCACATCAGGCTCCCATATGGCTCCATGGGGGTACACACACATGGGTCTCCCTCACAGACATAAAACTCTCACCTGCAGCCTGTCCTGAGGTGGAAGGTCCCTCTTCCTCCCCCTCCTCACGCTCAGGTGCTTTTGCCAGCTTGGATGGTGATTGTGTGGCTGGGCAAAGAAAAAGAGAAATCATAAGTAAAAGCACACAAACCAGAGATGAAACACAGCTGGTGGACACACCACAGTTAGAGTCAAAGCGCATAACCAAAGTGGTTCTACAGTACTGGCGGGCTAAGTCAGAGGGGGTTGACAGCATCTAAATACTTTCTCGAATTTCATTGGGGACAGTAGGGGAAAGAGGCAGCTAGTCATTCCATGCATGTTTAAGGGCAAAACACAACGAGGGCAGCACTCACCCATATGCCTCCTCATTTCCAGGGGGGGCTTCCCAGCCTTCTCCCATATTTTCACCATCTGGTCGTGGAAGACCGTTCTCCCACTTGGCTGCGGGACCCCCCCCCCCACACACTGTTCCAGACTGTTGAGGAAGTCCAGCTTCACCCTCTTAAATTTTGTCCGGACCTGCTCCCAGGTCCGGACATAGCCCCTCTCCCTCAGCTTTGATGCCAACACCAGGTAAGCACCCTTGGTGTGGCAGTGGGTGCTGGCCATAAGGCGGCCAACACTTTTCGATTGGAGCACAAGCTCCAGAAGTGCCTCAGCCTCGGCGCGCTGCCAGAAGGAGCCCTTCCGTGGCTTCGGCATCTTCAGAATGACGGTTAGGGAACGAACGTGCGTTGCTCCGATCGACCACCCCTATTTTAAATGTATCAAAGCTGCCCACCAATAAAATTATTCCTTGGAACATAAGTGGATTGATCCTCCGGTTTGACAGGGGTCGCCAATACTTCCTGGCTACCCGCCTCCCCGAACTTTCCCCGTTCAGCGCTTCCGTATTGTGTTTGTCAATTTCAGTGGGGAGTTAGCATTTAGGGCTGTCAAAGTGCTTTTGGACCAGAGAATCCTCGTTTTTTTGCTGGCTAAGTACACAAACCCCACAAGACAAGGTTAAACAAAGAACACAAAACTTTATTCAACAACAGAGTAGGAAAAACAATTAAACACGCCTCCTGTTTCTGTAGATGTGGGTGGCTATGGCGTCCCGAACCTTGCACCCCTCAGCATAGATCCTTTTTCTCCTTGCTTCAGGGATGTCTTGTGTGTCCTCAAGGACTACAGGATCAGGTTCATCCACAGGGAAGGGGATGTTATGTCCCTTGTCCTCGCATATGTTGTGCAAAATGACACACGCGATGATCAGCGGAGTCACATTGTCTATATGCACATGGAGTCGGGACATCAGGCAACGGAACCGGGACTTCAAACGTCCAAAGGCACGCTCCACTACATTCCTTGCCCGGGAGTGACTGAGGTTGTAGTGGCTCTGCACGTCTGTCCTTGGCCGCTCGTAGGGAGTCATGAGCCAGCGTCGTAATGGGTAGGCTCCGTCCCCGAGCACCAACGCCGGCACACGCACGCCCTCAATGGTGGCGGTGGGGTTTCCTGGAACAAAGACCCCTTCGTCCATGGCTTTCCTGAGGTTCGATTCCCTGAAAACAAGGGCATCATGCCTCCTGCCACTCCACCCCACCTCGGCATCGATAAACCGGCCGGAGAAGTCCACAGTTCCTTGCAGGAGAACAGAACAAAAGTCCTTCCTGTTCCCGTACTCCTTTATGCTTCCCCCGGGGGCACGGATAGGGATGTGGCTTCCATCGACGGCCGCAAAACAATGCGGGAATCCAAGCCTGGCAAACCCGTCCATACTCTGGAATAAGGGAAAGAAAAGAATATAAGCCATGGCATGTCAGCGTGGGGTGTATCGCGTCTTCGTTGCTGACCTGTCAAACAAGAAAAAAAATTTAAAGGGCAAAGGGGATAGAATGACACTCACCGCTCCAAGCCGGTCTCCGAGGCACACGACTTTGCTGAACAATTCCGCCTCCATGGCGAGGCAGAACTCCTTAAGGATATCGCCAACCGTAGTGACTCCGAGTCCGAATTGCTGGGCTACTGTCCGGAAGTACTGAGGGGTGGCCAAGTACCACAATGCGACCGCCACCCTTTTTTCCACTGGCACGGGGCGCCGCATGCCAGTGACTTGCCTCTCCATGCGTCCACGTAGAGCCTCCACGAGTTCAAAAAATGTCCCCCTAGACATTCTAAAGTTGGCAATCCAGTGGTCATCATCCCAGCGAGCCCACACAAAATTTTCCCACCAGTCAGAGGATCTTTCGTCCACCCAGAACCGTGGGGGGAACCGGACCTCTGCCAGAGCTTGCCAGTGCCTCTTTGCCGCCATGGTTGCCCGTTGAGAACATCTTGTACTGCTGGTCATCGCTCTGGCAATACGTTCTCGGTATTCCTCTGAAGCAGCCCTCCTATGCTGCACAGTGGTGCGGATACGCTGGACCACCGCAAGCATCTGAGCCAACAATTGAAAAATAATCCTCTCCATTGCAACGTTAACCTGTGCTGCGGGCAGTAGGCTACGCAAACAAAGAGAGGCCGACCGCGTGTCTGCCCAGGTGCATATAAGCAGGTAACCTGTGGGCGTGTACTGTGGGCGGGGATTAACCTATCAAACATATCAATGCATCAACCTCTGGTTCATAGAAAACAATAGAAAACACGTTCCAAGGGCGCAAATGATTTGACGATAACGCGTTGCTACGGGTTTTCCTGGGTTTTTTTTAAAAAAAGGGAACCCTGACAAGTCCGGCTTTAGGGTCGAGGTCAAAGGTGTGCCCGCAGTTTGATTGACGGGCACGGGAGGCCAGAAGCGCTAAAAAGGGACCTCCTTTGTAGCGAAAAGACGGAGAACCGGAAGCCTGTGGGTTACGAAAGTGACGAGAAGTGAAAGTGCTAAATTCCGCAAAAACCGCAGCTGTGCGTTACGGGCACAGCTAGTGACATTTCGCTAGTTGAAGTAGCGATTTCGCTAACAGCAACCAAATAGCAACTTTGAGCTCTGTGCGAAATGGCCCTAAGTTTTGATTAAGTGAAAGCTGAGCACAATATAAATGGGAGCAAATGAAACTGTTATCTAAAGGTTTTTAAGTTTTCACCCTATGAGAACTGTTTTAGACTGAAGTCTTTTAATGTAATGCTTTTTAAATAAATGCTTAGTCTCAAAACAGGGACTTTATTTGTATAAGCCTCCATCTTCCTCTGACATTTTAAACTGGACATTACCCTGTTGTGAGAAATTTGTGGGAAAATGGCAGAGGAAATTTGGAAGTACCGGGAAAATGTCTAAATGCTGTTAAAAGGATGATGGGTCTTGGTAAACGGAGTGATATTGATTGAAGGGTTTATAAAGCTAGAAAACAGGCAGAGGGAAAATGGAAAGAGGTTTGTGGGAGTAAAGATGTTAATATTGAGGGTTGGAGGCAATCCTGGACTGTGTAGATTTCTGGGAGAATTAAATAAATTGTTCGTTCTTGCTGATACCTGACTGTTCTTTGGTGCTGATTGGAAGAGATTTATTGAGTAAATTACATGCTTATGTATTTTTACTAAAAGGGGTATCTCTGAAAAGGATAGATGGGTTATTGTATGTAGATAAGAAAGTTTGAGAAGAAGTCAAGGAAGGCCAGGGAGAGAAAAGGAAAATGGTTAGAATTGTATACTATTGAAGAGAGGATTGGGCTTGTTACCGGGTATATAGGAGCTTGGGCTCGTAACATTTGGATAGAAAGAGCCTCGTAATTTTATTTTATAATGTTCCAATATTCATCATTGTATAAAAGAAATACAGGTAATGTATAGACTGGTGTAGAATCTCAGAGCTAAGGTAATATTAATTTGTCAGATCCATATATTTTTCAAACCACCTACCTGGAAACCAAAATCCCAGGAGGGCGTTTTTCTCATTCTCTCTTACACAATCTTGTTTCAAGAAACTGTTTGCTTTCAGATGGAAATACCTAATGAACAGGTATCAAGATTTACAACAGGTAGACCGTGTTGTCCCAAGGATTTGTTGATTTTCAATTTATTTTTGAGCAGATGTTTAGAGAAACAGGACCCATGGAAAAAGGTTTTGTCTACAAAATATGTGATTCCAGCATTCAAGCAACTGTAAGTTTGTTTAAAAAACTGTGAAACAAAAGAGATTTTGCGATTTTAAAGGAAAGGCCAGACTGCTTTATGTTAAGTGTGTTACAGAAACACAAGAAAACCTTGTGAGGAATCCAGAAGAAATCAAAACCATAAAAAAAACTGAAACAAGAGATTTATAACAAGCACCAACCCGGGGCCTGCCAGATTTTCTTATTGTTTGTCTATAAACACCAAAGCAATGCTGCAGGACTCTGGACTTACCCAAGGAAAGGTAAGGCGCAACCTATTGCTTGCTTTTCCAAGCAGATGGACGCACTAGACCTGCTGTTCCTCATGGTGCAAGAGGTCAGGCTGGTGTGATGGGATTGCCTTGACCAGCTGGCAAACATGATGTTCCCAGAGGCTGTGGTTTCCCTGGCTCAGATGTCATTGCTGGCCTCAAGGATCCCCCTGGTGAACATGGATCTCTTGGCCCTGCTGTATCCAAAGGATCTCCCAGTGAAGCTGGATGCCCAGGTGAACCTGGTCTCCCTGGAGCCAAGGATCTGACTGGTAATCCTGGCAACCCTGGTCTGATGGTAAGACTGGACCTGCTAGTCAAGATAAACCTCATGGCTAGAGGATGGCCTCAAGATTCAAGGGCCATTGCAGTTACTTTGATGGAGAAGGCTCAGAAGTATCTTGGAACAGCCCCTCCATGTCTACTGTCCATATGGCAGTGATTAATCAATTCGAGACTGTATGAAAGTATCTTGCTGTAACAACTGGCTAAACCCAGCCACACTGTTTTCCTTGGAGACAGAACTGACCCCTAATTAAGATGGTATAGGATTGATGTGAACACCAAGATCAGGCTGGATCTAAAGAAATGGAGAGTGGATCACAGACTATGATGTTGTCACAAGCAATGACATTCTGGAAGTCAGCCCTCTCCCACCTGCATGATCAGCTGAGACCACAGAGGTTTAGGCTCTCATATAAGGCTTACACCTGAGAAAAAGGTAAGAAGAAAAATATTTATATAGACTCAAAGTATGGACATGGGTTAATAAGTTCAAATGAAAACTTATAGCAAAAGGGGTCCCTCACATCAAATGAGGCTGAATTAATGTATCAAGATTTTGTTAAAAGTTATTCCAGGCTATGGAACACCTTGAAGAAGTGGCCGTGATCTGAGGAAGGGCCAACACCAGGCACCAGACCGAAGAAGGCCAAAAGAAACCAGAATGCAAGGCAACAAAATGATTTTTAAGTGCCTTAAATTAGGCATAAAGTGTACCTCACTAATTATAAAGAAAGATTAATAAAACAGGAGGAGAGAGAAAATGGATGGTGTTTGGATCTAGACACTGGCTGGTAAAAATTATACCTATAAGGTACGTGTTTGTTTTGTTTTATTCTGCTCTGAGTTCTTCTAGTCTATACATAAAAAGAAACAGTAATTTAGGATCTGGTTAGATATATTATATTGGAACAGAGGTGAGATAATAGATAAATAGTATAAAATGTTTTAGGTGTTAATAAATCTGCTGAAAGACCAACTCTGTTAAAAATGTAAACTTTAATAATTTCTTGACTTGTTTTGTCAATAGCTTCATTTCCCAGAAAGCAGAGTGGGCCGAACTATTCCTCAGTCATCTCTTGTGAGGGGATGTTTGGATTGAAGCTAAATGTTTGGATTGAAGTAAAATGTGGCAAAAACATTTTAACAAGGGAGTTGGACTGGATGATCCAGGAGGTCCCATCTAATTATATGATTTTATGATTTTATTGTTCTGTGATTTTATGATTTTATGTTAATAAATCAAAGGGAAAATGAGTAACATTTCCCTTAGAAGAACTGATAAGAGTTTTCCATAGCTCTTGTTAGCTTAGGTGTGTGAGCGTGAAAAACAATTGAAAATTACTAGGGGATTTGTCAAGAATTCTTTAAAGACCTAGGACACAGTTAATTATAAATTGGCTTTTGCCCTATGACTTTCCAGTTTATTTCTTAACCAGGTAACCAAGTATGGATGAAGTCCTGAGAAACCAGATTATTAAAACTGATGATGAAGTGGAAATTCCTTTCCAAATATTGTTGACTGGTGATAATGAGTGTCAAAATAGATTCCAGAGACAATGGGTCCATTTTACCGTATGTGAGCTGCTGCAATATCTTTTGAGGCTGAAGAAAAAAATGCTGCCTAATAAAAACTTTAACGCACGTGCAAGTGCAAACTTGGGATGGCAGGAATTATAAACATCCGAAACCACCCATCTCCAGAACTACCTTTCAGTCAAGTAACACAGAACTCATGAGGAGTCATCAAGGGGATGATCCTATTTGGGACCCAGAGACTTATTATGTTATCTTTGCAGGAGCTTTTGAAAATTGTTTATTTATCATTTCTTTATGGGCTATAATTGATTTAGGAGGGTACCTTCTGTTCTTTCTATTTTGGGAAAATCTAGAAAGACTACAAGAGAGACCCAGCTATTTACGCTTATTGGGGAAGGGTTGTTTTTCTTTCTTTAAACACTAATCTTCACCAGAAGTGGAAGGTAAGATTTTATGTTTACAGGAACATACACAATGAAAGCAAACAAATTAATTAGAAATTTGTTTTACCCTGGATGGTACTTTTTGGGATATATGATACTATTTTCCGTAAGATTACAAGCGAATCAACCAGATCCTATAAACCCTTTTGTATATAACACTATCAGTGCACCTCCCCCTTTAGTGAATAATAGAACACTATATTCTAGATTCCAGGGAAATTTCCATATTTTCTGTTTACAACCCAGACATCAAGCCCCAAAAGGTATTGGCTTGAGATATGCAAAACTCATCAATGGGGAACACTGATTAACAGAACTATAATTACCTGAATGCCCCTGTTTCTAACTTGAATGGAGGTGGATGAATATGTAAAGAATTAACATGGGAATTGTCATACATACACAATGATAAATATATGGGAGATGCAAAAGGTTGGGTAAAACATACAAAGAGATATGTATATAAAAACAATTATTTTGTACTTTCTTGGGATACACCTCTCTGGTGGGACAGATGTTCTGGGACCAAGGGACCAAGCCCTATGAAGATAGGTTGAGGGACTTGGGAATGTTCAACCTGGAGAAAAGGAGGTTGAGAGGGGACATGATATTATTTGATAGTATTTGACATGATAAGTATTTGAAAGGTTGTCACTTGGAGGAGGGCAGGATGCTGTTTCCGTTGGCTGCAGAGGAGAGGACACGTAGTAATGGGTTTAAACTACAAGTACAACGATATAGGCTAGAGATCAGGAAAAAATTCTCACAGTTAGAGTAGTTCGGCAGTGGAATAGGCTGCCTAAGGAGGTGGTGAACTCCCCCTCACTGGCAGTCTTCAAGCAAAGGTTGGATACACACTTTTCTTGGATGCTTTAGGATGATTTGGACTGATCCTGCGTTGAGCAGGGGGTTGAACTAGATGGCCTGTATGGCCCCTTCCAACTTTATGATTCTATGATTTTATGAATATTGAATTTAAAGGCCTGAAAAGAGTAATCCAAAGTCTAATATAGACAAAACTCAATGCATGGGCCACTTAAACTGCAAAAGTTTTAAACTTAATAACATAAAAGCAAATTAAGTTTAACAGAGCAATTTATCAAAATCGCTTGGCTTTAAATTATTTGCTTGCTGCAAATGTGTGTGGTGGTGGTGTGTGTAGAATAATCTCCAGACAAACAGAGGCCAAAATATTAGCCCTGTAAGAATACAAGCCACTCTCTAACACAGATTCAACTGAAGGAGAAACCATGATAGAAGAAAAATGTTAATGTGTTCCACAAAGAAGAGTTAAAAAAATTAAAAGGGGGGAATTGATATAGATTATATAGATTTGTGGAACACAATTGAGAACACAAATACAGATTTGTGGAACACACTTTAGACAAGGTCTGTCTATGGTTTATTTTTAGGTCAGGCAGAATGTATCTTGAGTTCATTGTGGCACTATGTGTATAGTTATTTCTTTGTCTCTCAAAGTAACCTTGAGTTTGTCAAAAGCAGATAGCTCCTGAATGTAGCATCCCTCCATATAAAGGAATGTATTATTTGAAACAAAGAGCGAGAAAATTGTAATAAGATATATAGCCATCCGTGATAGGTCAGATTGTACGCCCTTCGTCGTCGACCTGATTGGTCAAAGGGACAGTGAGGGAGTGAGCGTCAGGATACCTCATGATGACGTATCAAGATCTTAAAAATGAGCTGCACTGATGCAGACTTCAGAGAATGCACCAATTAGCTTTCTCTCCATGCTTGCATACATGTATCCTAAATAAATCCTCTTGCTGCTTAGCTGTCTTTGTTGTGGTCTTGTAAATTTTACACTGTATGATCCATAACAACCTTGAAACAGGTGACGAACTGAAATGACATCACAAAACGCTCACCTGAGTTCCCCTGGAGAGCAGGGGATGTCTGTTACAAGCAGGGGGGATATCACAAAGCGCTCACCTGAGTTCCCCTAGAGAGGATGGGATGTCTTTTACAGGCAGGAGGGATATCATCTTTTCTTTCTCTCCCCATAACATCCCTCCTATGAAAGAGACTGGAATGGTCCACAGTTGCCCTGCAGGCCTGAGTTCTCCATAAGCAGCTTAAAAATCATCTTTTCTTTCTCTCCCCATAACATCCCTCCTATGAAAGAGACTGGAATGGCACACAGTTACCCAGCAGGCCTCAGTTCTGCCTAAGCAGCTTAAAAATCATCTTTTCTTTCTCTCCCCATAACATCCCTCCTATGAAAGAGACTGGAATGGCCAACAGTTACCCAGCAGGCCTCAGTACTGCCTAAGCAGCTTAAATCATCTTTTCTTTCTCTCCCCATAACATACTTCCTATGAGAGAGGTCTGAGAGAACTGGAATGGTCCACAGTTACCCACTAGGCCTCAGTTCTCCCTAAGCACTTTAAAATCACCTTTTCTTTCTCTCCCCATAACATGCTTCCTATGAGAGAGACTGGAATAGTCCACAGTTACCCAGCAGGCCTCAGTTCTCCATAAGCAGCTTAAAAATCATCTTTTCTTTCTCTCCCCATAACATCCCTCCTATGAAAGAGACTGGAATGGTCCACAGTTACCCAGCAGGCCTCAGTTCTCCATAAGCAGCTTAAAAATCATCTTTTCTTTCTCTCCCCATAACATCCCTCCTATGAAAGAGACTGGAATGGTCCACAGATACCCAGCAGGACTCAGTTCTCCCTAAGCAGCTTAAATCATCTTTTCTTTCTCTCCCCATAACATACTTCCTATGAGAGAGGTCTGAGAGAACTGGAATGGTCCACAGTTACCCACTAGGCCTCAGTTCTCCCTAAGCAGTTTAAAATCACCTTTTCTTTCTCTCCCCATAACATGATTTCCTATGAGAGAGACTGGAATGGTCCACAGTTACCCAGCAGGCCTCAGTTCTCCCTAAGCAGCTTAAAAATCATCTTTTCTTTCTCTCCCCATAACATACTTCCTATGAGAGAACTGGAATGGTCCACAGTTACCCACTAGGCCTCAGTTCTCCCTAAGCAGTTTAAAATCACCTTTTCTTTCTCTCCCCATAACATACTTCCTATGAGAGAGGTCCGAGAGAACTGGAATGGTCCACAGTTACCCACTAGGCCTCAGTTCTCCCTAAGCCATTTAAAATCACCTTTTCTTTCACCATAACATGCTTCCTATGAGAGAGGTCTGAGAGAACTGGAATGGTCCACAGTTACCCAGCAGGCCTCAGTTCTCCCTAACCAGCTTAAAAATCATCTTTTTTTTCTCTCCTTATAACATCCCTCCTATGAAACTGACTGGAATGGTCCACAGTTACCCAGCAGGCCTCAGTTCTCCATAAGCAGCTTAAAAATCATCTCTTCTTTCTCTCCCCATAACATCCCTCCTATGAAAGAGACTGGAATGGTCCACAGTTACCCAGCAGGTCTCAATTCTCCCTAAGCAGTTTAAAATCACCTTTTCTATCTCTCCCCATAACATACTTCCTATGAGAGAGACTGGAATGCTCCACAGTTACCCAGCAGGCCTCAGTTCTCCATAAGCAGCTTAAAAATCATCTTTTCTTTCTCTCCCTATAACATCCCTCCTATGAAAGAGATTGGAATGGTCCACAGTTACCCAGCAGGCCTCAGTTCTCCATAAGCAGCTTAAAAATCATCTTTTCTTTCTCTCCCCATAACATCCCTCCTATGAAAGAGACTGGAATGGTCAACAGTTACCCACTAGGCCTCAGTTCTCCCTAAGCAGTTTAAAATCACCTTTTCTTTCTCTCCCCATAACATGATTTCCTATGAGAGAGACTGGAATGGTCCACAGTTACCCAGCAGGCCTCAGTTCTCCCTAAGCAGCTTAAAAATCATCTTTTCTTTCTCTCCCCATAACATCACTCCTATGAAAGAGACTGGAATGGTCCACAGTTGCCCAGCAGGCCTCAGTTCTCCATAAGCAGCTTAAAAATCATCTTTTCTTTCTTTCCACATAACATCCCTCCTATGAAGGAGACTGGAATGGCCAACAGTTACCCAGAAGACCTCAGTTCTGCCTAAGCAGCTTAAATCATCTTTTCTTTCTCTCCCCATAACATACTTCCTATGAGAGAGGTCCGAGAGAACTGGAATGGTCCACAGTTACCCAGCAGGCCTCAGTTCTCCCTAAGCAGCTTAAAAATCATCTTTTTTTTCTCTCCTTATAACATCCCTCCTATGAAAGAGACTGGAATGGTCCACAGTTACCCAGCAGGCCTCAGTTCTCCCTAAGCAGCTTAAAAATCATCTCTTCTTTCTCTCCCCATAACATCCCTCCTATGAAAGAAACTGGAATGGTCCACAGTTACCCAGCAGGTCTCAGTTCTCCCTAAGCAGTTTAAAATCACCTTTTCTTTCTCTCCCCATAACATACTTCCTATGGGAGAGACTGGAATGGTCCACAGTTACCCAGCAGGCCTCAGTTCTCCATAAGCAGCTTAAAAATCATCTTTTCTTTCTCTCCCCATAACATCCCTCCTATGAAAGAGACTAGAATGGTCCACAGTTACCCAGCAGGCCTCAGTTCTCCATAAGCAGCTTAAAAATCATCTTTTCTTTCTCTCCCCATAACATCCCTCCTATGAAAGAGACTGGAATGGTCAACAGTTACCCAGCAGGCCTCAGTTCTCCCTAAGCAGCTTAAAAATCATCTTTTCTTTCTCTCCCCATAACATCCCTCCTATGAAAGAGACTGGAATGGTCCACAGTTACCCAGCAGGCCTCAGTTCTCCCTAAGCAGCTTAAAACCACCTTTTCTTTTTCTCCCCATAACATTCATCCTATGAGAGACTGGAATGGTCCACAGTTACCCAGCAGGCCTCAGTTCTCCCTAAGCAGCTTAAAAATCACCTTTTCTTTCTCTCCCCATAACATTCATCCCATGAGAGAAAGGAATGTCCACAGTTACCCAGTAGGCCTCAGTTCTCCCTAAGCAGCTTAAAAATCACCTTTTCTTTCTCTCCCCATAACATCCCTCCTATGAAAGAGACTGGAATGGCCCACAGTTATCAGAACAGGTCTCAGTTCTCCCTAAGCGGCTTAAAGTCACCTTTTCTTTCTCTCCCCATAAGATACTTCCTATGAGAGAGGTCTGAGAGACTGGATTGTCCACAGTTACCCAGCAGGCATCAGTTCTCCCTAAGCAGCTTAAAAATCATCTTTTCTTTCTCTCCCCATAACATACTTCCTATGAGAGAACTGGAATGGACCACAGTTACCCACTAGGCCTCAGTTCTCCCTAAGCAGTTTAAAATCACCTTTTCTTTCTCTCCCCATAACATACTTCCTATGAGAGAGGTCCGAGAGAACTGGAATGGTCCACAGTTACCCACCAGGCCGCAGTTCTCCCTAAGCAGTTTAAAATCACCTTTTCTTTCTCTCCCCATAACATGATTTCCTATGAGAGAGACTGGAATGGTCCACAGTTACCCAGCAGGCCTCAGTTCTCCCTAAGCAGCTTAAAAATCATCTTTTCTTTCTCTCCCCATAACATACTTCCTATGAGAGAACTGGAATGGTCCACAGTTACCCACTAGGCCTCAGTTCTCCCTAAGCAGTTTAAAATCACCTTTTCTTTCTCTCCCCATAACATACTTCCTATGAGAGAGGTCCGAGAGAACTGGAATGGTCCACAGTTACCCACTAGGCCTCAGTTCTCCCTAAGCCATTTAAAATCACCTTTTCTTTCACCATAAAAGGCTTCCTATGAGAGAGGTCTGAGAGAACTGGAATGGTCCACAGTTACCCAGCAGGCCTCAGTTCTCCATAAGCAGCTTAAAAATCAACTCTTCTTTCTCTCCCCATATGAAAGAGACTGGAATGGTCCACAGTTACCCAGCAGGTCTCAGTTCTCCCTAAGCAGTTTAAAATCACCTTTTCTTTCTCTCCCCATAACATACTTCCTATGAGAGAGACTGGAATGCTCCACAGTTACCCAGCAGGCCTCAGTTCTCCATAAGCAGCTTAAAAATCATCTTTTCTTTCTCTCCCCATAACATCCCTCCTATGAAAGAGACTGGAATGGTTCACAGTTACCCAGCAGGCCTCAGTTCTCCATAAGCAGCTTAAAAATCATCTTTTCTTTCTCTCCCCATAACATCCCTCCTATGAAAGAGACTGGAATGGTCAACAGTTACCCACTAGGCCTCAGTTCTCCCTAAGCAGTTTAAAATCACCTTTTCTTTCTCTCCCCATAACATCCCTCCTATGAAAGAGACTGGAATGGTCAACAGTTACCCACTAGGCCTCAGTTCTCCCTAAGCAGTTTAAAATCACCTTTTCTTTCTCTCCCCATAAAATGATTTCCTATGAGAGAGACTGGAATGGTCCACAGTTACCCAGCAGGCCTCAGTTCTCCCTAAGCAGCTTAAAAATCATCTTTTCTTTCTCTCCCCATAACATCACTCCTATGAAAGAGACTGGAATGGTCCACAGTTGCCCAGCAGGCCTCAGTTCTCCATAAGCAGCTTAAAAATCATCTTTTCTTTCTCTCCACATAACATCCCTCCTATGAAGGAGACTGGAATGGCCAACAGTTACCCAGAAGGCCTCAGTTCTGCCTAAGCAGCTTAAATCATCTTTTCTTTCTCTCCCCATAACATACTTCCTATGAGAGAACTGGAATGGTCCACAGTTACCCACTAGGCCTCAGTTCTCCCTAAGCCGTTTAAAATCACCTTTTCTTTCACCATAACATGCTTCCTATGAGAGAGGTCTGAGAGAACTGGAATGGTCCACAGTTACCCAGCAGGCCTCAGTTCTCCATAAGCAGCTTAAAAATCATCTCTTCTTTCTCTCCCCATAACATCCCTCCTATGAAAGAGACTGGAATGGTCCACAGTTACCCAGCAGGTCTCAGTTCTCCCTAAGCAGTTTAAAATCACCTTTTCTTTCTCTCCCCATAACATCCCTCCTATGAAAGAGACTAGAATGGTCCACAGTTACCCAGCAGGTCTCAGTTCTCCCTAAGCAGTTTAAAATCACCTTTTCTTTCTCTCCCCATAACAAATTTCCTATGAGAGAGACTGGAATGGTCCACAGTTACCCAGCAGGCCTCAGTTCTCCCTAAGCAGCTTAAAACCACCTTTTCTTTTTCTCCCCATAACATTCATCCTATGAGAGACTAGAATGGTCCACAGTTACCCAGCAGGCCTCAGTTCTCCCTAAGCAGCTTAAAAATCACCTTTTCTTTCTCTCCCTATAACATTCATCCCATGAGAGAAAGGAATGTCCACAGTTACCCAGTAGGCCTCAGTTCTCCCTAAGCAGCTTAAAAATCACCTTTTCTTTCTCTCCCCATAACATCCCTCCTATGAAAGAGACTGGAATGGCCCACAGTTATCAGAACAGGTCTCAGTTCTCCCTAAGCGGCTTAAAGTCACCTTTTCTTTCTCTCCCCATAAGATACTTTCTATGAGAGAGGTCTGAGAGACTGGATTGTCCACAGTTACCCAGCAGGCCTCAGTTCTCCATTAGCATCTTAAAAATTATATTTTCTTTATCTCATAACATCCCTCATATGAAAGATACTGCAATGGCCCAAAGCTACCCAGCATGCCTCAGTTCTCCCTAAACAGCTTAAAAATTATCTTTTCTTTCTCTCCTCATATCATCCCTCCTGTGTAAGAGACTGGAATGGCCAACAGTTACCCAGCAGGCCTCAGTTCTCCTTAAGCAGTTTAAATTCACCTTTTCTTTCTTTCCCCATAACATTCATCCTATGAGAGAGGTCTGAGAGAACTGGAATGGTCCACAGTTACCCACCAGGCCTCAGTTCTCCCTAAGCAGTTTAAATTCACCTTTTCTTTCGTTCCCCATAACATAATTCCTATGAGAGAGGTCTGAGGGAACTGTATTGGTCCACAGTTACCCACCAGGCCTCAGTTCTCCCTAAGCAGTTTAAATTCACCTTTTCTTTCTCTCCCCATAACATTCATCCTATGAGAAAAGTCTGAGACAATTGGAATGGTCCACAGTTACCCATCATGCCTCAGTTCTCCCTAAGCAGTTTAAAATCACCTTTTCTTTCTCTCCCCATAACATCCCTCCTATGAAAGAGACTGGAATGGTCCACAGTTACTCAGCAGGCCTCAGTTCTCCTTCAGCAGCTTAAATCATCTTTTCTTTCTCTCCACATACTTCCTATGAGAGAGGTCTGAGAGAACTGGAATGGTCCACAGTTACCCAGCAGGCCTCAGTTCTCCCTAAGCAGTTGAAAATCACCTTTTCTTTCTCTCCCCATAACATAATTCCTATGAGAGAGGTCTGAGGGAACTGTATTGGTCCACAGTTACCCAGCAGGCCTCAGTTCTCCCTAAGCAGTTTAAAATCACCTTTTCTTTCTCTCCTCATAACATCCCTCCTATGCGAGAGACTGGAATGGTCCACAGTTACCCAGCAGGCCTCAGTTCTCCATAAGCAGCTTAAAAATCATCTTTTCTTTCTCTCCCCATAACATCCCTCCTATGAAAGAGACTGGAATGGTCAACAGTTACCCAGCAGGCCTCAGTTCTCCTTAAGCAGCTTAAAAATAATCTTTTCTTTCTCTCACCATCCCTCCTATGAAAGAGACTGGAATGGTCCACAGTTACCCAGCAGGCCTCAATTCTCCATAAACAGCTTAAAAATCATCTTTTCTTTCTCTCCCCATAACATCCCTCCTATGAAAGAGACTGGAATGGTCCACAGTTACCCACTAGGCCTCAGTTCACCCTAAGCAGTTTAAAATCACCTTTTCTTTCTCTCCCCATAACATGATTTCCTATGAGAAAAGTCTGAGACAATTGGAATGGTCCACAGTAACCCACCAGGCCTCAGTTCTCCCTAAGCAGTTTAAAATCACCTTTTCTTTCTCTCCCCATTACATACTTCCTATGAGAGAGGTCTGAGAGAACTGGAATGGTCCACAGTAACACACCAGGTCTCAGTTCTCCCTAAGCAGTTTAAAATCACCTTTTCTTTCTCTTCCCATAACATGCATCCCATGAGAGAAAGGAATGTCCACAGTTACCCAGCAGGCCTCAGTTCTCCATAAGCAGCTTAAATCATCTTTTCTTTCTCTCCCCATACTTCCTATGAGAGAGGTCGGAGAGAACTGGAATGGTTGACAGTTACCCACCAGGGCCCAGTTTTCCCTAAGCAGCTTAAAAATCACCTTTTCTTTCTCTCCCCATAACATTCATCCTATGAGAGAGGTCTGAGAGAACTGGAATGTCCACAGTTACCCAGCAGGCCTCAGTTCTCCCTCAGCAGCTTAAAAATCATCTTTTCTTTCTCTCCCTATAACATCCCTCCTATGAAAGAGACTGGAATGGTCCACAGTTACCCAGCAGGCCTCAGTTCTCCATAAGCAGCTTAAAAATCATCTTTTCTTTCTCTCCCCATAACATCCCTCCTATGAAAGAGACTGGAATGGTCCACAGTTACCCAGCAGGCCTCAGTTCTCCATAAGCAGCTTAAAAATCATCTTTTCTTTCTCTCCCAATAACATCCCTCCTATGAAAGAGACTGGAATGGTCAACAGTTACCCACTAGGCCTCAGTTCTCCCTAAGCAGTTTAAAATCACCTTTTCTTTCTCTTCCCATAACATGCATCCCATGAGAGAAAGGAATGTCCGCAGTTACCCAGCAGGCCTCAGTTCTCCATAAGCAGCTTAAATCATCTTTTCTTTCTCTCCCCATACTTCCTATGAGAGAGGTCGGAGAGAACTGGAATGGTTGACAGTTACCCACCAGGGCCCAGTTTTCCCTAAGCAGCTTAAAAATCACCTTTTCTTTCTCTCCCCATAACATTCATCCTATGAGAGAGGTCTGAGAGAACTGGAATGTCCACAGTTACCCAGCAGGCCTCAGTTCTCCCTCAGCAGCTTAAAAATCATCTTTTCTTTCTCTCCCTATAACATCCCTCCTATGAAAGAGACTGGAATGGTCCACAGTTACCCAGCAGGCCTCAGTTCTCCATAAGCAGCTTAAAAATCATCTTTTCTTTCTCTCCCCATAACATCCCTCCTATGAAAGAGACTGGAATGGTCCACAGTTACCCAGCAGGCCTCAGTTCTCCATAAGCAGCTTAAAAATCATCTTTTCTTTCTCTCCCAATAACATCCCTTCTATGAAAGAGACTGGAATGGTCAACAGTTACCCACTAGGCCTCAGTTCTCCCTAAGCAGTTTAAAATCACCTTTTCTTTCTCTTCCCATAACATGCATCCCATGAGAGAAAGGAATGTCCACAGTTACCCAGCAGGCCTCAGTTCTCCATATGCAGCTTAAATCATCTTTTCTTTCTCTCCCCATACTTCCTATGAGAGAGGTCGGAGAACTGGAATGGTTGACAGTTACCCACCAGGGCCCAGTTTACCCTAAGCAGCTTAAAAATCACCTTTTCTTTCTCTCCCCATAACATTCATCCTATGAGAGAGGTCTGAGAGAACTGGAATGTCCACAGTTACCCAGCAGGCCTCAGTTCTCCCTCAGCAGCTTAAAAATCATCTTTTCTTTCTCTCCCTATAACATCCCTCCTATGAAAGAGACTGGAATGGTCCACAGTTACCCAGCAGGCCTCAGTTCTCCATAAGCAGCTTAAAAATCATATTTTCTTTCTCTCCCCATAACATCCCTCCTATGAAAGAGACTGGAATGGTCCACAGTTACCCAGCAGGCCTCAGTTCTCCATAAGCAGCTTAAAAATCATCTTTTCTTTCTCTCCCCATAACATCCCTCCTATGAAAGAGACTGGAATGGTCAACAGTTACCCACTAGGCCTCAGTTCTCCCTAAGCACTTTAAAATCACCTTTTCTTTCTCTCCCCATAACATGCTTCCTTTGAGAGAGACTGGAATGGTCCACAGTTACCCAGCAGGCCTCAGTTCTCCATAAGCAGCTTAAAAATCATCTTTTCTTTCTCTCCCCATAACATCACTCCTATGAAAGAGACTGGAATGGTCCACATTTGCCCAGCAGGCCTCAGTTCTCCATAAGCAGCTTAAAAATCATCTTTTCTTTCTCTCCACATAACATCCCTCCTATGAAGGAGACTGGAATGGTCCACAGTTACCCAGAAGGCCTCAGTTCTGCCTAAGCAGCTTAAATCATCTTTTCTTTCTCTCCCCATAACATACTTCCTATGAGAGAACTGGAATGGTCCACAGTTACCCACTAGGCCTCAGTTCTCCCTAAGCAGTTTAAAATCACCTTTTCTTTCTCTCCCCATAACATACCTCCTATGAGAGAGGTCCAAGAGAACTGGAATGGTCCACAGTTACCCACTAGGCCTCAGTTCTCCCTAAGCCATTTAAAATCATCTTTTCTTTCACCATAACATGCTTCCTATGAGAGAGGTCTGAGAGAACTGGAATGGTCCACAGTTACCCAGCAGGCCTCAGTTCTCCCTAAGCAGCTTAAAAATCATCTTTTCTTTCTCTCCCCATAACATCCCTCCTATGAAAGAGACTGGAATGGTCAACAGTTACCCAGCAGGCCTCAGTTCTCCTTAAGCAGCTTAAAAATAATCTTTCCTTTCTCTCACCATCCCTCCTATGAAAGAGACTGGAATGGTCCACAGTTACCCAGCAGGCCTCAATTCTCCATAAACAGCTTAAAAATCATCTTTTCTTTCTCTCCCCATAACATCCCTCCTATGAAAGAGACTGGAATGGTCCACAGTTACCCAGCAGGCCTCAGTTCTCCTTAAGCAGCTTAAAAATAATCTTTCCTTTCTCTCACCATCCCTCCTATGAAAGAGACTGGAATGGTCCACAGTTACCCAGCAGGCCTCAATTCTCCATAAACAGCTTAAAAATCATCTTTTCTTTCTCTCCCCATAACATCCCTCCTATGAAAGAGACTGGAATGGTCCACAGTTACCCACTAGGCCTCAGTTCACCCTAAGCAGTTTAAAATCACCTTTTCTTTCTCTCCCCATAACATGATTTCCTATGAGAAAAGTCTGAGACAATTGGAATGGTCCACAGTAACCCACCAGGCCTCAGTTCTCCCTAAGCAGTTTAAAATCACCTTTTCTTTCTCTCCCTATAACATACTTCCTATGAGAGAGGTCTGAGAGAACTCTAATGGTCCACAGTAACACACCAGGTCTCAGTTCTCCGTAAGCAGTTTAAAATCACCTTTTCTTTCTCTTCCCATAACATGCATCCCATGAGAGAAAGGAATGTCCACAGTTACCCAGCAGGCCTCAGTTCTCCATAAGCAGCTTAAATCATCTTTTCTTTCTCTCCCCATACTTCCTATGAGAGAGGTCGGAGAGAACTGGAATGGTTGACAGTTACCCACCAGGGCCCAGTTTTCCCTAAGCAGCTTAAAAATCACCTTTTCTTTCTCTCCCCATAACATTCATCCTATGAGAGAGGTCTGAGAGAACTGGAATGTCCACAGTTACCCAGCAGGCCTCAGTTCTCCCTCAGCAGCTTAAAAATCATCTTTTCTTTCTCTCCCTATAACATCCCTCCTATGAAAGAGACTGGAATGGTCCACAGTTACCCAGCAGGCCTCAGTTCTCCATAAGCAGCTTAAAAATCATCTTTTCTTTCTCTCCCCATAACATCCCTCCTATGAAAGAGACTGGAATGGTCCACAGTTACCCAGCAGGCCTCAGTTCTCCATAAGCAGCTTAAAAATCATCTTTTCTTTCTCTCCCAATAACATCCCTCCTATGAAAGAGACTGGAATGGTCAACAGTTACCCACTAGGCCTCAGTTCTCCCTAAGCAGTTTAAAATCACCTTTTCTTTCTCTTCCCATAACATGCATCCCATGAGAGAAAGGAATGTCCACAGTTACCCAGCAGGCCTCAGTTCTCCATAAGCAGCTTAAATCATCTTTTCTTTCTCTCCCCATACTTCCTATGAGAGAGGTCGGAGAGAACTGGAATGGTTGACAGTTACCCACCAGGGCCCAGTTTTCCCTAAGCAGCTTAAAAATCACCTTTTCTTTCTCTCCCCATAACATTCATCCTATGAGAGAGGTCTGAGAGAACTGGAATGTCCACAGTTACCCAGCAGGCCTCAGTTCTCCCTCAGCAGCTTAAAAATCATCTTTTCTTTCTCTCCCTATAACATCCCTCCTATGAAAGAGACTGGAATGGTCCATAGTTACCCAGCAGGCCTCAGTTCTCCCTCAGCAGCTTAAAAATCATCTTTTCTTTCTCTCCCCATAACATCCCTCCTATGAAAGAGACTGGAATGGTCCACAGTTACCCAGCAGGCCTCAGTTCTCCATAAGCAGCTTAAAAATCATCTTTTCTTTCTCTCCCAATAACATCCCTCCTATGAAAGAGACTGGAATGGTCAACAGTTACCCACTAGGCCTCAGTTCTCCCTAAGCAGTTTAAAATCACCTTTTCTTTCTCTTCCCATAACATGCATCCCATGACAGAAAGGAATGTCCACAGTTACCCAGCAGGCCTCAGTTCTCCATATGCAGCTTAAATCATCTTTTCTTTCTCTCCCCATACTTCCTATGAGAGAGGTCGGAGAGAACTGGAATGGTTGACAGTTACCCACCAGGGCCCAGTTTACCCTAAGCAGCTTAAAAATCACCTTTTCTTTCTCTCCCCATAACATTCATCCTATGAGAGAGGTCTGAGAGAACTGGAATGTCCACAGTTACCCAGCAGGCCTCAGTTCTCCCTCAGCAGCTTAAAAATCATCTTTTCTTTCTCTCCCTATAACATCCCTCCTATGAAAGAGACTGGAATGGTCCACAGTTACCCAGCAGGCCTCAGTTCTCCATAAGCAGCTTAAAAATCATCTTTTCTTTCTCTCCCCATAACATCCCTCCTATGAAAGAGACTGGAATGGTCAACAGTTAACCACTAGGCCTCAGTTCTCCCTAAGCACTTTAAAATCACCTTTTCTTTCTCTCCCCATAACATGCTTCCTTTGAGACTGGAATGGTCCACAGTTACCCAGCAGGCCTCAGTTCTCCATAAGCAGCTTAAAAATCATCTTTTCTTTCTCTCCCCATAACATCACTCCTATGAAAGAGACTGGAATGGTCAACAGTTACCCACTAGGCCTCAGTTCTCCCTAAGCAGTTTAAAATCACCTTTTCTTTCTCTTCCCATAACATGCATCCCATGAGAGAAAGGAATGTCCACAGTTACCCAGCAGGCCTCAGTTCTCCATAAGCAGCTTAAATCATCTTTTCTTTCTCTCCCCATACTTCCTATGAGAGAGGTCGGAGAGAACTGGAATGGTTGACAGTTACCCACCAGGGCCCAGTTTTCCCTAAGCAGCTTAAAAATCACCTTTTCTTTCTCTCCCCATAACATTCATCCTATGAGAGAGGTCTGAGAGAACTGGAATGTCCACAGTTACCCAGCAGGCCTCAGTTCTCCCTCAGCAGCTTAAAAATCATCTTTTCTTTCTCTCCCTATAACATCCCTCCTATGAAAGAGACTGGAATGGTCCATAGTTACCCAGCAGGCCTCAGTTCTCCCTCAGCAGCTTAAAAATCATCTTTTCTTTCTCTCCCCATAACATCCCTCCTATGAAAGAGACTGGAATGGTCCACAGTTACCCAGCAGGCCTCAGTTCTCCATAAGCAGCTTAAAAATCATCTTTTCTTTCTCTCCCAATAACATCCCTCCTATGAAAGAGACTGGAATGGTCAACAGTTACCCACTAGGCCTCAGTTCTCCCTAAGCAGTTTAAAATCACCTTTTCTTTCTCTTCCCATAACATGCATCCCATGACAGAAAGGAATGTCCACAGTTACCCAGCAGGCCTCAGTTCTCCATATGCAGCTTAAATCATCTTTTCTTTCTCTCCCCATACTTCCTATGAGAGAGGTCGGAGAGAACTGGAATGGTTGACAGTTACCCACCAGGGCCCAGTTTACCCTAAGCAGCTTAAAAATCACCTTTTCTTTCTCTCCCCATAACATTCATCCTATGAGAGAGGTCTGAGAGAACTGGAATGTCCACAGTTACCCAGCAGGCCTCAGTTCTCCCTCAGCAGCTTAAAAATCATCTTTTCTTTCTCTCCCTATAACATCCCTCCTATGAAAGAGACTGGAATGGTCCACAGTTACCCAGCAGGCCTCAGTTCTCCATAAGCAGCTTAAAAATAATATTTTCTTTCTCTCCCCATAACAACCCTCCTATGAAAGAGACTGGAATGGTCCACAGTTACCCAGCAGGCCTCAGTTCTCCATAAGCAGCTTAAAAATCATCTTTTCTTTCTCTCCCCATAACATCCCTCCTATGAAAGAGACTGGAATGGTCAACAGTTAACCACTAGGCCTCAGTTCTCCCTAAGCACTTTAAAATCACCTTTTCTTTCTCTCCCCATAACATGCTTCCTTTGAGACTGGAATGGTCCACAGTTACCCAGCAGGCCTCAGTTCTCCATAAGCAGCTTAAAAATCATCTTTTCTTTCTCTCCCCATAACATCACTCCTATGAAAGAGACTGGAATGGTCCACATTTGCCCAGCAGGCCTCAGTTCTCCATAAGCAGCTTAAAAATCATCTTTTCTTTCTCTCCACATAACATCCCTCCTATGAAGGAGACTGGAATGGTCCACAGTTACCCAGAAGGCCTCAGTTCTGCCTAAGCAGCTTAAATCATCTTTTCTTTCTCTCCCCATAACATACTTCCTATGAGAGAACTGGAATGGTCCACAGTTACCCACTAGGCCTCAGTTCTCCCTAAGCAGTTTAAAATCACCTTTTCTTTCTCTCCCCATAACATACCTCCTATGAGAGAGGTCCGAGAGAACTGGAATGGTCCACAGTTACCCACTAGGCCTCAGTTCTCCCTAAGCCATTTAAAATCATCTTTTCTTTCACCATAACATGCTTCCTATGAGAGAGGTCTGAGAGAACTGGAATGGTCCACAGTTACCCAGCAGGCCTCAGTTCTCCCTAAGCAGCTTAAAAATCATCTTTTTTTTCTCTCCTTATAACATCCCTCCTATGAAAGAGACTGGAATGGTCCACAGTTACCCAGCAGGCCTCAGTTCTCCATAAGCAGCTTAAAAATCATCTTTTCTTTCTCTCCCCATAACATCCCTCCTATGAAAGAGACTGGAATGGTCCACAGTTACCCAGCAGGCCTCAGTTCTCCCTAAGCAGCTTAAAACCACCTTTTCTTTTTCTCCCCATAACATTCATCCTATGAGAGACTGGAATGGTCCACAGTTACCCAGCAGGCCTCAGTTCTCCCTAAGCAGCTTAAAAATCACCTTTTCTTTCTCTCCCCATAACATTCATCCCATGAGAGAAAGGAATGTCCACAGTTACCCAGTAGGCCTCAGTTCTCCCTAAGCAGCTTAAAAATCACCTTTTCTTTCTCTCGTCATAAAATCCCTCCTATGAAAGAGACTGGAATGGCCCACAGTTATCAGAACAGGTCTCAGTTCTCCCTAAGCGGCTTAAAGTCACCTTTTCTTTCTCTCCCCATAAGATACTTCCTATGAGAGAGGTCTGAGAGACTGGATTGTCCACAGTTACCCAGCAGGCCTCAGTTCTCCATAAGCATCTTAAAAATTATCTTTTCTTTCTCTCCTCATAACATCCCTCATATGAAAGATACTGCAATGGCCCAAAGCTACCCAGCATGCCTCAATTCTCCCTAAACAGCTTAAAAATTATCTTTTCTTTCTCTCCTCATATCATTCCTCCTGTGTAAGAGACTGGAATGGCCAACAGTTACCCAGCAGGCCTCAGTTCTCCTTAAGCAGTTTAAATTCACCTTTTCTTTCTTTCCCCATAACATTCATCCTATGAGAGAGGTCTGAGAGAACTGGAATGGTCCACAGTTACCCAGCAGGCCTCAGTTCTCCCTAAGCAGTTTAAAATCACCTTTTCTTTCTCTCCCCATAACATAATTCCTATGAGAGAGGTCTGAGGGAACTGTATTGGTCGACAGTTACCCAGCAGGCCTCAGTTCTCCCTAAGCAGTTTAAAATCACCTTTTCTTTCTCTCCTCATAACATCCCTCCTATGCGAGAGACTGGAATGGTCCACAGTTACCCAGCAGGCCTCAGTTCTCCATAAGCAGCTTAAAATTCATCTTTTCTTTCTCTCCCCATAACATCCCTCCTATGAAAGAGACTGGAATGGTCAACAGTTACCCAGCAGGCCTCAGTTCTCCTTAAGCAGCTTAAAAATAATCTTTCCTTTCTCTCACCATCCCTCCTATGAAAGAGACTGGAATGGTCCACAGTTACCCAGCAGGCCTCAATTCTCCGTAAACAGCTTAAAAATCATCTTTTCTTTCTCTCCCCATAACATCCCTCCTATGAAAGAGACTGGAATGGTCCACAATTACCCAGCCGGCCTCAGTTCTCCCTAAACAGTTTAAATTCACCTTTTATTTCTCTCCCCATAACATTCATCCTATGAGAAAAGTCTGAGACAATTGGAATGGTCCACAGTAACCCACCAGGCCTCAGTTCTCCCTAAGCAGTTTAAAATCACCTTTTCTTTCTCTCCCCATAACATACTTCCTATGAGAGAGGTCTGAGAGAACTGGAATGGTCCACAGTAACCCACCAGGTCTCAGTTCTCCCTAAGCAGTTTAAAATCACCTTTTCTTTCTCTTCCCATAACATGCATCCCATGAGAGAAAGGAATGTCCACAGTTACCCAGCAGGCCTCAGTTCTCCATAAGCAGCTTAAAAATCATCTTTTCTTTCTCTCCCCATAACATCCCTCCTATGAAAGAGACTGGAATGGTCCACAGTTACCCAGCAGGCCTCAGTTCTCCATGTTGTTGTTTGTTGTTATGTGCGAAGTCGTGTCCGACCCATCGCGACCCCATGGACAATGATCCTCCAGGCCTTCCTGTCCTCTACCATTCCCCGGAGTCCATTTAAGTTTGCACCTACTGCTTCAGTGACTCCATCCATCCACCTCATTCTCTGTCGTCCCCTTCTTCTTTTGCCCTCGATCTCTCCCAGCATTAGGCTCTTCTCCAGGGAGTCCTTCCTTCTCATGAGGTGGCCAAAATATTTGAGTTTCATCTTCAGGATCTGGCCTTCTAAAGAGCAGTCAGGGCTGATCTCCTCTAGGACTGACCGGTTTGTTCGCCTTGCAGTCCAAGGGACTCGCAAGAGTCTTCTCCAGCACCAGAGTTCAAAAGCCTCAATTCTTTGACGCTCGGCCTTCCTTATGGTCCAACTTTCGCAGCCATACATTGCAACTGGGAAGACCATAGCCTTGACTAAACGCACTTTTGTTGGCAGGGTGATGTCTCTGCTTTTTAGGATGCTGTCTAGATTTGCCATAGCTTTCCTCCCCAGGAGCAAGCGTCTTTTAATTTCTTTGCTGCAGTCCCCATCTGCAGTGATCTTGGAGCCCAGGAAAATAAAATCTGTCACTATCTCCATTTCTTCCCCTTCTATTTGCCAGGAATTGAGAGGGCCGGATGCCATGATCTTTGTTTTCTTGATGTTGAGTTTCAAGCCAACTTTGGCACTCTCCTCCTTCACCCGCATCAACAGGCTCTTTAGTTCCTCTTCACTTTCTGCCATTAGAGTGGTATCATCTGCATATCTGAGGTTGTTGATATTTCTCCCTGCAATCTTGATCCCAATTTGTGACTCCTCTAATCCCGCATTTCTCATGATGTGCTCTGCATACAAGTTAAATAGGCAAGGCGACAGTATACAGCCTTGCCGAACTCCTTTCTCAATTTTGAACCAGTCAGTGATTCCATGTTCAGTTCTCACTGTTGCTTCTTGACCTGCATATAAATTTCTCAAGAGACAAATAAGATGCTCTGGTATTCCCATCTCTTTAAGAACTTGCCACAATTTGTTGTGCTCCACACAATCAAAGGCTTTAGCATAGTCAATGAAGCAGAAGTAGACGTTCTTCTGGTACTCCCTAGCTTTCTCCATGATCCAGCGTATGTTGGCAATTTGATCTCTAGTTCCTCTGCCTCTTCGAAATCCTGCCTGTACTTCTGGAAGTTCTCGGTCCACATATTGCTGGAGCCTAGCTTGTAGGATTTTGAGCATAACTTTGCTAGCATGAGAAATTAGTGCGATGGTGCGGTAGTTTGAACATTCTTTGGCATTGCCCTTCTTTGGGATTGGAATGTAAACTGACCTTTTCCAATCCTGTGGCCATTGTTGAGTTTTCCAAATTTGCTGGCATATTGAGTGTAGCACTTTTACTGCATCGTCCTTTAAGATTTTGAATAGTTCAACTGGAATGCTGTCACTACCACTAGCTTTATTGTTGCTCAGACTTCCTAAGGCCCATTTGACTTCACATTCCAGGATGTCTGGCTCCAGGTCAGTAACTACCCCATTGTGGTCATCAGGGATGTTAAGCTCGCTCTTGTATAGTTCTTCTGTATAATTTTGCCACCTTTGTTTGATCTCTTCTGCTTCTGTGAGGTCCCTACCATTTTGGTCCCTTATCATACCCATCTTTGCATGAAACGTTCTCTTCATATCTCCAATTTTCTTGAAAAGATCTCTGGTCCTCCCCATTCTATTGTTTTCTTCTATTTGTTTGCACTGTTCATTTAAGAAGGCATTCTTATCTCTTCTAGCTTTTCTCTGGAATTCTGCATTCAATTGGGTGTATCTTTCTCTTTCTCCCTTGCCTTTCACTTCCCTTCTCTCCTTAGCTATTTGTAAAGCTTCCTCAGACAGCCATTTTGATTTCTTGCATTTCTTTTTCTTTGGGATGGTTTTAGTTGCTACCTCTTGTACAATGTTGCGAACCTCCGTCCATAATTCTTCAGGCACTCTGTCTATCAGATCTAATTCCTTAAATCTATTTGTCACCTCCACTGTGTATTCGTCAGGGATATGTTTTAGTTCATACCTGAGTGGCCTAGTGCTTTTCCCTACTTTCTTCAATTTAAGCCTAAATTTTGCAACAAGAAGCTCATGATCTGAACCACAATCAGCTCCTGGTCTTGTTTTTATTGACTGGATAGAACTTTTCCATCTTTGGCTGCAGAGCACATAGTCAATCTGATTTCTGTGTTGACCGTCTGGTGATGTCCATGTGTAGAGTCGTCTCTTGGGTTGCTGGAAAAGAGTGTTTGCTATGACCATTGTATTCTCTTGACAAAATTCTACCAGCCTGTGCCCTGCTTCATTTTGTACTCCAAGGCCAAACTTGCCTGTTATCCCGGTTATCTTTTGGCTTCCTACTTTAGCATTCCAATCCCCCATGATGATAAGCACATCATTTTTGGGCGTTGCTTCTAGAAGGTGTTGTAGGGCTTCATAGAACTGATCAACTTCATCCTCTTCAGCAGCAGTGGTTGGGGCGTAGACCTGGATCACTGTGATGTTGAATGGTTTGCCTTGGATTCGAACTGAGATCATTCTGTCATTTTGGGGATTGTATCCCAAGACTGCTTTTCCTACTCTCTTATTGATTATGAATGCTACTCCATTTCTTCTGCGAGATTCTTGTCCACAGTAGTATACCTGATGGTCATCTGAATTAAATTCACCCATTCCTGTCCATTTTAGTTCACTGATTCCTAAAATGTCGATGTTCAGTCTTCTCATTTCTTGTTTAACCACGTCCAGCTTGCCTTGATTCATGGATCTGACGTTCCAGGTTCCTATGGAATAAAAATCTTTACAGCATCGGACTGTCTTTTCGCCACCAGTTACTTCCACAACTGAGCGTCCTTTCGGCTTTGGCCCAGCCGCTTCATTCATTCTGGCGCTACTCGTACTAGCCGTCTGCTCATCCCCAGTAGCATATTGGACACCTTCCGACCTGAGGGGCTCATCTTCCAGCGTCATATCGTTATGCCTATTGGAACTGTCCATAGAGTTTTCATGGCAAAGATACTGGAGTGGTTTGCCATTGCCTTCTCCAGTGGATCACCTTTTGTCAGAGCTCTCAGCTATGACCTGTCCGTCTTGGGTGGCCCTGCACGGCATAGCTCATAGCTTCACTGAACTACGCAAGCCCCCTTGCCACAACAAGGCAGCGATCCTTGAAGGGGGCAGTTCTCCATAAGCAGCTTAAAAATCATCTTTTCTTTCTCTCCCAATAACATCCCTCCTATGAAAGAGACTGGAATGGTCAACAGTTACCCACTAGGCCTCAGTTCTCCCTAAGCAGTTTAAAATCACCTTTTCTTTCTCTTCCCATAACATGCATCCCATGAGAGAAAGGAATGTCCACAGTTACCCAGCAGGCCTCAGTTCTCCATAAGCAGCTTAAATCATCTTTTCTTTCTCTCCCCATACTTCCTATGAGAGAGGTCGGAGAGAACTGGAATGGTTGACAGTTACCCACCAGGGCCCAGTTTTCCCTAAGCAGCTTAAAAATCACCTTTTCTTTCTCTCCCCATAACATTCATCCTATGAGAGAGGTCTGAGAGAACTGGAATGTCCACAGTTACCCAGCAGGCCTCAGTTCTCCCTCAGCAGCTTAAAAATCATCTTTTCTTTCTCTCCCTATAACATCCCTCCTATGAAAGAGACTGGAATGGTCCACAGTTACCCAGCAGGCCTCAGTTCTCCATAAGCAGCTTAAAAATCATCTTTTCTTTCTCTCCCCATAACATCCCTCCTATGAAAGAGACTGGAATGGTCCACAGTTACCCAGCAGGCCTCAGTTCTCCATAAGCAGCTTAAAAATCAGCTTTTCTTTCTCTCCCCATAACATCCCTCCTATGAAAGAGACTGGAATGGTCAACAGTTACCCACTAGGCCTCAGTTCTCCCTAAGCAGTTTAAAATCACCTTTTCTTTCTCTCCCCATAACATGATTTCCTATGAGAGAGACTGGAATGGTCCACAGTTACCCAGCAGGCCTCAGTTCTCCCTAAGCAGCTTAAAAATCATCTTTTCTTTCTCTCCCCATAACATCACTCCTATGAAAGAGACTGGAATGGTCCACAGTTGCCCAGCGGGCCTCATTTCTCCATAAGCAGCTTAAAAATCATCTTTTCTTTCTCTCCACATAACATCCCTCCTATGAAGGAGACTGGAATGGTCCACAGTTACCCAGAAGGCCTCAGTTCTGCCTAAGCAGCTTAAATCATCTTTTCTTTCTCTCCCCATAACATACTTCCTATGAGAGAACTGGAATGGTCCACAGTTACCCACTAGGCCTCAGTTCTCCCTAAGCAGTTTAAAATCACCTTTTCTTTCTCTCCCCATAACATACTTCCTATGAGAGAGGTCCGAGAGAACTGGAATGGTCCACAGTTACCCACTAGGCCTCAGTTCTCCCTAAGCCATTTAAAATCACTTTTTCTTTCACCATAACATGCTTCCTATGAGAGAGGTCTGAGAGAACTGGAATGGTCCACAGTTACCCAGCAGGCCTCAGTTCTCCCTAAGCAGCTTAAAAATCATCTTTTTTTTCTCTCCTTATAACATCCCTCCTATGAAAGAGACTGGAATGGTCCACAGTTACCCAGCAGGCCTCAGTTCTCCATAAGCAGCTTAAAAATCATCTCTTCTTTCTCTCCCCATAACATCCCTCCTATGAAAGAGACTGGAATGGTCCACAGTTACCCAGCAGGCCTCAGTTCTCCATAAGCAGCTTAAAAATCATCTTTTCTTTCTCTCCCCATAACATCCCTCCTATGAAAGAGACTAGAATGGTCCACAGTTACCCAGCAGGCCTCAGTTCTCCATAAGCAGCTTAAAAATCATCTTTTCTTTCTCTCCCCATAACATCCCTCCTATGAAAGAGACTGGAATGGTCCACAGTTACCCAGCAGGCCTCAGTTCTCCCTAAGCAGCTTAAAAATCATCTTTTCTTTCTCTCCCCATAACATCCCTCCTATGAAAGAGACTGGAATGGTCCACAGTTACCCAGCAGGCCTCAGTTCTCCCTAAGCAGCTTAAAACCACCTTTTCTTTTTCTCCCCATAACATTCATCCTATGAGAGACTGGAATGGTCCACAGTTACCCAGCAGGCCTCAGTTCTCCCTAAGCAGCTTAAAAATCACCTTTTCTTTCTTTCCCCATAACATTCATCCCATGAGAGAAAGGAATGTCCACAGTTACCCAGTAGGCCTCAGTTCTCCCTAAGCAGCTTAAAAATTACCTTTTCTTTCTCTCCCCATAACATCCCTCCTATGAAAGAGACTGGAATGGCCCTCAGTTATCAGAACAGGTCTCAGTTCTCCCTAAGCGGCTTAAAGTCACCTTTTCTTTCTCTCCCCATAAGATACTTCCTATGAGAGAGGTCTGAGAGACTGGATTGTCCACAGTTACCCAGCAGGCCTCAGTTCTCCATAAGCATCTTAAAAATTATCTTTTCTTTCTCTCCTCATAACATCCCTCATATGAAAGATACTGCAATGGCCCAAAGCTACCCAGCATGCCTCAGTTCTCCCTAAACAGCTTAAAAATTATCTTTTCTTTCTCTCCTCATATCATCCCTCCTGTGTAAGAGACTGGAATGGCCAACAGTTACCCAGCAGGCCTCAGTTCTCCTTAAGCAGTTTAAATTCACCTTTTCTTTCTTTCCCCATAACATTCATCCTATGAGAGAGGTCTGAGAGAACTGGAATGGTCCACAGTTACCCACCAGGCCTCAGTTCTCCCTAAGCAGTTTAAATTCACCTTTTCTTTCGTTCCCCATAACATAATTCCTATGAGAGAGGTCTGAGGGAACTGTATTGGTCCACAGTTACCCACCAGGCCTCAGTTCTCCCTAAGCAGTTTAAATTCACCTTTTCTTTCTCTCCCCATAACATTCATCCTATGAGAAAAGTCTGAGACAATTGGAATGGTCCACAGTTACCCATCATGCCTCAGTTCTCCCTAAGCAGTTTAAAATCATCTTTTCTTTCTCTCCCCATAACATCCCTCCTATGAAAGAGACTGGAATGGTCCACAGTTACTCAGCAGGCCTCAGTTCTCCTTCAGCAGCTTAAATCATCTTTTCTTTCTCTCCCCATACTTCCTATGAGAGAGGTCTGAGAGAACTGGAATGGTCCACAGTTACCCAGCAGGCCTCAGTTCTCCCTAAGCAGTTTAAAATCACCTTTTCTTTCTCTCCCCATAACATACTTCCTATGAGAGAGACTGGAATGGTCCACAGTTACCCAGCAGGCCTCAGTTCTCCATAAGCAGCTTAAAAATCACCTTTTCTTTCTCTCCCCATAACATCATTCCTATGAGAGAGGTCTGAGGGAACTGTATTGGTCCACAGTTACCCAGCAGGCCTCAGTTCTCCCTTAGCAGTTTAAAATCACCTTTTCTTTCTCTCCTCATAACATCCCTCCTATGCGAGAGACTGGAATGGTCCACAGTTACCCAGCAGGCCTCAGTTCTCCATAAGCAGCTTAAAAATCATCTTTTCTTTCTCTCCCCATAACATCCCTCCTATGAAAGAGACTGGAATGGTCAACAGTTACCCAGCAGGCCTCAGTTCTCCTTAAGTAGCTTAAAAATAATCTTTTCTTTCTCTCACCATCCCTCCTATGAAAGAGACTGGAATGGTCCACAGTTACCCAGCAGGCCTCAATTCTCCATAAACAGCTTAAAAATCATCTTTTCTTTCTCTCCCCATAACATCCCTCCTATGAACGAGACTGGAATGGTCCACAGTTACCCAGCCGGCCTCAGATCTCCCTAAGCAGTTTAAATTCACCTTTTATTTCTCTCCCCATAACATTCATCCTATGAGAAAAGTCTGAGACAATTGGAATGGTCCACAGTAACCCACCAGGTCTCAGTTCTCCCTAAGCAGTTTAAAATCACCTTTTCTTTCTCTTCCCATAACATGCATCCCATGAGAGAAAGGAATGTCCACAGTTACCCAGCAGGCCTCAGTTCTCCATAAGCAGCTTAAATCATCTTTTCTTTCTCTCCCCATACTTCCTATGAGAGAGGTCGGAGAGAACTGGAATGGTTGACAGTTACCCACCAGGGCCCAGTTTTCCCTAAGCAGCTTAAAAATCACCTTTTCTTTCTCTCCCCATAACATTCATCCTATGAGAGAGGTCTGAGAGAACTGGAATGTCCACAGTTACCCAGCAGGCCTCAGTTCTCCCTCAGCAGCTTAAAAATCATCTTTTCTTTCTCTCCCTATAACATCCCTCCTATGAAAGAGACTGGAATGGTCCACAGTTACCCAGCAGGCCCCAGTTCTCCATAAGCAGCTTAAAAATCATCTTTTCTTTCTCTCCCCATAACATCCCTCCTATGAAAGAGAATGGAATGGTCCACAGTTACCCAGCAGGCTACAGTTCTCCCTAAGCCGCTTAAATCATCTTTTCTTTCTCTCCCCATAACATACTTCCTATGAGAGAGGTCTGAGAGAACTGGAATGGTCCACAGTAACCCTTCAGGCTTCAGTTCTCCCTAAGCAGTTTAAAATCACCTTTTCTTTCTCTCCCCATAACATAATTCCTATGAGAGAGGTCTGAGGGAACTGTATTGGTCCACAGTTACCCTCCAGGCAGTTCTCCCTAAGCAGTTTAAATTCACCTTTTCTTTCTCTCCCCATAACATTCATCCTATGAGAGAGGTCTGAGAGAACTGGAATGGTCCACAGTTACCTACTAGGCCTCAGTTCTCCCTAAGCAATTTAAAATCACCTTTTCTTTCTCTCCCCATAACATGCTTCCTATGAGAGAACTGGAATGGTCCACAGTTACCCACTAGGCCTCAGTTCTCCCTAAGCAGCTTAAATCATCTTTTCTTTCTCTCCCCATAACATACTTCTTATGAGAGAGGTCTGAGAGAACTGGAATGGTCCACCAGGCCTCAGTTCTCCCTAAGCAATTTAAAATCACCTTTTTCTTTTTCTCCCTATAACATGCTTCCTATGAGAGGGGTCTGAAAGAACTGGAATGGTCCACAGTTACCCAGCAGGCCTCAGTTCTCCCTGAGCAGCTTAAAAATCATCTTTTCTTTCTCTCCCCATAACATCCCTCCTATGAAAGAGACTGGAATGGTCCACAGTTACCCAGCAGGCCTCAGTTCTCCATAAGCAGCTTAAATCATCTATTCTTTCTCTCCCCATAACATCCCTCCTATGAAAGAGAATGGAATGGTCCACAGTTACCCACTAGGCCTCAGTTCTCCCTAAGCAGCTTAAATCATCTTTTCTTTCTCTCCCCATAACATACTTCCTATGAGAGAGGTCTGAGAGAACTGGAATAGTCCACAGTTACGCACCAGGCCTCAGTTCTCCCTAAGCAGCTTAAATCATCTTTTCTTTCTCTCCCCATACTTCCTATGAGAGAGGTCTGAGAGAACTGGAATGGTCCACAGTTACCCAGCAGGCCTCAGTTCTCCCTAAGCAGTTTAAAATCACCTTTTCTTTCTCTCCCCATAACATACTTCCTATGAGAGAGACTGGAATGGTCCACAGTTACCCAGCAGGCCTCAGTTCTCCATAAGCAGCTTAAAAATCACCTTTTCTTTCTCTCCCCATAACATCATTCCTATGAGAGAGGTCTGAGGGAACTGTATTGGTCCACAGTTACCCAGCAGGCCTCAGTTCTCCCTTAGCAGTTTAAAATCACCTTTTCTTTCTCTCCTCATAACATCCCTCCTATGCGAGAGACTGGAATGGTCCACAGTTACCCAGCAGGCCTCAGTTCTCCATAAGCAGCTTAAAAATCATCTTTTCTTTCTCTCTCCATAACATCCCTCCTATGAAAGAGACTGGAATGGTCAACAGTTACCCAGCAGGCCTCAGTTCTCCTTAAGCAGCTTAAAAATAATCTTTTCTTTCTCTCACCATCCCTCCTATGAAAGAGACTGGAATGGTCCACAGTTACCCAGCAGGCCTCAATTCTCCATAAACAGCTTAAAAATCATCTTTTCTTTCTCTCCCCATAACATCCCTCCTATGAAAGAGACTGGAATGGTCCACAGTTACCCAGCCGGCCTCAGATCTCCCTAAGCAGTTTAAATTCACCTTTTATTTCTCTCCCCATAACATTCATCCTATGAGAAAAGTCTGAGACAATTGGAATGGTCCACAGTAACCCACCAGGCCTCAGTTCTCCATAAGCAGCTTAAATCATCTTTTCTTTCTCTCCCCATACTTCCTATGAGAGAGGTCTGAGAGAACTGGAATGGTCCACAGTTACCCAGCAGGCCTCAGTTCTCCCTAAGCAGTTTAAAATCACCTTTTCTTTCTCTCCCCATAACATACTTCCTATGAGAGAGACTGGAATGGTCCACAGTTACCCAGCAGGCCTCAGTTCTCCATAAGCAGCTTAAAAATCACCTTTTCTTTCTCTCCCCATAACATCATTCCTATGAGAGAGGTCTGAGGGAACTGTATTGGTCCACAGTTACCCAGCAGGCCTCAGTTCTCCCTTAGCAGTTTAAAATCACCTTTTCTTTCTCTCCTCATAACATCCCTCCTATGCGAGAGACTGGAATGGTCCACAGTTACCCAGCAGGCCTCAGTTCTCCATAAGCAGCTTAAAAATCATCTTTTCTTTCTCTCTCCATAACATCCCTCCTATGAAAGAGACTGGAATGGTCAACAGTTACCCAGCAGGCCTCAGTTCTCCTTAAGCAGCTTAAAAATAATCTTTTCTTTCTCTCACCATCCCTCCTATGAAAGAGACTGGAATGGTCCACAGTTACCCAGCAGGCCTCAATTCTCCATAAACAGCTTAAAAATCATCTTTTCTTTCTCTCCCCATAACATCCCTCCTATGAAAGAGACTGGAATGGTCCACAGTTACCCAGCCGGCCTCAGATCTCCCTAAGCAGTTTAAAATCACCTTTTCTTTCTCTCCCCATAACATACTTCCTATGAGAGAGGTCTGAGAGAACTGGAATGGTCCACAGTAACCCACCAGGTCTCAGTTCTCCCTAAGCAGTTTAAAATCACCTTTTCTTTCTCTTCCCATAACATGCATCCCATGAGAGAAAGGAATGTCCACAGTTACCCAGCAGGCCTCAGTTCTCCATAAGCAGCTTAAATCATCTTTTCTTTCTCTCCCCATACTTCCTATGAGAGAGGTCGGAGAGAACTGGAATGGTTGACAGTTACCCACCAGGGCCCAGTTTTCCCTAAGCAGCTTAAAAATCACCTTTTCTTTCTCTCCCCATAACATTCATCCTATGAGAGAGGTCTGAGAGAACTGGAATGTCCACAGTTACCCAGCAGGCCTCAGTTCTCCCTCAGCAGCTTAAAAATCATCTTTTCTTTCTCTCCCTATAACATCCCTCCTATGAAAGAGACTGGAACGGTCCACAGTTACCCAGCAGGCCTCAGTTCTCCATAAGCAGCTTAAAAATCATCTTTTCTTTCTCTCCCCATAACATCCCTCCTAGGAAAGAGAATGGAATGGTCCACAGTTACCCAGCAGGCTACAGTTCTCCCTAAGCCGCTTAAATCATCTTTTCTTTCTTTCCCCATAACATACTTCCTATGAGAGAGGTCTGAGAGAACTGGAATGGTCCACAGTAACCCTTCAGGCTTCAGTTCTCCCTAAGCAGTTTAAAATCACCTTTTCTTTCTCTCCCCATAACATAATTCCTATGAGAGAGGTCTGAGGGAACTGTATTGGTCCACAGTTACCCTCCAGGCAGTTCTCCCTAAGCAGTTTAAATTCACCTTTTCTTTCTCTCCCCATAACATTCATCCTATGAGAGAGGTCTGAGAGAACTGGAATGGTCCACAGTTACCTACTAGGCCTCAGTTCTCCCTAAGCAATTTAAAATCACCTTTTCTTTCTCTCCCCATAACATGCTTCCTATGAGAGAACTGGAATGGTCCACAGTTACCCACTAGGCCTCAGTTCTCCCTAAGCAGCTTAAATCATCTTTTCTTTCTCTCCCCATAACATACTTCTTATGAGAGAGGTCTGAGAGAACTGGAATGGTCCACCAGGCCTCAGTTCTCCCTAAGCAATTTAAAATCACCTTTTTCTTTTTCTCCCTATAACATGCTTCCTATGAGAGGGGTCTGAAAGAACTGGAATGGTCCACAGTTACCCAGCAGGCCTCAGTTCTCCCTGAGCAGCTTAAAAATCATCTTTTCTTTCTCTCCCCATAACATCCCTCCTATGAAAGAGACTGGAATGGTCCACAGTTACCCACTAGGCCTCAGTTCTCACTAAGCAGCTTAAATCATCTTTTCTTTCTCTCCCCATAACATACTTCCTATGAGAGAGGTCTGAGAGAACTGGAATAGTCCACAGTTACGCACCAGGCCTCAGTTCTCCCTAAGCAGTTTAAAATCACCTTTTCTTTCTCTCCCCATAACATACTTCCTATGAGAGAGGTCTGAGAGAACTGGAATGGTCCACAGTTACGCACCAGGCCTCAGTTCTCCATAAGCAGCTTAAAAATCATCTTTTCTTTCTCTCCCCATAACATCCCTCCTATGAAACAGCCTGGAATGGTCCACAGTTACCCAGCAGGCCTCAGTTCTCCATAAGCAGCTTAAAAATAATCTTTTCTTTCTCTCCCCATAACATTATTTCCTATGAGAGAGAATGGAATGGTCCACAGTTACCCAGCAGGCTACAGTTCTCCCTAAGCCGCTTAAATCATCTTTTCTTTCTCTCCCCATAACATACTACCTATGAGAGAGGTCTGAGAGAACTGGAATGGTCCACAGGAACCCTTCAGGCTTCAGTTATCCCTAAGCAGTTTAAAAGCACCTTTTCTTTCTCTCCCCATAACATTCATCCCATGAGAGAAAGGAATGTCCACAGTTACCCAGCAGGCCTCAGTTCTCCATAAGCAGCTTAAAAATTATCTTTTCTTTCTCTCCTCATAACATACCTCATATGACAGATACTGCAATAGCCCGCAGCTACCCAGCAGGCCTCAGTACTCCCTAAAGAGTTTAAAATCACCTTTCTTTCTCTCCCCATTACATAATTCCTATGAGAGAGGTCTGAGGGAACTGTATTGGTCCACAGTTACCCTCCAGGCAGTTCTCCCTAAGCAGTTTAAATTCACCTTTTCTTTCTCTCCCCATAACATTCATCCTATGAGAGAGGTCTGAGAGAACTGGAATGGTCCACAGTTACCTACTAGGCCTCAGTTCTCCCTAAGCAATTTAAAATCACCTTTTCTTTCTCTCCCCATAACATACTTCTTATGAGAGAGGTCTGAGAGAACTGGAATGGTCCACAGTTACCCACTAGGCCTCAGTTCTCCCTAAGCAGCTTAAATCATCTTTTCTTTCTCTCCCCATAACATACTTCTTATGAGAGAGGTCTGAGAGAACTGGAATGGTCCACCAGGCCTCAGTTCTCCCTAAGCAATTTAAAATCACCTTTTTCTTTTTCTCCCTATAACATGCTTCCTATGAGAGGGGTCTGAGAGAACTGGAATGGTCCACAGTTACCCAGCAGGCCTCAGTTCTCCCTGAGCAGCTTAAAAATCATCTTTTCTTTCTCTCCCCATAACATCCCTCCTATGAAAGAGACTGGAATGGTCCACAGTTACCCAGCAGGCCTCAGTTCTCCATAAGCAGCTTAAATCATCTATTCTTTCTCTCCCAATAACATCCCTCCTATGAAAGAGAATGGAATGGTCCACAGTTACCCACTAGGCCTCAGTTCTCCCTAAGCAGCTTAAATCATCTTTTCTTTCTCTCCCCATAACATACTTCCTATGAGAGAGGTCTGAGAGAACTGGAATAGTCCACAGTTACGCACCAGGCCTCAGTTCTCCATAAGCAATTTAAAATCACCTTTTCTTTCTCTCCCCATAACATACTTCCTATGAGAGAGGTCTGAGAGAACTGGAATGGTCCACAGTTACGCACCAGGCCTCAGTTCTCCATAAGCAGCTTAAAAATCATCTTTTCTTTCTCTCCCCATAACATCCCTCCTATGAAAGAGCCTGGAATGGTCCACAGTTACCCAAAAGGCCTCAGTTCTCCCTAAGCAGCTGCAAAATCACCTTTTCTTTCACCATAACATGCTTCCTATGAGAGAGGTCTGAGAGAACTGGAATTGTCCACAGTTACCCAGCAGGCCTCAGTTCTCCCTAAGCAGCTTAAAAATCATCTTTTTTTTCTCTCCTTATAACATCTCCTATGAATGAGACTGGAATGGTTCACAGGTATCCAGCAGGCCTCAGTTCTCCCTAAGCAGTTTAAAATCACCTTTTCTTTCTCTCCCCATAACATACTTCCTATGAGAGAGACTGGAATGCTCCACAGTTACCCAGCAGGCCTCAGTTCTCCATAAGCAGCTTACAAATCATCTTTTCTTTCTCTCCCCATAACATCCCTCCTATGAAAGAGACTGGAATGGTCAACAGTTACCCACTAGGCCTCAGTTCTCCCTAAGCACTTTAAAATCAACTTTTCTTTCTCTCCCCATAACATGCTTCCTATAAGAGAGACTGGAATGGTCCACAGTTACCCAGCAGGCCTCAGTTCTCCATAAGCAGCTTAAAAATTATCTTTTCTTTCTCTCCCCATAACATCACTCCTATGAAAGAGACTGGAATGGTCCACAGTTACCCAGCAGGCCTCAGTTCTCCATAAGCAGCTTAAAAATCATCTTTTCTTTCTCTCCCGATAACATCCCTCCTATGAAAGAGACTGGAATGGTCCACAGTTACCCACTAGGCCTCAGTTCACCCTAAGCAGTTTAAAATCACCTTTTCTTTCTCTCCCCATAACATGATTTCCTATGAGAGAGACTGGAATGGTCCACAGTTACCCAGCAGGCCTCAGTTCTCCCTAAGCAGCTTAAAAATCACCTTTTCTTTCTCTCCCCATAACATCACTCCTATGAAAGAGACTGGAATGGTCAACAGTTACCCAGCAGGCCTCAGTTCTCCCTAAGCAGCTTAAAAATCATCTTTTCTTTCTCTCCCCATAACTCCCTCCTACGAAAGTTACAGGAATGGTCCACAGTTACCCAGCAGGCCTCAGTTCTCCCTAAGCAGTTTAAATTCACCTTTTCTTTCTCTCCCCATAACATTCATCCTATGAGAAAAGTCTGAGACAATTGGAATGGTCCACAGTTACCCACCAGGCCTCCGTTTTCCCGAAGCAGTTTAAAATCACCTTTTCTTTCTCTCCTCATAACATACTTCCTATGAGAGAGACTGGAATGGTCCACAGTTACCCAGCAGGCCTCAGTTCTCCATAAGCAGCTTAAAAATCATCTTTTCTTTCTCTCCCCATAACATCCCTCCTATGAAAGAGACTGGAATGGTCAACAGTTACCCAGCAGGCCTCAGTTCTCCCTAAGCAGCTTAAAAATCATCTTTTCTTTCTCTCCCCATCCCTCCTATGAAAGAGACTGGAATGGCCCACAGTTATCAGAACAGGTCTCAGTTCTCCCTAAGCGGCTTAAAGTCACCTTTTCTTTCTCTCCCCATAAGATACTTCCAATGAGAGAGGTCTGAGAGACTGGATTGTCCACAGTTACCCAGCAGGCCTCAGTTCTCCATAAGCATCTTAAAAATTATCTTTTCTTTCTATCCTCATAACATCCCTCATATGAAAGATACTGCAATGGCCCAAAGCTACCCAGCATGCCTCAGTTCTCCCTAAACAGCTTAAAAATTATCTTTTCTTTCTCTCCTCATATCATCCCTCCTGTGTAAGAGACTGGAATGGCCAACAGTTACCCAGCAGGCCTCAGTTCTCCTTAAGCAGTTTAAATTCACCTTTTCTTTCTTTCCCCATAACATTCATCCTATGAGAGAGGTCTGAGAGAACTGGAATGGTCCACAGTTACCCACCAGGCCTCAGTTCTCCCTAAGCAGTTTAAATTCACCTTTTCTTTCGTTCCCCATAACATAATTCCTATGAGAGAGGTCTGAGGGAACTGTATTGGTCCACAGTTACCCAGCAGGCCTCAGTTCTCCCTAAGCAGTTTAAATTCACCTTTTCTTTCTCTCCCCATAACATTCATCCTATGAGAAAAGTCTGAGACAATTGGAATGGTCCACAGTTACCCATCAGGCCTCAGTTCTCCCTAAGCAGTTTAAAATCACCTTTTCTTTCTCTCCCCATAACATCCCTCCTATGAAAGAGACTGGAATGGTCCACAGTTACTCAGCAGGCCTCAGTTCTCCTTCAGCAGCTTAAATCATCTTTTCTTTCTCTCCCCATACTTCCTATGAGAGAGGTCTGAGAGAACTGGAATGGTCCACAGTTACCCAGCAGGCCTCAGTTCTCCCTAAGCAGTTTAAAATCACCTTTTCTTTCTCTCCCCATAACATACTTCCTATGAGAGAGACTGGAATGGTCCACAGTTACCCAGCAGGCCTCAGTTGTCCATAAGCAGCTTAAAAATCACCTTTTCTTTCTCTCCCCATAACATAATTTCTATGAGAGAGGTCTGAGGGAACTGTATTGGTCCACAGTTACCCAGCAGGCCTCAGTTCTCCCTAAGCAGTTTAAAATCACCTTTTCTTTCTCTCCTCATAACATCCCTCCTATGCGAGAGACTGGAATGGTCCACAGTTACCCAGCAGGCCTCAGTTCTCCATAAGCAGCTTAAAAATCTTTTCTTTCTCTCCCCATAACATCCCTCCTATGAAAGAGACTGGAATGGTCAACAGTTACCCAGCAGGCCTCAGTTCTCCTTAAGCAGCTTAAAAATAATCTTTTCTTTCTCTCACCATCCCTCCTATGAAAGAGACTGGAATGGTCCACAGTTACCCAGCAGGCCTCAATTCTCCATAAACAGCTTAAAAATCATCTTTTCTTTCTCTCCCCATAACATCCCTCCTATGAAAGAGACTGGAATGGTCCACAGTTAGCCAGCCGGCCTCAGTTCTCCCTAAGCAGTTTAAATTCACCTTTTATTTCTCTCCCCATAACATTCATCCTATGAGAAAAGTCTGAGACAATTGGAATGGTCCACAGTAACCCACCAGGCCTCAGTTCTCCATAAGCAGCTTACAAATCATCTTTTCTTTCTCTCCCCATAACATCCCTCCTATGAAAGAGACTGGAATGGTCAACAGTTACCCACTAGGACTCAGTTCTCCCTAAGCACTTTAAAATCAACTTTTCTTTCTCTCCCCATAACATGCTTCCTATGAGAGAGACTGGAATGGTCCACAGTTACCCAGCAGGCCTCAGTTCTCCATAAGCAGCTTAAAAATCATCTTTTCTTTCTCTCCCCATAACATCCCTCCTATGAAAGAGACTGGAATGGTCCACAGTTACCCAGCAGGCCTCAGTTCTCCCTCAGCAGCTTAAAAATCATCTTTTCTTTCTCTCCCGATAACATCCCTCCTATGAAAGAGACTGGAATGGTCCACAGTTACCCACTAGGCCTCAGTTCACCCTAAGCAGTTTAAAATCACCTTTTCTTTCTCTCCCCATAACATGATTTCCTATGAGAGAGACTGGAATGGTCCACAGTTAACCAGCAGGCCTCAGTTCTCCATAAGCAGCTTAAAAATCACCTTTTCTTTCTCTCCCCATAACATCACTCCTATGAAAGAGACTGGAATGGTCAACAGTTACCCAGCAGGCCTCAGTTCTCCCTAAGCAGCTTAAAAATCATCTTTTCTTTCTCTCCCCATAACTCCCTCCTATGAAAGTGACAGGAATGGTCCACAGTTACCCAGCAGGCCTCAGTTCTCCCTAAGCAGTTTAAATTCACCTTTTCTTTCTCTCCCCATAACATTCATCCTATGAGAAAAGTCTGAGACAATTGGAATGGTCCACAGTTACCCACCAGGCCTCAGTTCTCCCTAAGCAGTTTAAAATCACCTTTTCTTTCTCTCCCCATAACATACTTCCTATGAGAGAGACTGGAATGGTCCACAGTTACCCAGCAGGCCTCAGTTCTCCATAAGCAGCTTAAAAATCATCTTTTCTTTCTCTCCCCATAACATCCCTCCTATGAAAGAGACTGGAATGGTCAACAGTTACCCAGCAGGCCTCAGTTCTCTCTAAGCAGCTTAAAAATGATCTTTTCTTTCTCTCCCCATCCCTCCTATGAAAGAGACTGGAATGGTCCACAGTTACCCAGCGGGCCTCAATTCTCCATAAGCAGCTTAAAAATCATCTTTTCTTTCTCTCCCCATAACATCCCGCCTATGAAAGAGACTGGAATGGTCCACAATTACCCACTAGGCCTCAGTTCTCCCTAAGCAGTTTAAAATCACCTTTTCTTTTTCTCCCCATAACATACTTCCTATGAGAGAGGTCCGAGAGAACTGGAATGGTCCACAGTTACCCACTAGGCCTCAGTTCTCCCTAAGCAGTTTAAAATCACCTTTTCTTTCACCATAACATGCTTCCTATGAGAGAGATCTGAGAGAACTGGAATGGTCCACAGTTACCCAGCAGGCCTCAGTTCTCCATAAGCAGCTTAAAAATCACCTTTTCTTTCTCTCCCCATAACATCACTCCTATGAAAGAGACTGGAATGGTCAACAGTTACCCAGCAGGCCTCAGTTCTCCCTAAGCAGCTTAAAAATCATCTTTTCTTTCTCTCCCCATAACATACTTCCTATGAAAGTGACAGGAATGGTCCACAGTTACCCACCAGGCCTCCGTTCTCCCGAAGCAGTTTAAAATCACCTTTTCTTTCTCTCCTCATAACATACTTCCTATGAGAGAGACTGGAATGGTCCACAGTTACCCAGCAGGCCTCAGTTCTCCCTAAGCAGCTTAAAACCACCTTTTCTTTTTCTCCCCATAACATTCATCCTATGAGAGACTGGAATGGTCCACAGTTACCCAGCAGGCCTCAGTTCTCCCTAAGCAGCTTAAAAATCACCTTTTCTTTCTCTCCCCATAACATTCATCCCATGAGAGAAAGGAATGTCCACAGTTACCCAGTAGGCCTCAGTTCTCCCTAACCAGCTTAAAAATCACCTTTTCTTTCTCTCCCCATAACATCCCTCCTATGAAAGAGACTGGAATGGCCCACAGTTATCAGAACAGGTCTCAGTTCTCCCTAAGCGGCTTAAAGTCACCTTTTCTTTCTCTCCCCATAAGATACTTCCTATGAGAGAGGTCTGAGAGACTGGATTGTCCACAGTTACCCAGCAGGCCTCAGTTCTCCATAAGCATCTTAAAAATTATCTTTTCTTTCTCTCCTCATAACATCCCTCATATGAAAGATACTGTAATGGCCCAAAGCTACCCAGCATGCCTCAGTTCTCCCTAAACAGCTTAAAAATTATCTTTTCTTTCTCTCCTCATATCATCCCTCCTGTGTAAGAGACTGGAATGGCCAACAGTTACCCAGCAGGCCTCAGTTCTCCTTAAGCAGTTTAAATTCACCTTTTCTTTCTTTCCCCATAACATTCATCCTATGAGAGAGGTCTGAGAGAACTGGAATGGTCCACAGTTACCCACCAGGCCTCAGTTCTCCCTAAGCAGTTTAAATTCACCTTTTCTTTCGTTCCCCATAACATAATTCCTATGAGAGAGGTCTGAGGGAACTGTATTGGTCCACAGTTACCCAGCAGGCCTCAGTTCTCCCTAAGCAGTTTAAATTCACCTTTTCTTTCTCTCCCCATAACATTCATCCTATGAGAAAAGTCTGAGACAATTGGAATGGTCCACAGTTACCCATCAGGCCTCAGTTCTCCCTAAGCAGCTTAAAAATCATCTTTTCTTTCTCTCCCCATAACATGATTTCCTATGAGAGAGACTGGAATGGTCCACAGTTACCCAGCAGGCCTCAGTTCTCCATAAGCAGCTTAAAAATCACCTTTTCTTTCTCTCCCCATAACATCACTCCTATGAAAGAGACTGGAATGGTCAACAGTTACCCAGCAGGCCTCAGTTCTCCCTAAGCAGCTTAAAAATCATCTTTTCTTTCTCTCCCCATAACTCCCTCCTATGAAAGTGACAGGAATGGTCCACAGTTACCCAGCAGGCCTCAGTTCTCCCTAAGCAGTTTAAATTCACCTTTTCTTTCTCTCCCCATAACATTCATCCTATGAGAAAAGTCTGAGACAATTGGAATGGTCCACAGTTACCCACCAGGCCTCAGTTCTCCCTAAGCAGTTTAAAATCACCTTTTCTTTCTCTCCCCATAACATACTTCCTATGAGAGAGACTGGAATGGTCCACAGTTACCCAGCAGGCCTCAGTTCTCCATAAGCAGCTTAAAAATCATCTTTTCTTTCTCTCCCCATAACATCCCTCCTATGAAAGAGACTGGAATGGTCAACAGTTACCCAGCAGGCCTCAGTTCTCCCTAAGCAGCTTAAAAATGATCTTTTCTTTCTCTCCCCATCCCGCCTATGAAAGAGACTGGAATGGTCCACAGTTACCCAGCGGGCCTCAATTCTCCATAAGCAGCTTAAAAATCATCTTTTCTTTCTCTCCCCATAACATCCCGCCTATGAAAGAGACTGGAATGGTCCACAGTTACCCACTAGGCCTCAGTTCTCCCTAAGCAGTTTAAAATCACCTTTTCTTTTTCTCCCCATAACATACTTCCTATGAGAGAGGTCCAAGAGAACTGGAATGGTCCACAGTTACCCACTAGGCCTCAGTTCTCCCTAAGCAGTTTAAAATCACCTTTTCTTTCACCATAACATGCTTCCTATGAGAGAGATCTGAGAGAACTGGAATGGTCCACAGTTACCCAGCAGGCCTCAGTTCTCCATGATGTCAGACGCACAGGAAACTCACAACAAAACTTATTCAAAAGAAAATAGTTTTATTGATTAGCACTATACGCATTGGACTGAAAGTCAAATCTGACTCGAAGCCAGATTTGCCTCAGCTTATCAATACATTTCTCCCGCCCAAAACTTGACAGTTCCCAAGGAGGGGGGTTAGTGAGGAAAGACATATGTGAAACATCAACAGGATTCCAAACTCCCATCCTTGAGAGAATTGACAACAACCCTGTGAGCCCATAACAAGATAAGGTTAGAATAACATCACTACTCTACTTTATTGCTTACACACTACAAGGCCGGGGCTAACAGGCGCCAGGTTCAATTAAACAATATAACTGACATGGAGGAACTCAGGCTAATTTATGACAGAGATTCTACAATCCTGACATCCCTCCGCATTAAAACTAACTTCACTCCCCCACCTAGCCGGCATCTACCGGGCGAGGGCAATCAGGAAATGCTCGATGGAAAGCCCGGAGAAGGCGGGGTGCCTTCACATTCCCTGCCTCCACCCACTCTTTGTCCCCCGAGGGGAAATCTTTCCAATCGACCAGATATTGAAGGCGACCCTTGTGCAAACGAGAGTCTAAAATTTGGTTGACTTCATAGTGGGTGTCTTTGTCGATGTAAATTGGCACAGGCTGGTCTGGAGGAGGGTGCCACTCGTCTGGGACCGGAGCTCTCCGCAGCAGGCTGGAATGAAAAACCGGATGCACATTCCTGTAAGTCTTTGGTAAAGCTAGCTCAACAGTCACAGTATTAATCAGTTTTACCACTTTAAATGGCCCCACGTATTTAGGGCCAAGTTTCTTTGATTTCTGCTGGCACCTCAGGTTCTTAGTGGACAAATAGGCCAGGTCTCCCACTTTCCAATCAGGTGCAGGTACTCTTTTCTTATCTGCTTGGGCTTTATAGGCTTGTTTTGCCTCCTTGAGGCTAGCAACAATTTCTGGCCAACCTGTACTGATGGTCGTTGCCCATTTATTCATATCAGGAGTCTCAGTGGAGCTGAATTCCCAGGTGGGGGCGGTTGCCAAATCAGTCCCAAACACTACTTTGAAAGGTGATACCCCTGTTGAGGCATGGACCCCATCGTTGTAGGCAAATTCAGCCAGCGGTAATAAGGAGACCCAATTGTCCTGCTGGTGATTGATGAAACAACGCAAATACTGTTCCAGGATTTGGTTTACCCTTTCGGTCTGGCCATTAGATTCAGGGTGATAGCCCGAAGTGAGGGCTTGCTCCACCCCTAAAAGTCTCAGGAGTTCCCTCCAAAACTTGGAAACGAACTGGGGGCCCCGATCCGTCAGGACACGTGTCGGGATCCCGTGCAGACGTACCACGTGTTCAATGAAAAGAGAGGCCAGTTTTGGTGCTGAAGGCACTCCCGTGCAGGGAATGAAGTGAGCCTGTTTAGAAAAAGCATCCACTACCACCCATATAACGGTGTTCCCGTGGCTGGGAGGGAGGTCCGTAATAAAGTCCATAGTGACATCTGTCCATGGACGAGAGGGGGTGGGCTGTGGTTGCAATAGCCCCTTTTTCTTGCCTCCAACCGGTTTTGAGGCAATACAAATAGGGCATCCCTGCACATATTTCTCCACATCTTTGCGCAGGGACGGCCACCAATACTGTCTCCTGACTAGGTGCAGAGTTTTCACGAAACCAAAGTGTCCAGCAGTTTTTGCGTCGTGGCAAAGTTTCAAAACCTTTCCCCTGGCCGCAACAGGAACAAAGAGTCTCTCGCCCTTAAAAAAGAGCCCCCCCTTCTCAGTCAGATCAGGGCGGAGTGAGCCAAACTCCGGATCTTGTGACATCTCCTTCTGGACCCAACCCCCTGGGATGGGCGTATCAGTCTTTACGTGGCTGCGCGTCACGGCGGCCATCCCTAGTTGGGCGGGGGTGAAAACGGTGTCCACCAATGGGTCTCGTTTGCTGTTGTACTGGGGCAGGCGTGATAATGCATCTGCCAAAAAGTTCATTTTACCCGGCAGATGCTTCAGGGAGAAGTTGAAACGGGCGAAAAACTCTGCCCATCTCATTTGCTTGGCGGAAAGCGATCGGGGCTGCTTGAGTGCCTGAAGGTTTTTATGATCCGTCCAGACTACAAATGGGATCGCGGACCCTTCTAGCCAATGCCTCCAGGTGGAAAGGGCCAATTTTACTGCAGCCGCCTCTTTTTCCCAAATTGCCCAATTTCGCTCTGCCCCCGAGAATTTCTTTGACAGATAGGCCAGCGGGTGTAATTTTCCGTCCTCCCCCTCTTGGAGGATCACGGCCCCCATTGCTACGTCCGAGGAGTCTACTTGTACAGTAAATTGCTTAGAAGGGTCAGCATGGGCCAGCACTGGTTCGGACGTAAACAACAACTTTAGTTTGTCGAATGCGTCTTGGCAGGGGGGAGTCCACAGAAGGGGCGTCCCCGGGCGGCTCGCCGTTTTACCCCCTTGTTTGGTCTTCAACAAGTCAGTGAGGGGCAACGCCACTTTGGCAAAATTGGGGATGAAAGTCCTGTAAAAATTAGCGAATCCTAAGAAGCTTTGCAGTTGCCTCCTGGTGCGGGGGGGTTCCCAAGCCAGCAAGTCGCGCACCTTGCTAGGGTCCATCTCAATCCCCGCTTGGGAGACACGGAATCCCAGAAACTCCACCGCATCGCGGTGGAACTCACATTTAGATAGTTTAGCAAACAATTGGTGCTTCCGCAAGCGGTTGAGCACTTCGCGTACCAGTTCAGCATGACTCTCAACATTCTTTGAATACACAAGAATATCATCAATGTAAACCAACACCCCCTGGTACAATAAATCATGCATAATTTCATTAATCATATTCATGAACACGCCCGGTGCGCCGGCGAGGCCGAACGGCATTACGGTGTACTCAAACTGCCCCAGGGGGGTATTAAAAGCCGTTAAATATTCGTGCCCCTTCTTGATCCGAACACGGTAATAGGCTTCCCTCAAATCCAATTTCGTAAAAATCCGTGCCTTCCCCAAGTGGCCCAACAAGTCTTTTATCAGGGGGAGCGGGTAGGCATTGCAGGTGGAGACCGCGTTCAACCCACGGTAGTCAGTACACAAACGTAGCGAACCGTCTTTCTTTTTTACAAAAAGGACCGGGGCCGCCAATGAAGATGTGGCCGGTCTAATAAAACCCCTCGCCAAGTTCTTATCCAAAAATTCTCTAAGCTCCGCCATTTCCCGGGGGCTCATGGAATAAAGTTTGGCTTTGGGGAGTGGCTCCCCTTTCTTTAATTCAATGGCACAGTCAGTTTTACGGTGGGGGGGCAGTTGGTTGCACTCTACCTCCGCGAACACATCAGCAAAGTCCCGATACTCAGGAGGGAGCGCTGCTCCCCCCGATCCCAAAGCGGCCACAACCCCCGTAAGTGGGGAATCCCGCGGTCGAGCGTGCTGCTCGCAGGCGGGAGAGGTAAAGTCCACAGTCCCTTCTTTCCACTTCACTAGGGGGTCATGTTCCTTCAACCAATCCAACCCTAACACACAAGGGAAGGCAGAATGAGGGGCTACCAAAGGCTGGATTTGCTCCCAATGTTTTTTTATGTCCAAGTCCATTGGGCGCGTTTTCGCCGTGGCCTCCCCTCCGGGAGCGCATTTCCCATCTAATTGGGTGATTGGCAAGGGTTCCCTCAGCGGCACCTTTCCCACCCCCAAAGTCTCGGCCAGTGCCGGGCTCACTAGGGATTGGGTGCACCCTGAGTCCACGATACACCGGACTCCCACTGTTTTCCCCGACTTGGGGTTGGAGAGCTTGGCAGGTAGGAGTAGCAAGGGGGAATCACTCACCACGCGTTTGCCCCTGTTGGCGGCCTGCTGGCGGGGCGCCTTTACAGCAGACCGTCCTCGTTTCCCGACTGCTCCTCGGCTTGATCCTCGTCCTCCAGCCCGCTTCCCTCCTCCGAGTCGTCCACTGCTGGCACGGCAGCCACTGGCACCAGAAGAGACTTGGCACTTTTCTTGGGAGTGGTTTTCTTGGCGGGCTGGGCTTTCGGTGGGGCGCTGCTCACGGCCCTCGGGGTCGCTGTTGCTTTTGTGGGGCAGTTTGCGAGAAAGTGCCCCGCTTGGCCACAACCCAAGCACAGCCCTTTTTCCATGCGCCGGGTGCGCTCAGACGGCTCCAACTTGGCCCGGGGCTTGGTTTTCGCCGGGGTGGAAGTTTTCGCCACGGTTTTGCCTGCCAGGACCTGTACCATCGAAGCTCGCTCCAATCGATTTTCCATTTCCCCAGCCAATTGGACCCATCCTTCGACTGTAAGCGGGTCTTCCAGGAGGAGGCATTTGTCTGCCAGAGTAGGATTGAGGCCCCCCACAAACGACAGCACGCGTTGGGGCTCCGTCCAGTCCGGCACCGAGGAAGCCAGCTCTTTAAACTCCCTGGCGTACTCGACCACTGACAACTTCCCTTGCCGGTGAGCCCTGAGTTTCTTCTCCGCGGTCTCTCGCTCGAATGGTTCCACGTACATCTGGCGCAGGGCTCTCATGAAATGGTTGTAGTCACGGATGGCTTGGGGGTGATAGCGGTACAAGTCCACAAACCACTTGGCTGCTTTGCCTTCTAGGGCTTGGCCCACGAAACGCACTTTCTCAGCGTCGTCCTGGAAAGTGAACCCCATTTCCATCATGTAGGCCTGGAGGTGCACCAGAAACGTAGGAAAATCGGAGGGGTCTCCGGAGAACTTAGCCTTGAATTTATAGGTGCTCCGCATCTCCACACCCCGGAGGTGGGCTGGTAGGCGCCCCGGGCCCCAATCCGCCGGTGCCGGGGCCGGAACTGGGGGTCTTGCACCGCGGCCGATGCCTCTTCCTCTCCCCGCCGCCACTCTTGCTCGTTCCGCTGCCCGGGCCGCCTCCGCTGCTCGCGCTGCCGCTCGCGCCGCTTCTCGCGCCGCTGCTGCCGCCGCCGCTGCGTCCTCGCCTCCGTCCGCGCCGTCCCCTCCGGCTCCATCGCCGCCCGCGCCGCCTTCGTCCTCTCGCTCCTCGCCCTCGCCTTCTTGTTCTCGTTGCGCTCTCGCTCGAGCCTCTGCCTCCGCCTCGATTTCCAGCTGCGCCCTGGCCCTGGCCAACGCCTCAGCATCCGCTGCCGCTTGCGTGTCCGCCATGCCGTGCTCCCGCAGTGCAAACCCACCACTCACTCTTCGCAGGCTGGTATCGTGCGCACCACCACCGAGCACTTCCTTCAGCAGGCGTTGCGTTCGGCGCTTCTCCTCCGGATCCAACCGACCCGAAAGATCCTGCAGCCAGTTAGTCACCCTGTCCAGCTTGTACTGCAAGTCCTGTGTCTCACCCACAGGCTCCAGCGCGTAGCTAGGCAGTCCCAGGTGCTCCGGCCACCTCTCATCCCCAGTAGGGCGGTCGTATTTAGACAATCGCCTGCGCTGGGTGACGTGTCGTTCCAAAAATTCCTCGGGCCCCGGGGTTGTCCCCGAGATTGCCCGCATCATGCCCGAGCTGTGCGGGCCGGCACTCGCGCCGTCGCCCTGGGAGAGGTCCCAATCCAGGCCCTCTCCCTGCTCAGAAAAAGTATGTCCCTCGCCCTGCATTTTGCAGGTGAAAGGAGTTGTGAGATTTGACTTGATGTCAGACGCACAGGAAACTCACAACAAAACTTATTCAAAAGAAAATAGTTTTATTGATTAGCACTATACGCATTGGACTGAAAGTCAAATCTGACTCGAAGCCAGATTTGCCTCAGCTTATCAATACATTTCTCCCGCCCAAAACTTGACAGTTCCCAAGGAGGGGGGTTAGTGAGGAAAGACATATGTGAAACATCAACAGGATTCCAAACTCCCATCCTTGAGAGAATTGACAACAACCCTGTGAGCCCATAACAAGATAAGGTTAGAATAACATCACTACTCTACTTTATTGCTTACACACTACAAGGCCGGGGCTAACAGGCGCCAGGTTCAATTAAACAATATAACTGACATGGAGGAACTCAGGCTAATTTATGACAGAGATTCTACAATCCTGACACATAAGCAGCTTAAAAATCACCTTTTCTTTCTCTCCCCATAACATCACTCCTATGAAAGAGACTGGAATGGTCAACAGTTACCCAGCAGGCCTCAGTTCTCCCTAAGCAGCTTAAAAATCATCTTTTCTTTCTCTCCCCATAACATACTTCCTATGAAAGTGACAGGAATGGTCCACAGTTACCCAGCAGGCCTCAGTTCTCCCTAAGCAGTTTAAATTCACCTTTTCTTTCTCTCCCCATAACATTCATCCTATGAGAAAAGTCTGAGACAATTGGAATGGTCCACAGTTACCCACCAGGCCTCCGTTCTCCCGAAGCAGTTTAAAATCACCTTTTCTTTCTCTCCTCATAACATACTTCCTATGAGAGAGACTGGAATGGTCCACAGTTACCCAGCAGGCCTCAGTTCTCCCTAAGCAGCTTAAAACCACCTTTTCTTTTTCTCCCCATAACATTCATCCTATGAGAGACTGGAATGGTCCACAGTTACCCAGCAGGCCTCAGTTCTCCCTAAGCAGCTTAAAAATCACCTTTTCTTTCTCTCCCCATAACATTCATCCCATGAGAGAAAGGAATGTCCACAGTTACCCAGTAGGCCTCAGTTCTCCCTAACCAGCTTAAAAATCACCTTTTCTTTCTCTCCCCATAACATCCCTCCTATGAAAGAGACTGGAATGGCCCACAGTTATCAGAACAGGTCTCAGTTCTCCCTAAGCGGCTTAAAGTCACCTTTTCTTTCACTCCCCATAAGATACTTCCTATGAGAGAGGTCTGAGAGACTGGATTGTCCACAGTTACCCAGCAGGCCTCAGTTCTCCATAAGCATCTTAAAAATTATCTTTTCTTTCTCTCCTCATAACATCCCTCATATGAAAGATACTGCAATGGCCCAAAGCTACCCAGCATGCCTCAGTTCTCCCTAAACAGCTTAAAAATTATCTTTTCTTTCTCTCCTCATATCATCCCTCCTGTGTAAGAGACTGGAATGGCCAACAGTTACCCAGCAGGCCTCAGTTCTCCTTAAGCCGTTTAAATTCACCTTTTCTTTCTTTCCCCATAACATTCATCCTATGAGAGAGGTCTGAGAGAACTGGAATGGTCCACAGTTACCCACCAGGCCTCAGTTCTCCCTAAGCAGTTTAAATTCACCTTTTCTTTCGTTCCCCATAAAATAATTCCTATGAGAGAGGTCTGAGGGAACTGTATTGGTCCACAGTTACCCAGCAGGCCTCAGTTCTCCCTAAGCAGTTTAAATTCACCTTTTCTTTCTCTCCCCATAACATTCATCCTATGAGAAAAGTCTGAGACAATTGGAATGGTCCACAGTTACCCATCAGGCCTCAGTTCTCCCTAAGCAGTTTAAAATCACCTTTTCTTTCTCTCCCCATAACATCCCTCCTATGAAAGAGACTGGAATGGTCCACAGTTACCCAGCAGGCCTCAGTTCTCCATAAGCAGCTTAAAAATCATCTTTTCATTCTCTCCCCATAACATCCCTCCTATGAAACAGACTAGAATGGTCCACAGTTACCCAGCAGGCCTCAGTTCTCCCTAAGCAGCTTAAAAATCATCTTTTCTTTCTCTCCCCATAACATCCCTCCTAAGAAAGAGACTGGAAAGGTCAACAGTTACCCAGCAGGCCTCAGTTCTCCCTAAGCAGCTTAAAAATCATCTTTTATTTCTCTCCCCATAACATTCATCCTATGAGAGAGGTCTAAGAGAACTGGAATGTCCACAGTTACTCAGCAGGCCTCAGTTCTCCCTAAGCAGCTTAAAAATCATCTTTTCTTTCTCTCCCTATAACATCCCTCCTATGAAAAAGACTGGAATGGTCCACAGTTACCCAGGAGGCCTCAGTTCTCCATAAGCAGTTTAAAAATCATCTTTTCTTTCTCTCCCCATAACATCCCTCCTATGAAAGAGAATGGAATGGTCCACAGTTACCCAGCAGGCCACAGTTCTCCCTAAGCAGCTTAAAATCATCTTTTCTTTCTCTCCCCATAACATACTTCCTATGAGAGAGGTCTGAGAGAACTGGAATGGTCCACAGTTACCCACTAGGCCTCCCTAAGCAGTTTAAAATCACCTTTTCTTTCTCTCCCCATAACATACTTCCTATGAGAGAGGTCTGAGAGAACTGGAATGGTCCACAGTTACCCAGCAGGCCTCAGTTCTCCCTAAGCAGCTTAAAAATCATCTTTTCTTTCTCTCCCCATAACATCCCTGCTATGAAAGAGACTGGAATGGTCCACAGTTACCCAGCAGGCCTCAGTTCTCCCTAAGCAGCAGAAAAATCATATTTTCTTTCTCTCCCCATAACATACTTCCTATGAAAGAGGTCTGAGAGAACTGGAATGGTCCACAGTTACCCAGCAGGCCTCAGTTCTCCCTAAGCAGCTTAAAAATCACCTTTTCTTTCTCTCCCCATAACATTCATCCCATGAGAGAAAGGAATGTCCACAGTTACCCAGTAGGCCTCAGTTCTCCCTAACCAGCTTAAAAATCACATTTTCTTTCTCTCCCCATAACATCCCTCCTATGAAAGAGACTGGAATGGCCCACAGTTATCAGAACAGGTCTCAATTCTCCCTAAGCGGCTTAAAGTCACCTTTTCTTTCTCTCCCCATAAGATACTTCCTATGAGAGAGGTCTGAGAGACTGGATTGTCCACAGTTACCCAGCAGGCCTCAGTTCTCCATAAGCATCTTAAAAATTATCTTTTCTTTCTCTCCTCATAACATCCCTCATATGAAAGATACTGCAATGGCCCAAAGCTACCCAGCATGCCTCAGTTCTCCCTAAACAGCTTAAAAATTATCTTTTCTTTCTCTCCTCATATCATCCCTCCTGTGTAAGAGACTGGAATGGCCAACAGTTACCCAGCAGGCCTCAGTTCTCCTTAAGCAGTTTAAATTCACCTTTTCTTTCTTTACCCATAACATTCATCCTATGAGAGAGGTCTGAGAGAACTGGAATGGTCCACAGTTACCCACCAGGCCTCAGTTCTCCCTAAGCAGTTTGAAATCAACTTTTCTTTCTCTCCCCATAACATCCCTCCTATGAAAGAGACTGGAATGGTCCACAATTACCCAGCAGGCCTCAGTTCTCCCTAAGCAGTTTAAATTCACCTTTTCTTTCTTTCCCCATAACATCCCTCCTATGAAAGAGACTGGAATGGTCCACAGTTACCCAGCAGGCCTCAGTTCTCCCTAAGCAGTTTAAATTCACCTTTTCTTTCTCTCCCCATAACATTCATCCTATGAGAGAGGTCTGAGAGAACTGGAATGGTCCACAGTTACCCACCAGGCTTCAGTTCTCCCTAAGCAGTTTGAAATCAACTTTTCTTTCTCTCCCCATAACATCCCTCCTATGAAAGAGACTGGAATGGTCCACAGTTACCCAGCAGGCCTCAGTTCTCCCTAAGCAGTTTAAAATCACCTTTTCTTTCTCTCCCCATAACATCCCTCCTATGAAAGAGACTGGAATGGTCCACAGTTACCCAGCAGGCCTCAGTTCTCCTTCAGCAGCTTAAATCATCTTTTCTTTCTCTCCCCATACTTCCTATGAGAGAGGTCTGAGAGAACTGGAATGGTCCACAGTTACCCAGCAGGCCTCAGTTCTCCATAAGCAGCTTAAAAATCACCTTTTCTTTCTCTCCCCATAACATACTTCCTATGAGAGAGGTCTGAGGGAACTGTATTGGTCCACAGTTACCCAGCAGGCCTCAGTTCTCCCTAAGCAGTTTAAAATCACCTTTTCTTTCTCTCCCCATAACATACTTCCTATGAGAGAGGTCTGAGAGAACTGGAATGGTCCACAGTTACCCAGCAGGCCTCAGTTCTCCCTAAGCAGCTTAAAAATCATCTTTTCTTTCTCTCCCCATAACATCCCTGCTATGAAAGAGACTGGAATGGTCCACAGTTACCCAGCAGGCCTCAGTTCTCCCTCAGCAGCTTAAATCATCTTTTCTTTTTTTCCCCATACTTCCTATGGGAGAGGTCTTAGAGAACTGGAAAGGTTGACAGTTACCCACCAGGCCCCAGTTCTCCCTAAGCAGCTTAAAAATCACCTTTTCTTTCTCTCCCCATAACATTCATCCTATGAGAGAGGTCTAAGAGAACTGGAATGTCCACAGTTACTCAGCAGGCCTCAGTTCTCCCTAAGCAGCTTAAAAATCATCTTTTCTTTCTCTCCCTATAACATCCCTCCTATGAAAGAGACTGGAATGGTCCACAGTTACCCAGGAGGCCTCAGTTCTCCATAAGCAGTTTAAAAATCATCTTTTCTTTCTCTCCCTATAACATCCCTCCTATGAAAGAGAATGGAATGGTCCACAGTTACCCAGCAGGCCACAGTTCTCCCTAAGCAGCTTAAATCATCTTTTCTTTCTCTCCCCATAACATACTTCCTATGAGAGAGGTCTGAGAGAACTGGAATGGTCCACAGTTACCCACTAGGCCTCCCTAAGCAGTTTAAAATCACCTTTTCTTTCTCTCCCCATAACATACTTCCTATGAGAGAGGTCTGAGAGAACTGGAATGGTCCACAGTTACCCAGCAGGCCTCAGTTCTCCCTAAGCAGCTTAAAAATCATCTTTTCTTTCTCTCCCCATAACATCCCTGCTATGAAAGAGACTGGAATGGTCCACAGTTACCCAGCAGGCCTCAGTTCTCCCTAAGCAGCTGAAAAATCATCTTTTCTTTCTCTCCCCATAACATACTTCCTATGAAAGAGGTCTGAGAGAACTGGAATGGTCCACAGTTACCCAGCAGGCCTCAGTTCTCCCTAAGCAGCTTAAAAATCACCTTTTCTTTCTCTCCCCATAACATTCATCCCATGAGAGAAAGGAATGTCCACAGTTACCCAGTAGGCCTCAGTTCTCCCTAACCAGCTTAAAAATCACCTTTTCTTTCTCTCCCCATAACATCCCTCCTATGAAAGAGACTGGAATGGCCCACAGTTATCAGAACAGGTCTCAATTCTCCCTAAGCGGCTTAAAGTCACCTTTTCTTTCTCTCCCCATAAGATACTTCCTATGAGAGAGGTCTGAGAGACTGGATTGTCCACAGTTACCCAGCAGGCCTCAGTTCTCCATAAGCTTCTTAAAAATTATCTTTTCTTTCTCTCCTCATAACATCCCTCATATGAAAGATACTGCAATGGCCCAAAGCTACCCAGCATGCCTCAGTTCTCCCTAAACAGCTTAAAAATTATCTTTTCTTTCTCTCCTCATATCATCCCTCCTGTGTAAGAGACTGGAATGGCCAACAGTTACCCAGCAGGCCTCAGTTCTCCTTAAGCAGTTTAAATTCACCTTTTCTTTCTTTACCCATAACATTCATCCTATGAGAGAGGTCTGAGAGAACTGGAATGGTCCACAGTTACCCACCAGGCCTCAGTTCTCCCTAAGCAGTTTGAAATCAACTTTTCTTTCTCTCCCCATAACATCCCTCCTATGAAAGAGACTGGAATGGTCCACAGTTACCCAGCAGGCCTCAGTTATCCCTAAGCAGTATAAATTCAACTTTTCTTTCTCTCCCCATAACATCCCTCCTATGAAAGAGACTGGAATGGTCCACAGTTACCCAGCAGGCCTCAGTTCTCCTTCAGCAGCTTAAATCATCTTTTCTTTCTCTCCCCATACTTCCTATGAGAGAGGTCTGAGAGAACTGGAATGGTCCACAGTTACCCACCAGGCCTCAGTTCTCCCTAAGCAGTTTAAAATCACCTTTTCTTTCTCTCCTCATAACATCCCTCCTATGAGAGAGACTGGAATGGTCCACAGTTACCCAGCAGGCCTCAGTTCTCCCTAAGCAGCTTAAAAATCATCTTTTCTTTCTCTCCCCATAACATCCCTCATATGAAAGAGACTGGAATGGTCCACAGTTACCCAGCAGGTCTCAGTTCTCCCTAAGCAGTTTAAAATCACCTTTTCTTTCTCTCCCCATAACATTCTTCCTATGAGAGAGACTGGAATGGTCCACAGTTACCCAGCAGGCCTCAGTTCTCCATAAGCAGCTTAAAAATCATCTTTTCATTCTCTCCCCATAACATCCCTCCTATGAAACAGACTAGAATGGTCCACAGTTACCCAGCAGGCCTCAGTTCTCCCTAAGCAGCTTAAAAATCATCTTTTCTTTCTCTCCCCATAACATCCCTCCTATGAAAGAGACTGGAATGGTCCACAGTTACCCAGCAGGCCTCAGTTCTCCCTAAGCAGCTTAAAACCACCTTTTCTTTTTCTCCCCATAACATTCATCCTATGAGAGACTGGAATGGGCCACAGTTACCCAGCAGGCCTCAGTTCTCCCTAAGCAGCTTAAAAATCACATTTTCTTTTTCTCCCCATAACATCCCTCCTATGAAAGAGACTGGAATGGTCCACAGTTACCCAGCAGGCCTCAGTTCTCCCTAAGCAGCTTAAAACCACCTTTTCTTTCTCTCCCCATAACATTCATCCCATGAGAGAAAGGAATGTCCACAGTTACCCAGTAGGCCTCAGTTCTCCCTAACCCTCTTAAAAATCACCTTTTCTTTCTCTCCCCATAACATCCCTCCTATGAAAGAGACTGGAATGGCCCACAGTTATCAGGTCTCAGTTCTCCCTAAGCGGCTTAAAGTCACCTTTTCTTTCTCTCCCCATAACATACTTCCTATGAGAGAGGTCTGAGAGAACTGGAATGGTCCACAGTAACCCACCAGGCCTCAGTTCTCCCTAAGCAGTTTAAAATCACCTTTTCTTTCTCTCCCCATAACATACTTCCTATGAGAAAGACTGGAATGGTCCACAGTTACCCAGCAGGCCTCAGTTCTCCCTAAGCAGTTTAAAATCACCTTTTCTTCCTCTCACCATAACATACTTCCTATGAGAGAGGTCTGAGAGAACTGGAATGGTCCACAGTAACCCACCAGGCCTCAGTTCTCCCTAAGCAGCTTAAAATCACCTTTTCTTTCTCTCCCCATAAAATACTTCCTATGAGAAAGACTGGAATGGTCCACAGTTACCCAGCAGGCCTCAGTTCTCCCTAAGCAGTTTAAAATCACCTTTTCTTCCTCTCCCCATAACATACTTCCTATGAGAGAGGTCTGAGAGAACTGGAATGGTCCACAGTAACCCACCAGGCCTCAGTTCTCCCTAAGCAGCTTAAAAATCATCTTTTCTTTCTCTCCCCATAACATCCCTCCTATGAAAGAGAATGGAATGGTCCACAGTTACCCAGCAGGCCACAGTTCTCCCTAAGCAGCTTAAATCATCTTTTCTTTCTCTCCCCATAACATACTTCCTATGAGAGAGGTCTGAGAGAACTGGAATGGTCCACAGTAACCCACCAGGCCTCAGTTCTCCCTAAGCAGCTTAAAAATCATCTTTTCTTTCTCTCCCCATAACATCCCTCCTATGAAAGAGAATGGAATGGTCCACAGTTACCCAGCAGGCCTCAGTTCTCCCTAAGCAGCTTAAAAATCATCTTTTCTTTCTCTCCCCATCCCTTCTATGAAAGAGACTGGAATGGTCCACAGTTACCCAGCGGGCCTCAATTCTCCATAAGCAGCTTAAAAATCATCTTTTCTTTCTCTCCCCATAACATCCCGCCTATGAAAGAGACTGGAATGGTCCACAGTTACCCAGCAGGCCTCAGTTCTCCCTAAGCAGTTTAAATTCACCTTTTCTTTCTCTCCCCATAACATTCATCCTATGAGAAAAGTCTGAGACAATTGGAATGGTCCACAGTTACCCAGCAGGCCTCAGTTCTCCCTAAGCAGTTTAAAATCAACTTTTCTTTCTCTCCCCATAACATACTTCCTATGAGAGAGACTGGAATGGTCCACAGTAACCCACCAGGCCTCAGTTCTCCCTAAGCAGTTTAAATTCACCTTTTCTTTCACTCCCCATAACATTCATCCTATGAGAAAAGTCTGAGACAATTGGAATGGTCCACAGTTACCCACCAGGCCTCCGTTCTCCCTAAGCAGTTTAAAATCACATTTTCTTTCTCTCCTCATAACATACTTCCTATGAGAGAGACTGGAATGGTCAGCAGTTACCCAGCAGGCCTCAGTTCTCCCTAAGCAGCTTAAAAATCATCTTTTCTTTCTCTCCCCATAACATCCCTCCTATGAAAGAGACTGGAAAGGTCAACAGTTACCCAGCAGGCCTCAGTTCTCCCTAAGCAGTTTAAAATCACCTTTTCTTTCTCTCCCCATAACATACTTCCTATGAGAGAGGTCTGAGAGAACTGGAATGGTCCACAGTAACCCACCAGGCCTCAGTTCTCCCTAAGCAGTTTAAAATCACCTTTTCTTTCTCTCCCCATAACATACTTCCTATGAGAGAGGTCTGAGAGAACTGGAATGGTCCACAGTAACCCACCAGGCCTCAGTTCTCCCTAAGCAGCTTAAAAATCATCTTTTCTTTCTCTCCCCATAACATCCCTCCTATGAAAGAGCCTGGAATGGTCCACAGTTAAACAGCAGGCCTCAGTTCTCCTTCAGCAGCTTAAATCATCTTTTCTTTCTCTCCCCATACTTCCTATGAAAGAGGTCTGAGAGAACTGGAATGGTTGACAGTTACACACCAGGCCCCAGTTCTCCCTAAGCAGCTTAAAAATCACCTTTTCTTTCTCTCCCTATAACATCCCTCCTATGAAAGAGACTGGAATGGTCCACAGTTACCCAAAAGGCCTCAGTTCTCCATAAGCAGCTTAAAAATCATCTTTTCTTTCTCTCCCCATAACATCCCTTCTATGAAAGATACTGCAATAGCCCGCAGCTACCCAGCAGGCCTAAGTTCTCCCTAAACAGTTTAAAATCACCTTTCTTTCTCTCCCCATAACATAATTCCTATGAGAGAGGTCTGAGGGAACTGTATTGGTCCACAGTTACCCTCCAGGCAGTTCTCCCTAAGCAGTTTAAATTCACCTTTTCTTTTTCTCCCCATAACATGCTTCCTATGAGAGAGGTCTGAGAGAACTGGAATGGTCCACAGTTACCCAGCAGGCCTCAGTTCTCCCTCAGCAGCTTAAATCATCTTTTCTTTCCCTCCCCATACTTCCTATGAGAGAGGTCTGAGAGAACTGGAATGGTCCACAGTTACCCACTAGGCCTCAGTTCTCCCTAAGCAGTTTAAAATCACCTTTTCTTTCTCTCCCCATACTTCCTATGAGAGAGGTCTGAGAGAACTGGAATGGTCCACAGTTACCCACCAGGCCTCAGTTCTCCATAAGCAGCTTAAAAATCATCTTTTCTTTCTCTCCCTATAACATCCCTCCTATGAAAGAGACTGGAATGGTCCACAGTAACCCAGCAGGCCTCAGTTCGCCCTAAGCAGTTTAAAATCATCTTTTCTTTCTCTCCCTATAACATCCCTCCTATGAAAGAGACTGGAATGGTCCACAGTTACCCAGCAGGCCTCAGTTCTCCCTAAGCAGCTTAAAAATCATCTTTTCTTTCTCTCCCCATAACATCCCTTCTATGAAAGAGAATGGAATGGTCCACAGTTACCCAGCAGGCCTCAGTTCTCCCTAAGCAGCTTAAATCATCTTTTATTTCTCTCCCCATAACATACTTCCTATGAGAGAGGTCTGAGAGAACTGGAATGGTCCACAGTTACCCACCAGGCCTCAGTTCTCCATAAGCAGCTTAAAAATCATCTTTTCTTTCTCTCCCCATAACATCCCTCCTATGAAAGCGCCTGGAATGGTCCACAGTTACCCAGCAGGCCTCAGTTCTCCCTCAGCAGCTTAAAAATCATCTTTTCTTTCTCTCCCTATAACATCCCTCCTATGAAAGAGACTGGAATGGTCCACAGTTACCCAGCAGGCCTCAGTTCTCCCTAAGCAGCTTAAAAATCATCTTTTCTTTCTCTCCCTATAACATCCCTCCTATGAAAGAGACTGGAATGGTCCACAGTTACCCAGCAGGCCTCAGTTCTCCCTAAGCAGCTTAAAAATCATCTTTTCTTTCTCTCCCCATAACATCCCTTCTATGAAAGAGAATGGAATGGTCCACAGTTACCCAGCAGGCCACAGTTCTCCCTAAGCAGCTTAAATCATCTTTTCTTTCTCTCCCCATAACATACTTCCTATGAGAGAGGTCTGAGAGAACTGGAATGGTCCACAGTTACCCACTAGGCCTCAGTTCTCCCTAAACAGTTTAAAATCACCTTTTCTTTCTTTCCCCATAACATACTTCCTATGAGGTGATTTTAAGCTGCTGAGGGAGAACTGAGGCCTGTGGGTAACTGTGGACCATTCCACTCTCTTTCATAGAAGGGATGTTATGGGGAGAGAAAGAAAAGATGATTTTTAAGCTGCTCAGGGAGAACTGAGGCCTGCTGGGTAACTGTGGACCATTCCAGTCTCTCATAGGATGAATGTTATGGGGAGAAAAAGAAAAGGTGATTTTAAGCTGCTTAGGGAGAACTGAGGCGGGAACACGATCCCACGGTGAAATGGAAGAAAGTGTCGGTGAAGTTTTCGTCACCCAGTTGCAAGCAGCATGTGCGGCCCCAACCCGCTCGAGACTGTCGAACAGTGGCCGCAGTAGGGGCGGCTAGGGCGCCTGCCCTCCCACGGGAGTATCGAGAGTTTGAGGATGTGTTTGCAGAGACCGAATGCGACCAACTACCTCCCCACCGCAAAACAGATTGTGCAATTGAACTGAAGAAGGGGGAGCCGCTTCCCAAAGCCAAATTGTATTCCAAGAGCCCTAGGGAAATGAAGGAGCTCAGGGAGTTCTTGGACAAGAATTTAGCCAGAGGATTTATCCGACCGGCCACGTCTCCCCTGGCTGCCCCAGTCCTTTTTGTGAAAAAGAAGGATGGGTCCCTACACCTCTGTACGGACTACAGGGGGCTGAATGCTGTTTCCACCTGCAATGCCTACCCCTTGCCTTTGATTAAAGACTTGCTGGGACATTTGGGGAGGGCCCGGATTTTTACGAAACTGGATTTGAGGGAAGCCTATTACAGGGTCCGCATAAAGAAGGGGCATGAGTACCTGACCGCTTTCAACACCCCCTTTGGCCAATTTGAATACACTGTCATGCCGTTCGGCCCCGCCGGCACTCCGGGCGTGTTCATGAACATGATAAATGAAATTATGCATGATTTATTGTATCAAGGGGTACTGGTTTACATTGATGATATTTTGGTGTATTCAGAAGACCTGGGCAAACACGCCAAATTAGTCCGCGAAGTGCTCAGATGGCTGCGGAAGCACCATCTGTTTGCCAAACTCTCCAAATGCGAATTCCACCGGGACGCGGTGGAGTTTTTGGGTTTCCGGGTGTCCAAAGAGGGAATTGAAATGGACCCGAGCAAAGTGCGTGACTTGTTGGCCTGGGAACCTCCCAGGACAATGAGGCAGCTCCAGAGCTTCTTAGGATTTGCAAACTTTTATAGAACGTTTATTCCCAGCTTTGCCAAGGTGGCATTGCCGCTCACTGACTTGTTGAAAACGAAGGAGGGGGGAAAAGCGGCAAATCGACCGGGCGCCCCACTCCAGTGGACCCCCCTGTGTCAGAAAGCCTTTGAGAATCTGAAGCTCCTTTTTACATCCGAACCGGTGTTGGCCCATGCTGACCCAACAAAGCAATTTACCGTGCAAGTAGATTCCTCGGATGTAGCCATGGGGGCCGTAATTCTACAAGAGGGGGAGGATGGGAAGCTGCACACCTTAGCCTATCTGTCAAAGAAGTTCAGGGGCTTCAGCAGACACTAATTCCCAGGTAGGTGCAGCCACTAGGTCAGTCCCGTACACCACCTTAAAGGGAGATACTCCTGTGGAGGCATGCACCCCGTTGTTGTAGGCGAATTCAGCCAGTGGCAAGAGGGCGACCCAATCATTTTGTTGGTGGTTAATAAAACAGCGCAGATACTGTTCAAGTATTTGGTTCACCCGCTCAGTTTGACCGTTGGACTCCGGGTGGTAGCCCGAGGTCAGGGCTTGCTCTATTCCCAGCAACTTCAAAAGCTCCTGCCAGAACTTGGCAACGAACTGGGGGCCCCGATCCGTGAGCAAACGCCTAGGAATTCCATGTAGGCAGATTATGTGGGTCACAAACATAGAAGCCAGTTTGGCCGCCGAGGGCAAGCCCGTACAGGGAATAAAATGGGCTTGCTTTGAAAATGCATCCACCACCACCCAAACTACAGTCTTGCCCTGGCTGGGAGGCAGGTCCGTAATAAAATCCATGGTAACATCGGACCAGGGACGGGCAGGGGTGGGCAGAGGCTGCAGCAGCCCTCTTTTCTTTCCTCCTGGGGGTTTGGAAACCAGGCAGGTGGGGCAGCCTTGCACGTATTTCTCCACATCGCTCCGCAACGTTGGCCACCAATAATGTCTTCTGACCAGGTGCAAAGTTTTCACAAAACCAAAATGACCTGCGGTTTTTGCATCGTGGCAAAGTTTTAAAACGTCCCCGCGCGCTGCCGCTGGAACGTAAAGGCGCTCCCCCTTGAAAAACAGGCCCCCCTTGTCGGCTAGGTAACACCTCCTTCTGAACCCACCCACCGGGAATCGAGTTTCCTGTCTTTGTTTGACTGTGCGTCACCGCGGCCATCCCCAGTTGGGCGGGGGTGAAAACCGTGTCCACCAATGGGTCGCGCTTACTGTTGTACTGGGGCAAGCGGGAGAGAGCGTCCGCCAAAAAGTTCATTTTGCCTGGCAGATGCTTAAGAGTAAAGTTGAAACGAGAGAAAAACTCTGCCCACCGCATTTGCTTGGCAGAGAGTGAGCAGGGCTGCTTGAGTGCTTGGAGATTTTTATGGTCTGTCCAAACTACAAACGGGACGGCGGACCCCTCCAACCAATGTCTCCATGTGGCAAGCGCCAATTTTACTGCAGCTACTTCTTTTTTCCAAATTGCCCAGTTGCGTTCTGCCCCGGAAAACTTTTTTGACAGATAGGCTAAGGGGTGTAGCTTCCCATCCTCCCCCTGTTGTAGGATCACGGCCCCCATTGCTACATCCGAGGAATCTACTTGCACGGTGAATTGCTTAGCTGGGTCAGCATGGGCCAACACGGGCTCAGATGTGAAGAGGAGCTTCAAATTCTCGAAAGCTTCCTGACACCGGGGGGTCCACTGGAGTGGGGTGCCCGGTCGATTTGCCGCTTTTCCCCCTTCTTTTGTTTTCAACAAGTCAGTGAGCGGCAATGCCACCTTGGCAAAACTAGGGATAAACGTTCTATAAAAGTTTGCAAATCCCAAGAAACTCTGGAGCCGCCTCCGCGTCCGGGGAGGTTCCCAGGCCAGCAAGTCACGCACCTTGCCCGGGTCCATTTCGATCCCCGCTTGGGAGACCCGGAAACCTAGAAATTCCACCGCATCCTGGTGGAATTCACACTTTGAAAGTTTGGCAAACAAATGGTGCTTCCGCAGCCGGCAGAGCACTTCGCGGACTAATTTGGCGTGTTTGCCCACGTCTTCTGAATACACTAAAATATCATCAATGTACACCAACACCCCTTGATACAACAAATCATGCATAATTTCATTTATCATGTTCATGAACACGCCCGGAGCGCTGGCGAGGCCGAACGGCATGTCGATGTATTCCAATTGCCCCAGGGGGGTGTTAAAAGCAGTCAAATACTCATGCCCCTTCTTTATACGGACCCGGTAATAGGCTTCTCTCAAGTCCAGTTTTGTAAAAATCCGAGCCCTCCCCAAATGTCCCAGCAAGTCCTTAATCAAAGGCAGCGGGTAAGCATTGCAGGTGGAAACAGCGTTCAGCCCCCTGTAGTCCGTACAGCGGCGCAAGGACCCGTCTTTCTTTTTCACAAAGAGGACCGGGGCAGCCAGGGGAGAAGTCGCAGGTCTGATAAATCCCCGGGCTAAGTTTTTGTCCAAGAACTCCCTAAGTTCTTTCATTTCTCTAGGGCTCATAGAGTAAAGTTTGGCTTTGGGAAGTGGCTCCCCTTTCTTTAACTCAATGGCACAATCTGTTTTACGGTGGGGAGGAAGTGGGTCGCATTCGGCCTCTGCGAACACATCAGCAAAGTCTCGATACTCCCTAGGGATGGCCGCCCCCCCGGCGGTCCCTACTGCGGCCACGGCTCTACAGGTTTGAGCGAGTTGGGGCCGCACATGCTGCTTGCAACTAGGTGAGGAAAACTCCACTGTTCCCTTTTTCCACTTCACCGTGGGGTCATGCTCCCTCAATCAGTCCAAACCTAGCACGCATGGGAAAGCGGAGTGGGGCGCTACTAGGGGTTGAATTTGCTCCCAATGTTTCTCAACGTCCAAGTCCATCGGGAGCGTTTTCACCGTAGCCTCCCCCCCTGGGGCACATTTCCCATCCAGTTGGGTAATGGGTAGGGGCTCCCCCAGAGGCACCTTCCCCACCCCCAAAGTCTCGGCTAGCGCTGGGCTAACTAGGGTTTTGGTACACCCTGAGTCCACAATGCAACGAACCCCCACTTTTCCCCCAGAGTTGGGCTCTGTGAGGGTCGCGGGCAAAAGGACCAGGGGGGAGTCACTCACCATGCGTCTGCCCCTGCCGGAGGCCTGCTGGCGGGGCGCCTTTACAGCAGACCGTCTTCGTTTCCCAACTGCTCCTCTGATTGAACTTCTTCATCCTGGCCGCTGCTGTCCTCCGATTCCTCCACCACAGGTGCGGCCCCAGCTGGAGCAAGCAAGGACTTGGCACTTTTCTTCGGGGCCGTTTTCTTAGTGGTGGACGCTTTGGCTGGGGTTCCTCCCGTTGACTAGGCACTGGGTGACGTCTTGGTTGGGCATTGTGCGAGGAAGTGGCCAGCCTGACCACAACCCAGACACAATCCCTTTTCCATGCGCCGAGTGCGCTCACTCGGCTCCAGTTTCGCCTTGGGCTTGGCTTTCTTGGGGGTAGAAGTCTTCGTCCCCGTCTTGTCCGCAACTCCTTGATATTCGGCCGCCCGTTCCAGCCGGCTCTCCATCTCTCCTGCCAACTGCACCCATCCCGCCACCGTCAGTGGGTCTTCCAGGAGGAGGCACTTGCTGGACAAATCTCCGGAGAGCTCCCCCACGAACGCATGCACTCTCTGGGGTTCAGTCCAACCCGGTACCGCTGATGAAAGCTCCTTGAAAAGTACTACACGCTCTAGGACTGCAAAGTCAAATCTGACTAGAGTACAGATTTGCTTCTGCTTAGCAATACAATTCTCCCGCTCAAAACTTGAAAGTTCCCAAGGGAGGGGAGAAGGAGAGAAGAGGCACATTATTATTATTATTATTATTATTATTATTATTATTATTATTATTATTATTATTATTATTATTATTATTATTATTATTATTATTATTAGATTTATAGCCCGCCACTCCCTTGCAATTAAAACAGTGATACATTCTCATGCCCTTGACTGGGTAATAGCGAAACCAGAACCAGCCGAGAGGCCTCAACACGTGATAAGAGTTACAACAACATAATTCACTTATAATTGTTATCAAGAATATAGGACCTGTGGCAACCAGGCACCAAGCAATAAAACTGTCATGGAAGAACTCAGGCTAATTTATGACAGACATTCTACAATCCTGACAGTTACAAGCAGGGGGGATATCACAACACACCAGGAGTCACAGGGGAAACCAACCTCCACCTTGAAACAGGTGACCGACTGAAATGACATCACAAAGCGCTCACCTGAGTTCCCCTGGAGAGGAGGGGATGTCTGTTACAAGTAGGGGGGATATCACAACACACCAGGAGTCACAGGGGAAGCCAACCTCAACCTTGAAACAGGTGACCAACTGAAATGACATCACAAAGCGCTCACCTGAGTTCACCTGGAGAGGAGGGGATGTCTGTTACAAGCAGGGGGGATATCACAAAGCGCTCACCTGAGTTCCCCTGGAGAGGAGGGGATGCCTGTTACAAGCAGGGGGGATATCACAACACACCACGAGTCACAGGGGAAGGCAACCTCCACCTTGAAACAGGTGACCAACTGAAATGACATCACAAAGCGCTCACCTGAGTTCCCCTGGAGAGGAGGGGATGTCTGTTACAAGCAGGGGGGATATCACAACACAGCAGAAGTCACAGGGGCAGCCAGCCTCCACCTTGAAACAGGTGACCAACTGAAATAGCATCACAAAGCGCTCACTTGAGTTCCACTAGAGATGAGGGGATGTCTGTTACAAGCAGGGGGGATATCACAACACACCAGGAGTCACAGGGGAAGCCAGCCTCCACCTTGAAACAGGTGACCAACTGAAATGGCATCACAAAGCGCTCACTTGAGTTCCACTAGAGATGAGGGGATGTCTGTTACAAGCAGGGGGGATATCACAACACACCAGGAGTCACAGGGGAAGTCAACCTCCACCTTGAAACAAGTGACCAACAGAAATGGCATCACGAAGCGCTCACCTGAGTTCCCCTGGAGAGGAGGGAATGTCTGTTACAAGCAGGGGGGATATCACAAAGCGCTCACCTGAGTTCCCCTGGAGAGGAGGGGATGTCTGTTACAAGCAGGGGGGATATCACAACACACCAGGAGTCACAGGGGAAGGCAACCTCAACCTTGAAACAGGTGACCAACTGAAATGACATCACAAAGCGCTGACTTGACTTTCCCTACAGAGGAAGGGACCCCCTTCAAGGATCGCTGCCTTGTTGTGGCAAGGGGGCTTGCGTAGTTCAGTGAAGCTATGAGCTATGCCGTGCAGGGCCACCCAAGACGGACAGGTCATAGCTGAGAGCTCTGACAAAAGGTGATCCACTGGAGAAGGCAATGGCAAACCACTCCAGTATCTTTGCCATGAAAACTCTATGGACAGTTCCAATAGGCATAACGATATGACGCTGGAAGATGAGCCCCTCAGGTCGGAAGGTGTCCAATATGCTACTGGGGATGAGCAGACGGCTAGTACGAGTAGCGCCAGAATGAATGAAGCGGCTGGGCCAAAGCCGAAAGGACGCTCAGTTGTGGAAGTAACTGGTGGCGAAAAGACAGTCCGATGCTGTAAAGATTTTTATTCCATAGGAACCTGGAACGTCAGATCCATGAATCAAGGCAAGCTGGACGTGGTTAAACAAGAAATGAGAAGACTGAACATCGACATTTTAGGAATCAGTGAACTAAAATGGACAGGAATGGGTGAATTTAATTCAGATGACCATCAGGTATACTACTGTGGACAAGAATCTCGCAGAAGAAATGGAGTAGCATTCATAATCAATAAGAGAGTAGGAAAAGCAGTCTTGGGATACAATCCCCAAAATGACAGAATGATCTCAGTTCGAATCCAAGGCAAACCATTCAACATCACAGTGATCCAGGTCTACGCCCCAACCACTGCTGCTGAAGAGGATGAAGTTGATCAGTTCTATGAAGCCCTACAACACCTTCTAGAAGCAACGCCCAAAAATGATGTGCTTATCATCATGGGGGATTGGAATGCTAAAGTAGGAAGCCAAAAGATAACCGGGATAACAGGCAAGTTTGGCCTTGGAGTACAAAATGAAGCAGGGCACAGGCTGGTAGAATTTTGTCAAGAGAATACAATGGTCATAGCAAACACTCTTTCCCAGCAACCCAAGAGACGACTCTACACATGGACATCACCAGACGGTCAACACAGAAATCAGATTGACTATGTGCTCTGCAGCCAAAGATGGAAAAGTTCTATCCAGTCAATAAAAACAAGACCAGGAGCTGATTGTGGTTCAGATCATGAGCTTCTTGTTGCAAAATTTAGGCTTAAATTGAAGAAAGTAGGGAAGCACTAGGCCACTCAGGTATGAACTAAATCATATCCCTGACGAATACACAGTGGAGGTGACAAATAGATTTAAGGAATTAGATCTGATAGACAGAGTGCCTGAAGAACTATGGACGGAGGTTCGCAACATTGTACAAGAGGTAGCAACTAAAACCATCCCAAAGAAAAAGAAATGCAAGAAATCAAAATGGCTGTCTGAGGAAGCTTTACAAATAGCTAAGGAGAGAAGGGAAGTGAAAGGCAAGGGAGAAAGAGAAAGATACACCCAATTGAATGCAGAATTCCAGAGAAAAGCTAGAAGAGATAAGAATGCCTTCTTAAATGAACAGTGCAAACAAATAGAAGAAAACAATAGAATGGGGAGGACCAGAGATCTTTTCAAGAAAATTGGAGATATGAAGAGAACGTTTCATGCAAAGATGGGTATGATAAGGGACCAAAATGGTAGGGACCTCACAGAAGCAGAAGAGATCAAACAAAGGTGGCAAAATTATACAGAAGAACTATACAAGAGCGAGCTTAACATCCCTGATGACCACAATGGGGTAGTTACTGACCTGGAGCCAGACATCCTGGAATGTGAAGTCAAATGGGCCTTAGGAAGTTTGAGCAACAATAAAGCTAGTGGTAGTGACAGCATTCCAGTTGAACTATTCAAAATCTTAAAGGACGATGCAGTAAAAGTGCTACACTCAATATGCCAGCAAATTTGGAAAACTCAACAATGGCCACAGGATTGGAAAAGGTCAGTTTACATTCCAATCCCAAAGAAGGGCAATGCCAAAGAATGTTCAAACTACCGCACCATCGCACTAATTTCTCATGCTAGCAAAGTTATGCTCAAAATCCTACAAGCTAGGATCCAGCAATATGTGGACCGAGAACTTCCAGAAGTACAGGCAGGATTTCGAAGAGGCAGAGGAACTAGAGATCAAATTGCCAACATACGCTGGATCATGGAGAAAGCTAGGGAGTACCAGAAGAACGTCTACTTCTGCTTCATTGACTATGCTAAAGCCTTTGATTGTGTGGAGCACAACAAATTGTGGCAAGTTCTTAAAGAGATGGGAATACCAGAGCATCTTATTTGTCTCTTGAGAAATTTATATGCAGGTCAAGAAGCAACAGTGAGAACTGAACATGGAATCACTGACTGGTTCAAAATTGAGAAAGGAGTTCGGCAAGGCTGTATACTGTCGCCTTGCCTATTTAACTTGTATGCAGAGCACATCATGAGAAATGCGGGATTAGAGGAGTCACAAATTGGGATCAAGATTGCAGGGAGAAATATCAACAACCTCAGATATGCAGATGATACCACTCTGATGGCAGAAAGTGAAGAGGAACTAAAGAGCCTGTTGATGCGGGTGAAGGAGGAGAGTGCCAAAGTTGGCTTGAAACTCAACATCAAGAAAACAAAGATCATGGCATCCGGCCCTCTCAATTCCTGGCAAATAGAAGGGGACGAAATGGAGATAGTGACAGATTTTATTTTCCTGGGCTCCAAGATCACTGCAGATGGGGACTGCAGCAAAGAAATTAAAAGACGCTTGCTCCTGGGGAGGAAAGCTATGGCAAATCTAGACAGCATCCTAAAAAGCAGAGACATCACCCTGCCAACAAAAGTGCGTTTAGTCAAGGCTATGGTCTTCCCAGTTGCAATGTATGGCTGCGAAAGTTGGACCATAAGGAAGGCCGAGCGTCAAAGAATTGAGGCTTTTGAACTCTGGTGCTGGAGAAGACTCTTGCGAGTCCCTTGGACTGCAAGGCGAACAAACCAGTCAGTCCTAGAGGAGATCAGCCCTGACTGCTCTTTAGAAGGCCAGATCCTGAAGATGAAACTCAAATATTTTGGCCACCTCATGAGAAGGAAGGACTCCCTGGAGAAGAGCCTAATGCTGGGAGAGATCGAGGGCAAAAGAAGAAGGGGACGACAGAGAATGAGGTGGATGGATGGAGTCACTGAAGCAGTAGGTGCAAACTTAAATGGACTCCGGGGAATGGTAGAGGACAGGAAGGCCTGGAGGATCATTGTCCATGGGGTCGCGATGGGTCGGACACGACTTCGCACATAACAACAACAACAACAACAGAGGAAGGGATGTATGTTACAAGCAGGGGGGATATTACAACACACCAGGAGTCACAGGGAAAGCCAACCTCAACCTTGAAACAGGTGACCAACTGAAATGACATCACAAAGCGCTCACCTGAGTTCCCCTGGAGAGGAGGGGATGTCTGTTACAAGTAGGGGGGATATCACAACACACCAGGAGTCACAGGGGAATCCAACCTCAACCTTGAAACAGGTGACAGACTGAAATGACATCACAAAGCGCTCACCTGAGTTCCCCTGGAGAGGAGGGGATGTCTGTTACAAGTAGGGGGGATATCACAACACACCAGGAGTCACAGGGGAAGCCAACCTCAACCTTGAAACAGGTGACCAACTGAAATGACATCATAGAATCATAGAATCATAGAATCATAGAGTTGGAAGGGGCCATACAGGCCATCTAGTCCAACCCCCTGCTCAAAGCAGTATTAGCCCTAAGCATCCTAAAGCATCCAAGAATAGTGTGTATCCAACCTTTGCTTGAAGACTTCCAGTGAGGGGGCGCTCACCACCTCCTTAGGCAGCCTATTCCACTGCTGAACTACTCTGACTGTGAAAAACTTTTTCCTGTTATCTAGCCTATATCGTTGTACTTGAAGTTTAAACCCATTACTGCGTGTCCTCTCCTCTACAGCCAGCAGAAACAGCATCCTGCCCTCCTCCAAGTGACAACCTTTCAAATACTTAAAGAGGGCTAACATGTCCCCTCTCAACCTCCTTTTCTCCAGGCTGAACATTCCCAAGTCCCTCAACCTATCTTCATAGGGCTTGGTCCCTTGGCCCCAGATCATCTTCGTCTCTCTCCTCTGTACCCTTTCAATTTTATATACGTGCTTCTTGAAGTGAGGCCTCCAGAACTGCACACAGTACTCCAGGTGTGGTCTGACCAGTGCCGTATACAATGGGACTATGACATCTTGTGATTTTGATGTGATGCCTCTGTTGATACAGCCCAAAATGGCATTTGCCTTTTTTACTGCTGCATCACACTGCCTGCTCATGTTTAGTTTACAATCCACAAGTACCCCAAGGTCTCGTTCACACACAGTGCTACCTAGAAGCGTATCCCCCATCCAGTAGGCATGCTTTTCATTTTTCTGACCCAGATGCAGAACTTTACACTTATCTTTATTAAATTGCATCTTGTTCTCATTTGCCCATTTTTCCATTGTGTTCAGATCTCGTTGAACTCTGTCTCTATCTTCCGGAGTATTTGCCAGTCCTCCCAATTTAGTGTCATCTGCAAACTTGATGAGTAGTCCCTCCACCCCCTCATCTAGATCATTAATAAATATGTTAAAAAGTACCGGGCCGAGCACTGAACCCTGAGGTACCCCGCTACTCACCTCTCTCCAGTCTGATGAAACACCATTGACAACAACTCTTTGAGTGCGGTTCTCTAACCAATTCCCTATCCACCTAATGATCTGAAAATCCAGATTGCAGTCCTTCAACTTATCCATCAGAACATCATGGGGAACCTTGTCAAAAGCTTTACTAAAATCCAAGTAAATGACATCAACCGAATTTCCCCGATCCAGCAAACCTGTTACTTGGTCAAAAAAGGAAACTAGGTTGGTCTGGCAGGACCTGTTGGAGACAAATCCATGCTGACTTCCTTGGTTCACCAAATTGTCCTCCAGATGTTTGCAGATCGCTCCCTTTAATATCTGCTCCATTATCTTCCCCACAACAGAGGTCAGACTCACTGGTCTGTAGTTTCCCGGGTCATCCTTCCTCCCTTTTTTGAAGATCGGAATAACGTTTGCTCTTTTCCAGTCCTCCGGGACATCTCCAGTCCTTAAAGAGGTCCCGAAGATGATGGACAAGGGCTGTGCAAGTTCTCTGGAAAGTTCTTTGAGTACTCTCGGGTGCATTTCATCTGGACCAGGGGATTTGAACTCATCCAGTGCAGCTAAATGCCTCTCGACAACCTCTCTATCCATGTTAACCTGCCACCCAGACACTATCCTTTGGCTACGGCCATCTCTAGATGTGCCTAAACACTTTGACCTGTGGGAAAAAAACAGATGTAAAATAGGCACTAAGCCTTTCTGCTTTCTCTGCATCTTTCGTTAGAGTTTGTCCATCCGCACCCAACAGCGGGCCTATTGCCTCCTTTACTTTACATTTGCTCCTCACGTAACTGAAAAATCTTTTCTTGTTACAATGGGCTTCCCTGGCCAATCTTAGCTCACTCTCAGCTTTGGCCTTTCTGATGATTGATCTACAGTGCCTAGTGACCTGTAGGTACTCTTCTTTAGAGCTCTGTCCTTCCCTCCATTTCCTGAACATTTTCCTTTTCTTTCTTAGTTCCTCTTGAAGTTCTCTGTTCATCCAAATAGGCTTATTAGAGCTCCTGCAGTGTTTTCGTATTTCTGGAATAGTCATTGATTGAGCATGCAATAGCTCTTGTTTGAGTAGCGCCCACCCTTCACATGCTCCCTTCCCTTCCAGCATTCTCGTCCATGGTATGACACTCATCATGTCTCTGAGTTTATTAAAGTTTGCCCTACGAAAATCCAACATCCGCGTTTGGCTACAAGCTTCCTTGGCTCCCCATCTCAAAAGGAATTCTATGAGGACATGGTCACTTCCCCCTAGGGTCCCCACCTCCTTCACCTCATCCACCAACTCTTGCCTGTTGGTCAGTATTAAGTCCAGTATGGCTGAACCTCTTGTGGGTTCATCTACCATTTGATAAATGAAATTGTCAGCCAGGCAGGTCAGAAACTTGCATGACTGAGGACGCTTCCCAGAGTTTGTTTCCCAGCACACATCTGGGAAATTGAAGTCACCCATGATGACATCACAAAGCGCTCACCTGAGTTCACCTGGAGAGGAGGGGATGTCTGTTACAAGCAGGGGGGATATCACAACACACCAGGAGTCACAGGGGAAGCCAACCTCCACCTTGAAACAGGTGACCAACAGAAATGGCATCACAAAGCGCTCACCTGAGTTCCCCTGGAGAGGTGGGGATGTCTGTTACAAGCAGGGGGGATATCACAACACACCAGGAGTCACAGGGGAAGGCAACCTCCACTTTGAAACAGGTGACCAACTGAAATGACATCACAAAGCGCTCACCTGAGTTCCCCTGGAGAGGAGGGGATGTCTGTTACAAGCAGGGGGGATATCACAACACACCAGAAGTCACAGGGGCAGCCAACCTCCACCTTGAAACAGGTGACCAACTGAAATGAGTCACTCACTCACTTCCATTGGAGATGAGGAAATGTCTCTTAATGTCATGGCGGATAACATAACACACTAGAAGACAGAGTCAAAGCCATCCTCCAACTAGAACCTTAAGACCTACTGAAATGACATCACAAAGCGCTCAACTCTATTCCCATGGAGACAAAGGAATGTCTCTTACTGGCATGGCGGAACACATAACACACTAGACCAGAGGGTAAGCCAAGCTCCAGCTGGAATCTTGTGATGTACTACAATGACATCACAAAGCACTCACCTCAGTTCCCCTGGAGATGAGGGAATGTCTCTTCTGGCATGGGGGATAACATAACACACTGGAACTAAGAGGGCAAGCCAAGCTCCAGTTAGAATCTGGAGACCTACTAAAATGACATCACAAAGCGCCAACCTCCAGCTAGAAACTGGACACCTGTTGAAATGACATCACAAAGATCTTACCTGAGTTCCCCTAGACACAAGGGGTTCATCAGTTAGTGGCAGGGAGTATATCAGAACACATTAAGAGTAACAGGGGAAGCCCCCCTCTAGCTGGAATTTGGAGACATCACAACACACCAGGACTCACAGGGAAAACCAACCTCAACCTTGAAATAGGTGACCAACTGAAATGACATCACAAAGCGCTCACCTGAGTTTCCCTAGAGATGAGGGAATGTCTGTTATAAGCAGGGGGGATATCACAACACACCAGGAGTCACAGCGGATGCCAACCTCCACCTTGAAACAGGTGACCAACTGAAATGACATAACAAAATGCTCACCTGAGTTCCCCTGGAGAGGAGGGGATGTCTGTTACAAGCAGGGGGGATATCACAACACACCAGGAGTCACAGGGGAAGCCAATCTCCACCTTGAAACAGGTGACCAACTGAAATGACATAACAAAACGCTCACCTGAGTTCCCCTAGAGAGCAGGGGATTTCTGTTACAAGCAGGGGGGATATCACAAAGCGCTCACCTGAGTTCCCCTGGAGAGGACGGGATGTCTGTTATAAGCAGGGGGGATACCACAACACACAAGGAGTCACAGGGGAAGCCAACCTCAACCTTGAAAAAGGTGACCAACTGAAATGACATCACAAAGCGCTCACCTGACTTCACCAGGAGAGGAGGGAATGTCTGTTACAGGCAGGAGGGATATCACAAAGCGCTCACTTGAGTTCCCCTAGAGTGGAAGGGATGTCTGTTACAAGCAGGGGGGATATCACAACACACCTGGAGTCACAGGGGAAGCCAACCTCCACCTTGAAACATTTGACCAACTGAAATTGCATCACAAAGCGCTCACCTGAGTTCCACTAGAGCTGAGGGGATGTCTGTTAAAAGCATGGGGGATATCACAACACACCAGGAGTCACAGGGGAAGCAAACCTCAACCTTGAAACAGGTGACCAACTGAAATGACATCACAAAGCGCTCACCTGAGTTCACCTGGAGAGGTGGGGATGTCTGTTACAAGCAGGGGGGATATCACAAAGCGCTCACCTGAGTTCCCCTGGAGAGGAGGGGATGTCTGTTATAAGCAGGGGGGATATCACAAAGCGCTCACCTGAGTTCCGCTGGAGAGGAGGGGATGTCTGTTACAAGCAGGGGGGATATCACAACACACCAGGAGTCACAGGGGAGGCCAAACTCAACCTTCAAACAGGTGACCAACTGAAAAGACATCACAAAGCGCCAACCTCCAGCTAGAAACTGGACACCTGTTGAAATGACATCACAAAGATCTTACCTGAGTTCCCCTAGAGACAAGGGGTTCATCAGTTAGTGGCAGGGAGTATATCAGAACACATTAAGAGTAACAGGGGAAGCCGACCACTAGCTGGAATTTGGAGACATCACAACACACCAGGACTCACAGGGAAAACCAACCTGAACCTTGAAATAGGTGACCAACTGAAATGACATCACAAAGCGCTCACCTGAGTTCCCCTGGAGAGGAGGGGATGTATGTTACAAGCAGGGGGATATCACAACACACCAGGAGTCACAGGGGAAGCCAACCTCCACCTTGAAAGAGGTGACCAACTGAAATGACATAACAAAGCGCTCACCTGAGTTCCCCTGGAGAGGTGGGGATTTCCGTTACAAGCAGGGGGGATATCACAAAGTGCTCACTTTAGTTCCCCTGGAGAGACAATGTCTGTTACAAGCAGGGGGGATATCACAAAGCGCTCACCTTAGTTCCCCTGGAGAGGAGGGGATGTCTGTTACATACAGGGGGGATATCACAACACACCAGGAGTCACAGCGGATGCCAACCTCCACCTTGAAACAGGTGACCAACTGAAATGACATAACAAAATGTTCACCTGAGTTCCCATTGAAAGGAGGAGATGTCTGTTAGAAGCAGGGGGGATATCAGAACACACCAGGAGTCACAGGGGAAGCCAACCTTCACCTTGAAACAGGTGACCAACAGAAATGGCATTAGAAAGCGCTCACCTGAGTTCCCCTGGTGAGGAGGGGATGTCTGTTACAAGCAGGGGGGATATCACAACACACCAGGAGTCACTGGGGAAGGCAACCTCCACCTTGAAACAGGTGACCAACTGAAATGACATCACAAAGCGCTCACCTGAGTTCCCCTGGAGAGGAGGGGATGTATGTTACAAGCAGGGGGATATCACAACACACCAGGAGTCACAGGGGAAGCCAACCTCCACCTTGAAACAGGTGACCAACTAAAATGACATCACAAAGCGGTGACTTGACTTTCCCTTGAGAGGAGGGGATGTCCGTTACAAGCAGGGGGGATATCACAAAGCGCTCACCTTAGTTCCCCTGGAGAGACAATGTCTGTTACAAGCAGGGGGATATCACAAAGCGCTCAGCTTAGTTCCCCTGGAGAGGAGGGGATGTCTGTTACAAGCAGGGGGGATATCACAAAGCGCTCACCTGAGTTCCCCTGGAGAGGTGGGAATGTCTGTTACAAGCAGGGGGGATATCACAACACACAAGGAGTCACAGGGGAAGCCAACCTCCACCTTGAAACAGGTGACCAACTGAAATGACATAACAAAACGCTCACCTGAGTTCCCCTGGAGAGCAGGGGATGTCTGTTACAAGCAGGGGGGATATCACAAAGCGCTCGCCTGAGTCCCCCTGGAGAGGACGGGATGTCTGTCATAAGCAGGGGGGATACCACAACACACCAGGAGTCACAGGGGAAACCAACCTCAACCTTGAAAAAGGTGACCATCTGAAATGACATCACAAAGCGCTTGTCAGGATTGTAGAATCTCTGTCATAAATTAGCCTGAGTTCCTCCATGTCAGTTATATTGTTTAATTGAACCTGGCGCCTGTTAGCCCCGGCCTTGTAGTGTGTAAGCAATAAAGTAGAGTAGTGATGTTATTCTAACCTTATCTTGTTATGGGCTCACAGGGTTGTTGTCAATTCTCTCAAGGATGGGAGTTTGGAATCCTGTTGATGTTTCACATATGTCTTTCCTCACTAACCCCCCTCCTTGGGAACTGTCAAGTTTTGGGCGGGAGAAATGTATTGATAAGCTGAGGCAAATCTGGCTTCGAGTCAGATTTGACTTTCAGTCCAATGCGTATAGTGCTAATCAATAAAACTATTTTCTTTTGAATAAGTTTTGTTGTGAGTTTCCTGTGCGTCTGACATCAAGTCAAATCTCACAACTCCTTTCACCTGCAAAATGCAGGGCGAGGGACATACTTTTTCTGAGCAGGGAGAGGGCCTGGATTGGGACCTCTCCCAGGGCGACGGCGCGAGTGCCGGCCCGCACAGCTCGGGCATGATGCGGGCAATCTCGGGGACAACCCCGGGGCCCGAGGAATTTTTGGAACGACACGTCACCCAGCGCAGGCGATTGTCTAAATACGACCGCCCTACTGGGGATGAGAGGTGGCCGGAGCACCTGGGACTGCCTAGCTACGCGCTGGAGCCTGTGGGTGAGACACAGGACTTGCAGTACAAGCTGGACAGGGTGACTAACTGGCTGCAGGATCTTTCGGGTCGGTTGGATCCGGAGGAGAAGCGCCGAACGCAACGCCTGCTGAAGGAAGTGCTCGGTGGTGGTGCGCACGATACCAGCCTGCGAAGAGTGAGTGGTGGGTTTGCACTGCGGGAGCACGGCATGGCGGACACGCAAGCGGCAGCGGATGCTGAGGCGTTGGCCAGGGCCAGGGCGCAGCTGGAAATCGAGGCGGAGGCAGAGGCTCGAGCGAGAGCGCAACGAGAACAAGAAGGCGAGGGCGAGGAGCGAGAGGACGAAGGCGGCGCGGGCGGCGATGGAGCCGGAGGGGACGGCGCGGACGGAGGCGAGGACGCAGCGGCGGCGGCAGCAGCGGCGCGAGAAGCGGCGCGAGCGGCAGCGCGAGCAGCGGAGGCGGCCCGGGCAGCGGAACGAGCAAGAGTGGCGGCGGGGAGAGGAAGAGGCATCGGCCGCGGTGCAAGACCCCCAGTTCCGGCCCCGGCACCGGCGGATTGGGGCCCGGGGCGCCTACCAGCCCACCTCCGGGGTGTGGAGATGCGGAGCACCTATAAATTCAAGGCTAAGTTCTCCGGAGACCCCTCCGATTTTCCTACGTTTCTGGTGCACCTCCAGGCCTACATGATGGAAATGGGGTTCACTTTCCAGGACGACGCTGAGAAAGTGCGTTTCGTGGGCCAAGCCCTAGAAGGCAAAGCAGCCAAGTGGTTTGTGGACTTGTACCGCTATCACCCCCAAGCCATCCGTGACTACAACCATTTCATGAGAGCCCTGCGCCAGATGTACGTGGAACCATTCGAGCGAGAGACCGCGGAGAAGAAACTCAGGGCTCACCGGCAAGGGAAGTTGTCAGTGGTCGAGTACGCCAGGGAGTTTAAAGAGCTGGCTTCCTCGGTGCCGGACTGGACGGAGCCCCAACGCGTGCTGTCGTTTGTGGGGGGCCTCAATCCTACTCTGGCAGACAAATGCCTCCTCCTGGAAGACCCGCTTACAGTCGAAGGATGGGTCCAATTGGCTGGGGAAATGGAAAATCGATTGGAGCGAGCTTCGATGGTACAGGTCCTGGCAGGCAAAACCGTGGCGAAAACTTCCACCCCGGCGAAAACCAAGCCCCGGGCCAAGTTGGAGCCGTCTGAGCGCACCCGGCGCATGGAAAAAGGGCTGTGCTTGGGTTGTGGCCAAGCGGGGCACTTTCTCGCAAACTGCCCCACAAAAGCAACAGCGACCCCGAGGGCCGTGAGCAGCGCCCCACCGAAAGCCCAGCCCGCCAAGAAAACCACTCCCAAGAAAAGTGCCAAGTCTCTTCTGGTGCCAGTGGCTGCCGTGCCAGCAGTGGACGACTCGGAGGAGGGAAGCGGGCTGGAGGACGAGGATCAAGCCGAGGAGCAGTCGGGAAACGAGGACGGTCTGCTGTAAAGGCGCCCCGCCAGCAGGCCGCCAACAGGGGCAAACGCGTGGTGAGTGATTCCCCCTTGCTACTCCTACCTGCCAAGCTCTCCAACCCCAAGTCGGGGAAAACAGTGGGAGTCCGGTGTATCGTGGACTCAGGGTGCACCCAATCCCTAGTGAGCCCGGCACTGGCCGAGACTTTGGGGGTGGGAAAGGTGCCGCTGAGGGAACCCTTGCCAATCACCCAATTAGATGGGAAATGCGCTCCCGGAGGGGAGGCCACGGCGAAAACGCGCCCAATGGACTTGGACATAAAAAAACATTGGGAGCAAATCCAGCCTTTGGTAGCCCCTCATTCTGCCTTCCCTTGTGTGTTAGGGTTGGATTGGTTGAAGGAACATGACCCCCTAGTGAAGTGGAAAGAAGGGACTGTGGACTTTACCTCTCCCGCCTGCGAGCAGCACGCTCGACCGCGGGATTCCCCACTTACGGGGGTTGTGGCCGCTTTGGGATCGGGGGGAGCAGCGCTCCCTCCTGAGTATCGGGACTTTGCTGATGTGTTCGCGGAGGTAGAGTGCAACCAACTGCCCCCCCACCGTAAAACTGACTGTGCCATTGAATTAAAGAAAGGGGAGCCACTCCCCAAAGCCAAACTTTATTCCATGAGCCCCCGGGAAATGGCGGAGCTTAGAGAATTTTTGGATAAGAACTTGGCGAGGGGTTTTATTAGACCGGCCACATCTTCATTGGCGGCCCCGGTCCTTTTTGTAAAAAAGAAAGACGGTTCGCTACGTTTGTGTACTGACTACCGTGGGTTGAACGCGGTCTCCACCTGCAATGCCTACCCGCTCCCCCTGATAAAAGACTTGTTGGGCCACTTGGGGAAGGCACGGATTTTTACGAAATTGGATTTGAGGGAAGCCTATTACCGTGTTCGGATCAAGAAGGGGCACGAATATTTAACGGCTTTTAATACCCCCCTGGGGCAGTTTGAGTACACCGTAATGCCGTTCGGCCTCGCCGGCGCACCGGGCGTGTTCATGAATATGATTAATGAAATTATGCATGATTTATTGTACCAGGGGGTGTTGGTTTACATTGATGATATTCTTGTGTATTCAAAGAATGTTGAGAGTCATGCTGAACTGGTACGCGAAGTGCTCAACCGCTTGCGGAAGCACCAATTGTTTGCTAAACTATCTAAATGTGAGTTCCACCGCGATGCGGTGGAGTTTCTGGGATTCCGTGTCTCCCAAGCGGGGATTGAGATGGACCCTAGCAAGGTGCGCGACTTGCTGGCTTGGGAACCCCCCCGCACCAGGAGGCAACTGCAAAGCTTCTTAGGATTCGCTAATTTTTACAGGACTTTCATCCCCAATTTTGCCAAAGTGGCGTTGCCCCTCACTGACTTGTTGAAGACCAAACAAGGGGGTAAAACGGCGAGCCGCCCGGGGACGCCCCTTCTGTGGACTCCCCCCTGCCAAGACGCATTCGACAAACTAAAGTTGTTGTTTACGTCCGAACCAGTGCTGGCCCATGCTGACCCTTCTAAGCAATTTACTGTACAAGTAGACTCCTCGGACGTAGCAATGGGGGCCGTGATCCTCCAAGAGGGGGAGGACGGAAAATTACACCCGCTGGCCTATCTGTCAAAGAAATTCTCGGGGGCAGAGCGAAATTGGGCAATTTGGGAAAAAGAGGCGGCTGCAGTAAAATTGGCCCTTTCCACCTGGAGGCATTGGCTAGAAGGGTCCGCGATCCCATTTGTAGTCTGGACGGATCATAAAAACCTTCAGGCACTCAAGCAGCCCCGATCGCTTTCCGCCAAGCAAATGAGATGGGCAGAGTTTTTCGCCCGTTTCAACTTCTCCCTGAAGCATCTGCCGGGTAAAATGAACTTTTTGGCAGATGCATTATCACGCCTGCCCCAGTACAACAGCAAACGAGACCCATTGGTGGACACCGTTTTCACCCCCGCCCAACTAGGGATGGCCGCCGTGACGCGCAGCCACGTAAAGACTGATACGCCCATCCCAGGGGGTTGGGTCCAGAAGGAGATGTCACAAGATCCGGAGTTTGGCTCCCTCCGCCCTGATCTGACTGAGAAGGGGGGGCTCTTTTTTAAGGGCGAGAGACTCTTTGTTCCTGTTGCGGCCAGGGGAAAGGTTTTGAAACTTTGCCACGACGCAAAAACTGCTGGACACTTTGGTTTCGTGAAAACTCTGCACCTAGTCAGGAGACAGTATTGGTGGCCGTCCCTGCGCAAAGATGTGGAGAAATATGTGCAGGGATGCCCTATTTGTATTGCCTCAAAACCGGTTGGAGGCAAGAAAAAGGGGCTATTGCAACCACAGCCCACCCCCTCTCGTCCATGGACAGATGTCACTATGGACTTTATTACGGACCTCCCTCCCAGCCACGGGAACACCGTTATATGGGTGGTAGTGGATGCTTTTTCTAAACAGGCTCACTTCATTCCCTGCACGGGAGTGCCTTCAGCACCAAAACTGGCCTCTCTTTTCATTGAACACGTGGTACGTCTGCACGGGATCCCGACACGTGTCCTGACGGATCGGGGCCCCCAGTTCGTTTCCAAGTTTTGGAGGGAACTCCTGAGACTTTTAGGGGTGGAGCAAGCCCTCACTTCGGGCTATCACCCTGAATCTAATGGCCAGACCGAAAGGGTAAACCAAATCCTGGAACAGTATTTGCGTTGTTTCATCAATCACCAGCAGGACAATTGGGTCTCCTTATTACCGCTGGCTGAATTTGCCTACAACAATGGGGTCCATGCCTCAACAGGGGTATCACCTTTCAAAGTAGTATATGGGACTGATTTGGCAACCGCCCCCACCTGGGAATTCAGCTCCACTGAGACTCCTGATATAAATAAATGGGCAACGACCATCAGTACAGGTTGGCCAGAAATTGTTGCTAGCCTCAAGGAGGCAAAACAAGCCTATAAAGCCCAAGCAGATAAGAAAAGAGTACCTGCACCTGATTGGAAAGTGGGAGACCTGGCCTATTTGTCCACTAAGAACCTGAGGTGCCAGCAGAAATCAAAGAAACTTGGCCCTAAATACGTGGGGCCATTTAAAGTGGTAAAACTGATTAATACTGTGACTGTTGAGCTAGCTTTACCAAAGACTTACAGGAATGTGCATCCGGTTTTTCATTCCAGCCTGCTGCGGAGAGCTCCGGTCCCAGACGAGTGGCACCCTCCTCCAGACCAGCCTGTGCCAATTTACATCGACAAAGACACCCACTATGAAGTCAACCAAATTTTAGACTCTCGTTTGCACAAGGGTCGCCTTCAATATCTGGTCGATTGGAAAGATTTCCCCTCGGGGGACAAAGAGTGGGTGGAGGCAGGGAATGTGAAGGCACCCCGCCTTCTCCGGGCTTTCCATCGAGCATTTCCTGATTGCCCTCGCCCGGTAGATGCCGGCTAGGTGGGGGAGTGAAGTTAGTTTTAATGCGGAGGGATGTCAGGATTGTAGAATCTCTGTCATAAATTAGCCTGAGTTCCTCCATGTCAGTTATATTGTTTAATTGAACCTGGCGCCTGTTAGCCCCGGCCTTGTAGTGTGTAAGCAATAAAGTAGAGTAGTGATGTTATTCTAACCTTATCTTGTTATGGGCTCACAGGGTTGTTGTCAATTCTCTCAAGGATGGGAGTTTGGGATCCTGTTGATGTTTCACATATGTCTTTCCTCACTAACCCCCCTCCTTGGGAACTGTCAAGTTTTGGGCGGGAGAAATGTATTGATAAGCTGAGGCAAATCTGGCTTCGAGTCAGATTTGACTTTCAGTCCAATGCGTATAGTGCTAATCAATAAAACTATTTTCTTTTGAATAAGTTTTGTTGTGAGTTTCCTGTGCGTCTGACAGCGCTCACCTGAGTTCACCAGGAGAGGAGGGAATGTCTGTTACAGGCAGGAGGGATATCACAAAGCGCTCACTTGAGTCCCCCTGGAGAGGACGGGATGTCTGTTACAAGCAGGGGGGATACCACAACACACCAGGAGTCACAGGAGAAGCCAACCTCCACCTTGAAACAGGTGACCAACTGAAATTGCATCACAAAGCGCTCACCTGAGTTCCACTAGAGCTGAGGGGATGTCTGTTACAAGCAGGGGGGATATCACAACACACCAGGAGTCACAGGGGAAGCCAACCTCAACCTTGATACAGGGGACCAACTGAAACGATATCACAAAGCGCTCACCTGTGTTCACCTGGAGAGGTTGGGATGTCTGTTACAAGCAGGGGGGATATCACAAAGCGCTCACCTGAGTTCCCCTGGAGAGGAGGGGATGTCTGTTATAAGCAGGGGGGATATCACAAAGCGCTCACCTGAGTTCCCATGGAGAGGAGGAGATGTCTGTTACAAGCAGGGGGGATATCACAACACACCAAAAGTCACAGGGGAAGCCAACCTCCACCTTGAAACAGGTGACCAACAGAAATGGCAACACAAAGCGCTCACCTGAGTTCCCCTGGAGAGGAGGGGATGTCTGTTACAAGCAGGGGGGATATCACAACACACCAGGAGTCACAGGGGAAGCCAACCTCCACCTTGAAACAGGTGACCAACTGAAATGACATAACAAAACGCTCACCTGAGTTCCCCTGGAGAGCAGGGGATGTCTGTTACAAGCAGGGGGGATACCACAACACACCAGGAGTCACAGGGGAAGCCAACCTCAAACTTGAAAAAGGTGACCATCTGAAATGACATCACAAAGCGCTCACCTGAGTTCACCAGGAGAGGAGGGAATGTCTGTTACAGGCAGGAGGGATATCACAAAGTGCTCACTTCAGTCCCCCTGGAGAGGACGGGATGTCTGTTACAAGCAGGGGGGATACCACAACACACCAGGAGTCACAGGGGAAGCCAACCTCCACATTGAAACAGGTGACCAACTGAAATTGCATCACAAAGTGCTCACCTGAGTTCCACTAGAGCTGAGGGGATGTCTGTTACAAGCAGGGGGGATATCACAACACACCAGGAGTCACAGGGGAAGCCAACCTCAACCTTGAAACAGGTGACCAACTGAAATGATATCACAAAGCGCTCACCTGTGTTCACCTGGAGAGGTTGGGATTTCTGTTACAAGCAGGGGGGATATCACAAAGCGCTCACCCGAGTTCCCATGGAGAGGAGGAGATGTCTGTAACAAGCAGGGGGGATATCACAACACACCAGGTGTCACAGGGGAAGCCAACCTCCACCTTGAAACAGGTGACCAACAGAAATGGCAACACAAAGCGCTCACCTGAGTTCCCCTGGAGAGGAGGGGCTTGTCTGTTACAAGCGGTGGGGATATCACAACACACCAGGAGTCAGAGGGGAAGCCAACCTCCACGAAACAGGTAACCAACTGAAAAGAAATCAGAAAGCGCTCACCTGAGATTCCCTGGGGAGTAGGGGATGTCTGTTACAAGCAGGGGGGATATCACAAAGCGCTCACCTGAGTACCCCTGGAGAGGAGGGGATGTATGTTACAAGCAGGGGGGATATCACAACACACCAGGAGTCACAGGTGAAGCCAACGTCCACCTTGAAACAGGTGACCAACTGAAAAGACATCACGAAGCGTCAACCTCCAGCTAGAAACTGGACACCTGTTGAAATGACATCACAAAGATCTTACCTGAGTTCCCCTGGAGAGGAGGGGCTTGTCTGTTACAAGCGGTGGGGATATCACAACACACCAGGAGTCAGAGGGGAAGCCAACCTCCACGAAACAGGTAAACAACTGAAAAGAAATCAGAAAGCGCTCACTTGAGATTCCCTGGGGAGAAGGGGATATCTGTTACAAGCAGGGGGGATATCACAAAGCGCTCACCTGAGTTCCCCTGGAGATGAGGGAATGTCTGTTACAAGCAGGGGGGATATCACAACACACCAGGAATCACAGCGGATGCCAACCTCCACCTTGAAACAGGTGACCAACTGAAATGACATAACAAAATGCTCACCTGAGTTCACATGGAGAGGAGGAGATGTCTGTTCCAAGCAGGGGGGATATCACAACACACCAGGAGTCACAGGGGAAGCCAACCTTCACCTTGAAACAGGTGACCAACAGAAATGGCATCACAAAGCGCTCACCTGAGTTACCCTGGAGAGGAGGGGATGTCTGTTACAAGCAGGGGGGATATCACAACACACCAGGAGTCACAGGGGAAGCCAACCTCAACCTTGAAACAGGTGACCAACTGAAATGATATCACAAAGCGCTCACCTGTGTTCACCTGGAGAGGTTGGGATGTCTGTTACAAGCAGGGGGGATATCACAAAACACCAGGAGTCACAGGGGAAGCCAAACTCCACCTTGAAACAGGTGACCAACAGAAATGGCAACACAAAGCGCTCACCTGAGTTCCCCTGGAGAGGAGGGGATGTCTGTTACAAGCGGGGGGGATATCACAACACACCAGGAGTCAGAGGGGAAGCCAACCTCCACGAAACAGGTAACCAACGGAAAAAAAATCACAAAGCGCTCACCTGAGTTCACCTGGAGAGGAGGGGATGTCTGTTATAAGCAGGGGGGATATCACAAAGCGCTCACCTGAGTTCCCCTGGAGCGGAGGGGATGTCTGTTACATACAGGGGGGATATCACAACACACCAGGAGTCACAGGGGAAGCCAACCTCCACCTTGAAACAGGTGACCAACTGAAATGACATCACAAAGCGCTCAATTGAGTTCCCCCATAGATGAGGGGATGTCTTTTACAAGCAGGGGGGATATCACAACACACCAGGAGTCACAGGGGAAGCCAACCTCCACCTTGAAACAGGTGACCAACTGAAATGACATAACAAAACGCTCACCTGAGTTCCCCTGGAGAGCAGGGGATGTCTGTTACAAGCAGGGGGGATATCACAAAGCGCTAACCTGAGTCCCCCTGGAGAGGACGGGATGTCTGTTATAAGCAGGGGGGATACCACAACACACCAGGAGTCACAGGGGAAGCCAACCTTAACCTTGAAAAAGGTGACCATCTGAAATGACATCACAAAGCGCTCACCTGAGTTCACGAGGAGAGGAGGGAATGTCTGTTACAGGTAAGAGGGATATCACAAATCGCTCACTTGAGTCCCCCTGGAGAGGACGGGATGTCTGTTACAAGCAGGGGGGATACCACAACACAACAGGAGTCACAGGAGAAGCCAACCTCCACCTTGAAACAGGTGACCAACTGAAATTGCATCACAAAGCGCTCACCTGAGTTCCACTAGAGCTGAGGGGATGTCTGTTACAAGCAGGAGGGATATCACAACACACCAGGAGTTACAGGGGAAGCCAACCTCAACCTTGAAACAGGTGACCAACTGAAATGATATCACAAAGCGCTCACCTGTGTTCACCTGGAGAGGTTGGGATGTCTGTTACAAGCAGGGGGGACATCACAAAGCGCTCAGCTGAGTTCCCCTGGAGAGGAGGGGATGTCTGTTATAAGCAGGGGGGATATCACAAAGCGCTCACCTGAGTTCCCATGGAGAGGAGGAGATGTCTGTTACAAGCAGGGGGGATATCACAACACACCAAAAGTCACAGGGGAAGCCAACCTCCACCTTGAAACAGGTGACCAACAGAAATGGCAACACAAAGCGCTCACCTGAGTTCCCCTGGAGAGCAGGGGATGTCTGTTACAAGCAGGGGGGATATCACAAAGCGCTAACCTGAGTCCCCCTGGAGAGGACGGGATGTCTGTTATAAGCAGGGGGGATACCACAACACACCAGGAGTCACAGGAGAAGCCAACCTCCACCTTGAAACAGGTGACCAACTGAAATTGCATCACAAAGCGCTCACCTGAGTTCCCCTGGAGAGGAGGAGATGTCTGTTCCAAGCAGGGGGGATATCACAACACACCAGGAGTCACAGGGGAAACCAACCTTCACCTTGAAACAGGTGACCAACAGAAATGGCATCACAAAGCGCTCACCTGAGTTCCCCTGGAGAGGAGGGGATGTCTGTTACAAGCAGGGGGGATATCACAACACACCAGGAGTCACAGGGGAAGCCAACCTCAACATTGAAACAGGTGACCAACTGAAATGATATCACAAAGCGCTCACCTGTGTTCACCTGGAGAGGTTGGGATGTCTGTTACAAGCAGGGGGGATATCACAAAACACCAGGAGTCACAGGGGAAGCCAACCTCCACCTTGAAACAGGTGACCAACAGAAATGGCAACACAAAGCGCTCACCTGAGTTCCCCTGGAGAGGAGGGGATGTCTGTTACAAGCGGGGGGGATATCACAACACACCAGGAGTCAGAGGGGAAGCCAACCTCCATGAAACAGGTAACCAACGGAAAAAAAATCACAAAGCGCTCACCTGAGTTCACCTGGAGAGGTGGGGATGTCTGTTACTAGCAGGGGGGATATCACAAAGCGCTCACCTGAGTTCCCCTGGAGAGCAGGGGATGTCTGTTACAAGCAGGGGGGATATCACAAAGCGCTAACCTGAGTCCCCCTGTAGAGGACGGGATGTCTGTTATAAGCAGGGGGGATACCACAACACCCCAGGAGTCACAGGGGAAGCCAACCTCCACCATGAAACAGGTGACCAACTGAAATGACATCACAAAGCGCTCACCTGAGTTCCCCTGGAGAGCAGGGGAAGTCTGTTACAAGCAGGGGGGATATCACAACATACCAGGAGTCACAGGGGAAGCAAACCTCAACCTTGAAACAGGTGACCAACTAAAATGACATCAAAAAGCGCTCACCTGAGTTCCCGTGGAGAGGAGGGGATGTCTGTTACAAGAAGGGGGGTTATCACAACACCCCAGGAGTCACAGCGGAAGCCAACCTCCACCATGAAACAGGTGACCAACTGAAATGACATCACAAAGCGCTCCACTGAGTTAACCTGGAGAAGAGGGGATGTCTGTTACAAGCAGGGGGGATATCACAACACACCAGGAGTCACAGGGGAAGCCAACCTCCAACTTGAAACAGGTGACCAACTGAAATGACATCACAAAGCGCTCACCTGAGTTCCCCTGGAGAGCAGGGGAAGTCTGTTACAAGCAGGGGGGATATCAGAAAGCGCTAAACTGAGTTCCCCTGGTGAGGAGGGGATGTCTGTTACAAGCAGGGGGGATATCACAACACACCAGGAGTCACAGGGGAAGCCAACCTCCACCTTGAATCAGGTGACCAACTGAAATGACATCACAAAGCGCTCACCTGAGTTCCCCTGGAGAGCAGGGGATGTCTGTTACAAGCAGGGGGGATATCAGAAAGCACTCACCTGAGTTCCCCTGGTGAGGAGGGGATGTCTGTTACAAGCAGGGGGGTTATCACAACACCCCAGGAGTCACAGCGGAAGCAAACCTCCACCATGAAACAGGTGACCAACTGAAATGACATCACAAAGCGCTCACCTGAGTTAACTTGGAGAAGAGGGGATGTCTGTTACAAGCAGGGGGGATATCACAACACACCAGGAGTCACAGGGGAAGCCAACCTCCAACTTGAAACAGGTGACCAACTTAAATGACATCACAAAGCGCTCACCTGAGTTCCCCTGGAGAGCAGCGGAAGTTTGTTACAAGCAGGGGGGATATCAGAAAGCGCTCAACTGAGTTCCCCTGGTGAGGAGGGGATGTCTGTTACAAGCAGGGGGGATATCACAACATACCAGGAGTCACAGGGGAAGCAAACCACAACCTTGAAACAGGTGACCAACTAAAATGACATCAAAAAGCGCTCACCTGAGTTCCCGTGGAGAGGAGGGGATGTCTGTTACAAGAAGGGGGGTTATCACAACACCCCAGGAGTCACAGCGGAAGCCAACCTCCACCATGAAACAGGTGACCAACTGAAATGACATCACAAAGCGCTCACCTGAGTTAACTTGGAGAAGAGGGGATGTCTGTTACAAGCAGGGGGGATATCACAACACACCAGGAGTCACAGGGGAAGCCAACCTCCAACTTGAAACAGGTGACCAACTGAAATGACATCACAAAGCGCTCACCTGAGTTCCCCTGGAGAGCAGGGGAAGTCTGTTACAAGCAGGGGGGATATCAGAAAGCGCTCAACTGAGTTCCCCTGGTGAGGAGGGGATGTCTGTTACAAGCAGGGGGGATATCACAACACACCAGGAGTCACAGGGGAAGCCAACCTCAACCTTGAAACAGGTGACCAACTGAAATGACATCAAAAAGCCCTCACCTAAGTTCCCCTAGAGATGAGGGGATGTCTGTTAAAAGCAGGGGGGATATCAAACACGCCAGGAGTCACAGGGGAAGCCAACCTGCACCTTGAAACAGGTGACCAACTGAAATGACATCACAAAGCGCTCACCTGAGTTCCCCTGGAGAGCAGGGGACCTCTGTTACAAGCAGGGGGGATATCACAAAGCGCTCACCTGAGTTCCCCTGGTGAGGAGGGGATGTCTGTTACAAGCAGGGGGTATATCACAACACGCCAGGAGTCACAGGGGAAGCCAACCTCCACCTTGAAACAGGTGACCAACTGAAATGACATCACAAAGCGCTCACCTGAGTTCCCCTAGAGATGAGGGGATGTCTGTTACAAGCAGGGGGGATATCACAACACACAAGGAGTCACAGGGGAAGCCAACCTCCACCTTGAAACAGGTGACCAACTGAAATGACATCACAAAGCGCTCACCTGAGTTCCCCTGGAGAGGAGGGGATGTCTGTTACAAGAAGGGGGGATATCACAACACACCAGGAGTCACAGCGGAAGCCAACCTCCACCATGAAACACGTGACCAACTGAAATGACATCACAAAGCGCTCACCTGAGTTCCCCTGGAGAGCAGGGGATGTCTGTTACAAGCAGGGGGAATATCACAACACACCAGGAGTCACAGGGGAAGCCAACCTCCACCTTGAATCAGGTGACCAACTGAAATGACATCACAAAGCGCTCACCTGAGTTCCCCTGGAGAGCAGGGGATGTCTGTTACAAGCAGGGGGGATATCAGAAAGCGCTCACCTGAGTTCCCCTGGTGAGGAGGCGATGTTTGTTACAAGCAGGGGGGATATCACAACACACCAGGAGTCACAGGGGAAGCCAACCTCAACCTTGAAACAGGTGACCAACTGAAATGACATCAAAAAGCGCTCACCTGAGTTCCCCTAGAGATGATGGGATGTCTGTTAAAAGCAGGAGGGATATCACAACACGCCCGGATTCACAGGGGAAGACAATCTCAACCTTGAAACAGGTGACCAACTGAAATGACTCACTCACTCACTTCCCCTGGAGATGAGGAAATGTCTCTTAATGTCATGGCGGATAACATAACACACTAGAAGTCAGAGTGAAAGCCATCCTCCAACTAGAACCTTAAGACCTACTGAAATGACATCACAAAGCGCTCAACTCTATTGCCATGGAGACAAAGGAATGTCTCTTACTGGCATGGCGGAACACATAACACACTAGACCAGAGGGGAAGCCAAGCTCCAGCTGGAATCTTGTGACGTACTACAATGACATCACAAAGCACTCACCTCAGTTCTCCTAGAGATGAGGGAATGCCTCTTCTGGCATGGGGGATAACATAACACACTGGCAAGCCAACCTCCACCTTGAAACAGGTGACCTACTGAAATGACATCACAAAGCGCTCACCAGAGTACACCTGGAGACGAGGGGATGTCTGTTACAAGCAGGGGGGATATCATAACACACCAGGAGTCACAGGGGAAGACAACCTCCACCTTGAAACAGATGACCAACTGAAATGACATCACAAAGCGCTCACCTGAGTTCCCCTGGAGAAGAGGGGATGTTTGTTACAAGCAGGGGAATATCACAAAGCGCTCACCTGAGTTCCCCTGGAGTGGAGGGGACGTCTATTACAACAAGGGGGGATATCAAAACACACCAGGAGTCACAGGGGAAGCCAACCTCAACCTTGAAACAGGTGACCAACTAAAATGACATCAAAAAGCGCTCACCTGAGTTCCCGTGGAGAGGAGGGGATGTCTGTTACAAGAAGGGGGGTTATCACAACACCCCAGGAGTCACAGCGGAAGCCAACCTCCACCATGAAACAGGTGACCAACTGAAATGACATCACAAAGCGCTCACCTGAGTTAACTTGGAGAAGAGGGGATGTCTGTTCCAAGCAGGGGGGATATCAGAAAGCGCTAAACTGAGTTCCCCTGGTGAGGAGGGGATGTCTGTTACAAGCAGGGGGGATATCACAACACACCAGGAGTTACAGGGGAAGCCAACCTCCACCTTGAATCAGGTGACCAACTGAAATGACATCAAAAAGCGCTCACCTGAGTTCCCCTGGAGAGCAGGGGATGTCTGTTACAAGCAGGGGGGATATCAGAAAGCGCTCACCTGAGGTCCCCTGGTGAGGAGGGGATGTCTGTTACAAGCAGGGGGGATATCACAACACACCAGGAGTCACAGGGGAAGCCAACCTCAACCTTGAAACAGGTGACCAACTGAAATGACATCAAAAAGCGCTCACCTGAGTTCCCCTAGAGATGATGGGATGTCTGTTAAAAGAAGGAGGGATATCACAACACGCCCGGATTCACAGGCGAAGACAATCTCAACCTTGAAACAGGTGACCAACTGAAATGACATCACAAAGGGCTCACCTGAGTTCCCCTGGAGAGCAGGGGAAGTCTGTTACAAGCAGGGGGGATATCAGAAAGCGCTCAACTGAGTTCCCCTGGAGAGCAGGGGATGTCTGTTACAAGCAGGGGGGATATCACAACATACCAGGAGTCACAGCGGAAGCCAACCTCCACCATGAAACAGGTGACCAACTAAAATGACATTCAAAAAGCACTCACCTGAGTTCCCGTGGAGAGGAGGGGATGTCTGTTACAAGAAGGGGGGTTATCACAACACCCCAGGAGTCACAGCGGAAGCCAACCTCCACCATGAAACAGGTGACCAACTGAAATGACATCACAAAGCGCTCCCCTGAGTTAACTTGGAGAAGAGGGGATGTCTGTTACAAGCAGGGGGGATATCACAACACACCAGGAGTCACAGGGGAAGCCAACCTCCAACTTGAAACGGGTGACCAACTGAAATGACATCAAAAAGCGCTCACCTGAGTTCCCGTGGAGAGGAGGGGATGTCTGTTACAAGACGGGGGGTTATCACAACACCCCAAGAGTCACAGCGGAAGCCAACCTCCACCATGAAACAGGTGACCAACTGAAATGACATCACAAAGCGCTCACCTGAGTTCCCCTGGAGAGCAGGGGACCTCTGTTACAAGCAGGGGGGATATCACAAAGTGCTCACCTGAGTTCCCCTGGTGAGGAGGGGATGTCTGTTACAAGCAGGGGGGATATCACAACACGCCAGGAGTCACAGGGGAAGCCAACCTCCACCTTGAAACAGGTGACCAACTGAAATGACATCACAAAGCGCTCACCTGAGTTCCCCTGGAGAGCAGGGGAAGTCTGTTACAAGCAGGGGGGATATCAGAAAGCGCTCAACTGAGTTCCCCTGGTGAGGAGGGGATGTCTGTTACAAGCAGGGGGGATATCACAACACACCAGGAGTCACAGGGGAAGCCAACCTCAACCTTGAAACAGGTGACCAACTGAAATGACATCAAAAAGCGCTCACCTAAGTTCCCCTAGAGATGAGGGGATGTCTGTTAAAAGCAGGAGGGATATCACAACACGCCCGGATTCACACGGGAAGACAATCTCAACCTTGAAACAGGTGACCAACTGAAATGACATCACAAAGCGCTCACCTGAGTTCCCCTGGAGAGCAGGGGACCTCTGTTACAAGCAGGGGGGATATCACAAAGCGCTCACCTGAGTTCCCCTGGTGAGGAGGGGATGTCTGTTACAAGAAGGGGGGTTATCACAACACCCCAGGAGTCACAGCGGAAGCCAACGTCCACCATGAAACAGGTGACCAACTGAAATGACATCACAAACCGCTCACCTGAGTTCCCCTGGAGAGCAGGGGACCTCTGTTACAAGCAGGGGGGATATCACAAAGCGCTCACCTGAGTTCCCCTGGAGAGCAGGGGATGTCTGTTACAAGCAGGGGGGATATCACAAAGCGCTCACCTGAGTTCCCCTGGTGAGGAGGGGATGTCTGTTACAAGCAGGGGGGATATCACAACACGCCAGGAGTCACAGGGGAAGCCAACCTCCACCTTGAAACAGGTGACCAACTGAAATGACATCACAATGCGCTCACCTGAGTTCCCGTGAAGAGGAGGGGATGTCTGTTACAAGAAGGGGGGTTATCACAACACCCCAGGAGTCACAGCGGAAGCCAACCTCCACCATGAAACAGGTGACCAACTGAAATGACATCACAAAGCGCTCACCTGAGTTAACTTGGAGAAGAGGGGATGTCTGTTACAAGCAGGGGGGATATCACAACACACCAGGAGTCACAGGGGAAGCCAACCTCCAACTTGAAACAGGTGACCAACTGAAAAGACATCACAAAGCGCTCACCTGAGTTCCCCTGGAGAGCAGGGGAAGTCTGTTACAAGCAGGGGGGATATCAGAAAGCGCTCAACTGAGTTCCCCTGGTGAGGAGGGGATGTCTGTTACAAGCAGGGGGGATATCACAACACACCAGGAGTCACAGGGGAAGCCAACCTCAACCTTGAAACAGGTGACCAACTGAAATGACATCACAAAGCGCTCACCTGAGTTCCCGTGGAGAGGAGGGGATGTCTGTTACAAGAAGGGGGGTTATCACAACACCCCAGGAGTCACAGCGGAAGCCAACCTCCACCATGAAACAGGTGACCAACTGAAATGACATCACAAAGCGCTCACCTGAGTTCCCCTGGAGAGCAGGGGACCTCTGTTACAAGCAGGGGGGATATCACAAAGCGCTCACCTGAGTTCCCCTGGTGAGGAGGGGATGTCTGTTACAAGCAGGGGGGATATCACAACACGCCAGGAGTCACAGGGGAAGCCAACCTCCACCTTGAAACAGGTGACCAACTGAAATGACATCACAATGCGCTCACCTGAGTTCCCGTGAAGAGGAGGGGATGTCTGTTACAAGAAGGGGGGTTATCACAACACCCCAGGAGTCACAGGGGAAGCCAACCTCCAACTTGAAACAGGTGACCAACTGAAAAGACATAACAAAGCGCTCACCTGAGTTCCCCTGGAGAGCAGGGGAGGTCTGTTACAAGCAGGGGGGATATCAGAAAGCGCTCAACTGAGTTCCCCTGGTGAGGAGGGGATGTCTGTTACAAGCAGGGGGGATATCACAACACACCAGGAGTCACAGGGGAAGCCAACCTCCAACTTGAAACAGGTGACCAACTGAAAAGACATCACAAAGCGCTCACCTGAGTTCCCCTGGAGAGCAGGGGAAGTCTGTTACAAGCAGGGGGGATATCAGAAAGCGCTCAACTGAGTTCCCCTGGTGAGGAGGGGATGTCTGTTACAAGCAGGGGGGATATCACAACACACCAGGAGTCACAGCGGAAGCCAACCTCAACCTTGAAACAGGTGACGAACTGAAACGACATCACAAAGCGCTCACCTGAGTTCCCGTGGAGAGGAGGGGATGTCTGTTACAAGAAGGGGGGTTATCACAACACCCCAGGAGTCACAGCGGAAGCCAACCTCCACCATGAAACAGGTGACCAACTGAAATGACATCACAAAGCGCTCACCTGAGTTCCCCTGGAGAGCAGGGGACCTCTGTTACAAGCAGGGGGGATATCACAAAGAGCTCACCTGAGTTCCCCTCGTGAGGAGGGGATGTCTGTTACAAGCAGGGGGGATATTACAACACGCCAGGAGTCACAGGGACAGCCAACCTTCACCTTGAAACATGTGACCAACTGAAATGACTCACTCACTCACTTCCCCTGGAGATGAGGAAATGTCTCTTAATGTCATGGCGGATAACATAACACACTAGAAGTCAGAGTGAAAGCCATCCTCCAACTAGAACCTTAAGACCTACTGAAATGACATCACAAAGGGCTCAACTTTATTCCCATGGAGACAAAGGAATGTCTCTTACTGGCATGGCGGAACACATAACACACTAGACCAGAGGGGAAGCCAAGCTCCAGCTGGAATCTTGTGACGTACTACAATGACATCACAAAGCACTCACCTCAGTTCCCCTGGAGATGAGGGAATGTCTCTTCTGGCATGGGGGATAACATAACACACTGGCAAGCCAAACTCCACCTTGAAAAAGGTGACCTACTGAAATGACATCACAAAGCGCTCACCAGAGTACACCTGGAGACGAGGGGATGTCTGTTACAAGCAGGGGGGATAACATAACACACCAGGAGTCACAGGGGAAGACAATCTCCACCTTGAAACAGATGACCAACTGAAATGACATCACAAAGCGCTCACCTGAGTTCCCCTAGAGATGAGGGGATGTCTGTTAAAAGCAGGAGGGATATCACAACACGCCCGGATTCACACGGGAAGACAATCTCAACCTTGAAACAGGTGACCAACTGAAATGACATCACAAAGCGCTCACCTGAGTTCCCCTGGAGAGCAGGGGATCTCTGTTACAAGCAGGGGGGATATCACAAAGCGCTCACCTGAGTTCCCCTCGTGAGGAGGGGATGTCTATTACAAGAAGGGGGGATATCAAAACACACCAGGAGTCAGAGGGGAAGCCAACCTCCAACTTGAAACAGGTGACCAACTGAAATGACATCACAAAGGGCTCACCTGAGTTAACTTGGAGAAGAGGGGATGTCTGTTACAAGCAGGCGGGATATCACAACACACCAGGAGTCACAGGGGAAGACAACCTCCAACTTGAAACAGGTGACCAACTGAAATGACATCACAAAGCGCTCACCTGAGTTCCCCTAGAGATGAGGGGATGTCTGTTAAAAGCACGGGGGATATCACAAAGCGCTCACCTGAGTTCCCCTGGTGAGGAGGGGATGTCTGTTACAAGCAGGGGGGATATTACAACACGCCAGGAGTCACAGGGGCAGCCAACCTTCACCTTGAAACAGGTGACCAACTGAAATGACTCACTCACTCACTTCCCCTGGAGATGAGGAAATGTCTCTTAATGTCATGGCGGATAACATAACACACTAGAAGTCAGAGTGAAAGCCATCCTCCAACTAGAACCTTAAGACCTACTGAAATGACATCACAAAACGCTCAACTCTATTCCCATGGAGACAAAGGAATGTCTCTTACTGGCATGGCGGAATACATAACACACTAGGCCAGAGGGGAAGCCAAGCTCCAGCTGGAATCTTGTGACGTACTACAATGACATCACAAAGCACTCACCTCAGTTCCCCTGGAGATGAGGGAATGTCTCTTCTGGCATGGGGGATAACATAACACACTGGCAAGCCAACCTCCACCATGAAACAGGTGACCTACTGAAATGACATCACAAAGCGCTCACCAGAGTACACCTGGAGACGAGGGGATGTCTGTTACAAGCAGGGGGGATATCATAACACACCAGGAGTCACAGGGGAAGACAACCTCCACCTTGAAACAGATGACCAACTGAAATGACATCACAAAGCGCTCACCTGAGTTCCCCTGGAGTGGAGGGGATGTCTATTACAACATGGGGGGATATCAAAACACACCAGGAGTCAGAGGGGAAGCCAACCTCCACCTTGAAACAGGTGACCAACTGTAATGACATCACAAAGCGCTCACCTGAGTTCCCCTGGAGAGGAGGGGATGTCTGCTACAAGCAGGGGGGTTATCACAACACACCAGGAATCACAGCGGAAGCCATCCTCCACCATGAAACAGGTGACCAACTGAAATGACATCACAAAGCGCTCACCTGAGTTAACTTGGAGAAGAGGGGATGTCTGTTACAAGCAGGGGGGATATCACAACACACCAGGAGTCACAGGGGAAGCCAACCTCCACCTTGAAACAGGTGACCAACTGTAATGACATCACAAAGCGCTCACCTGATTTAACTTGGAGAAGAGGGGATGTCTGTTACAAGGAGGGGGGATATCACAACACACCAGGAGTCACAGGGGAAGCCAACCTCCACCATGAAACAGGTGACCAACTGAAATGACATCACAAAGCGCTCACCTGAGTTAACTTGGAGAAGAGGGGATGTCTGTTACAAGCAGGGGGGATATCACAACACACCAGGAGTCACAGGGGAAGCCAACCTCCACCTTGAAACAGGTGACCAACTGAAATGACATCACAAAGCGCTCACCTGAGTTAACTTGGAAAAGAGGGGATGTCTGTTACTACAAGGGGGGATATCAAAACACACCAGGAGTCAGAGGGGAAGCCAACCTCCACCTTGAAACAGGTGACCAACTGTAATGACATCACAAAGCGCTCACCTGAGTTAACTTGGAGAAGAGGGGATGTCTGTTACAAGGAGGGGGGATATCACAACACACCAGGAGTCACAGGGGAAGCCAACCTCCACCATGAAACAGGTGACCAACTGAAATGACATCACAAAGCGCTGAAGTGAGTTCCCCTGGAGAGCAGGGGATCTCTGTTACAAGCATTGGGGATATCACAAAGCGCTCACCTGAGTTCCCCTCGTGAGGAGGGGATGTCTATTACAAGAAGGGGGGATATCAAAACACACCAGGAGTCAGAGGGGAAGCCAACCTCCAACTTGAAACAGGTGACCAACTGAAATGACATCACAAAGGGCTCACCTGAGTTCCCCTGGAGAGCAGGGGAAGTCTGTTACAAGCAGGGGGGATATCAGAAAGCGCTCTCCTGAGTTCCCCTGGTGAGGAGGGGATGTCTGTTACAAGCAGGGGGGATATCACAACACGCCAGGAGTCACAGGGGAAGCCAACCTCAACCTTGAAACAGGTGACCAACTGAAATGACATCACAAAGCGCTCACCTGAGTTCCCCTGGAGAGCAGGGGACCTCTGTTACAAGCAGGGGGGATATCACAAAGCGCTCACCTGAGTTCCCCTGGTGAGGAGGGGATGTCTGTTACAAGCAGGGGGGATATCACAACACGCCAGGAGTCACAGGGGAAGCCAACCTCCACCTTGAAACAGGTGACCAACTGAAATGACATCACAAAGCACTCACCTGAGTTCCCGTGGAGAGGAGGGGATGTCTGTTACAAGAAGGGGAGTTATCACAACACCCCAGGAGTCACACCGGAAGCCAACCTCCACCATGAAACAGGTGACCAACTGAAATGACATCACAAAGCGCTCACCTGAGTTAACTTGGAGAAGAGGGGATGTCTGTTACAAGCAGGGGGGATATCACAGCACACCAGGAGACACAGGGGAAGACAACCTCCAACTTGAAACAGGTGACCAACTGAAATGACATCACAAAGCGCTCACCTGAGTTCCACTGGAGTGGAGGGGATGTCTGTTACAAGCAGGGGGGATATCACAACACACCAGGAGACACAGGGGAAGACAACCTCCAACTTGAAACAGGTGACCAACTGAAATGACATCACAAAGCGCTCACCTGAGTTAACTTGGAGATGAGTGGATGTCTGTTACAACAAGGGGGGATATCAAAAAACACCAGGAGTCACAGGGGAAGCCAACATCCACCATGAAACAGGTGACCAACTGAAATGACATCACAAAGCGCTCACCTGAGTTAACTTGGAGAAGAGGGGATGTCTGTTACAAGCAGGGGGGATATCACAACACACCAGGAGTCACAGGGGAAGCCAACACCCACCATGAAGCAGGTGACCAACTGAAATGACATCACAAAGCGCTCACCTGAGTTAACTTGGAGAAGAGGGGATGTCTGTTACAAGCAGGGGAGATATCACAACACACCAGGAGTCACAGGGGAAGCCAACCTCCACCTTGAAACAGGTGACCAACTGAAATGACATCACAAAGGGCTGAAGTGAGTTCCCCTGGAGAGCAGGGGATCTCTGTTACAAGCAGGGGGGATATCACAAAGCGCTCACCTGAGTTCCCCTCGTGAGGAGGGGATGTCTATTACAAGAAGGGGGGATATCAAAACACACCAGGAGTCAGAGGGGAAGCCAACCTCCACCTTGAAACACCAGGAGTCACAGGGGAAGACAACCTCCACCTTGAAACAGGTGACCAACTGAAATGACATCACAAAGCACTCACCTGAGTTCCCGTGGAGAGGAGGGGATGTCTGTTACAAGAAGGGGGGTTATCACAACACCCCAGGAGTCACACCGGAAGCCAACCTCCACCATGAAACAGGTGACCAACTGAAATGACATCACAAAGCGCTCACCTGAGTTAACTTGGAGAAGAGGGGATGTCTGTTACAAGGAGGGGGGATATCACAACACACCAGGAGTCACAGGGGAAGCCAACCTCCACCATGAAACAGGTGACCAACTGAAATGACATCACAAAGCGCTCACCTGAGTTAACTTGGAGAAGAGGGGATGTCTGTTACAAGCAGGGGGGATATCACAACACACCAGGAGTCACAGGGGAAGCCAACCTCCACCTTGAAACAGGTGACCAACTGAAATGACATCACAAAGCGCTCACCTGAGTTAACTTGGAAAAGAGGGGATGTCTGTTACTACAAGGGGGGATATCAAAACACACCAGGAGTCAGAGGGGAAGCCAACCTCCACCTTGAAACAGGTGACCAACTGTAATGACATCACAAAGCGCTCACCTGAGTTAACTTGGAGAAGAGGGGATGTCTGTTACAAGGAGGGGGGATATCACAACACACCAGGAGTCACAGGGGAAGCCAACCTCCACCATGAAACAGGTGACCAACTGAAATGACATCACAAAGCGCTGAAGTGAGTTCCCCTGGAGAGCAGGGGATCTCTGTTACAAGCAGGGGGGATATCACAAAGCGCTCACCTGAGTTCCCCTCGTGAGGAGGGGATGTCTATTACAAGAAGGGGGGATATCAAAACACACCAGGAGTCAGAGGGGAAGCCAACCTCCAACTTGAAACAGGTGACCAACTGAAATGACATCACAAAGGGCTCACCTGAGTTCCCCTGGAGAGCAGGGGAAGTCTGTTACAAGCAGGGGGGATATCAGAAAGCGCTCTCCTGAGTTCCCCTGGTGAGGAGGGGATGTCTGGTACAAGCAGGGGGGATATCACAACACGCCAGGAGTCACAGGGGAAGCCAACCTCAACCTTGAAACAGGTGAGCAACTGAAATGACATCACAAAGCGCTCACCTGAGTTCCCCTGGAGAGCAGGGGACCTCTGTTACAAGCAGGGGGGATATCACAAAGCGCTCACCTGAGTTCCCCTGGTGAGGAGGGGATGTCTGTTACAAGCAGGGGGGATATCACAACACGCCAGGAGTCACAGGGGAAGCCAACCTCCACCTTGAAACAGGTGACCAACTGAAATGACATCACAAAGCACTCACCTGAGTTCCCGTGGAGAGGAGGGGATGTCTGTTACAAGAAGGGGAGTTATCACAACACCCCAGGAGTCACACCGGAAGCCAACCTCCACCATGAAACAGGTGACCAACTGAAATGACATCACAAAGCGCTCACCTGAGTTAACTTGGAGAAGAGGGGATGTCTGTTACAAGCAGGGGGGATATCACAACACACCAGGAGACACAGGGGAAGACAACCTCCAACTTGAAACAGGTGACCAACTGAAATGACATCACAAAGCGCTCACCTGAGTTCCACTGGAGTGGAGGGGATGTCTGTTACAAGCAGGGGGGATATCACAACACACCAGGAGACACAGGGGAAGAGAACCTCCAACTTGAAACAGGTGACCAACTGAAATGACATCACAAAGCGCTCACCTGAGTTAACTTGGAGATGAGTGGATGTCTGTTACAACAAGGGGGGATATCAAAAAACACCAGGAGTCACAGGGGAAGCCAACATCCACCATGAAACAGGTGACCAACTGAAATGACATCACAAAGCGCTCACCTGAGTTAACTTGGAGAAGAGGGGATGTCTGTTACAAGCAGGGGGGATATCACAACACACCAGGAGTCACAGGGGAAGCCAACACCCACCATGAAGCAGGTGACCAACTGAAATGACATCACAAAGCGCTCACCTGAGTTAACTTGGAGAAGAGGGGATGTCTGTTACAAGCAGGGGAGATATCACAACACACCAGGAGTCACAGGGGAAGCCAACCTCCACCTTGAAACAGGTGACCAACTGAAATGACATCACAAAGGGCTGAAGTGAGTTCCCCTGGAGAGCAGGGGATCTCTGTTACAAGCAGGGGGGATATCACAAAGCGCTCACCTGAGTTCCCCTCGTGAGGAGGGGATGTCTATTACAAGAAGGGGGGATATCAAAACACACCAGGAGTCAGAGGGGAAGCCAACCTCCACCTTGAAACACCAGGAGTCACAGGGGAAGACAACCTCCACCTTGAAACAGGTGACCAACTGAAATGACATCACAAAGCACTCACCTGAGTTCCCGTGGAGAGGAGGGGATGTCTGTTACAAGAAGGGGGGTTATCACAACACCCCAGGAGTCACACCGGAAGCCAACCTCCACCTTGAAACAGGTGACCAACTGAAATGACATCTCAACCTTGAAACAGGTGACCAACTGAAATGACATCACAAAGCGCTCACCTGAGTTCCCCTGGAGAGCAGGGGACCTCTGTTACAAGCAGGGGGGATATCACAAAGCGCTCACCTGAGTTCCCCTGGTGAGGAGGGGATGTCTGTTACAAGCAGGGGGGATATCACAACACGCCAGGAGTCACAGGGGAAGCCAACCTCCACCTTGAAACAGGTGACCAACTGAAATGACATCACAAAGCACTAACCTGAGTTCCCGTGGAGAGGAGGGGATGTCTGTTACAAGAAGGGGCGTTATCACAACACCCCAGGAGTCATAGCGGAAGCCAACCTCCACCATGAAACAGGTGACCAACTGAAATGACATCACAAAGCGCTCACCTGAGTTCCCCTAGAGATGAGGGGATGTCTGTTACAAGCAGGGGGGATATCACAAAGCGCTCACCTGAGTTCCCCTCGTGAGGAGGGGATGTCTGTTACAAGCAGGGGGGATATCACAACACGCCAGGAGTCACAGGGGCAGCCAACCTTCACCTTGAAACAGGTGACCAACTGAAATGACTCACTCACTCACTTCCCCTGGAGATGAGGAAATGTCTCTTAATGTCATGGCGGATAACATAACACACTAGAAGTCAGAGTAAAAGCCATCCTCCAACTAGAACCTTAAGACCTACTGAAATGACATCACAAAGCGCTCAACTCTATTCCCATGGAGACAAAGGAATGTCTCTTACTGGCATGGCGGAACACATAACACACTAGATCAGAGGGGAAGCCAAGCTCCAGCTGGAATCTTGTGACGTACTACAATGACATCACAAAGCACTCACCTCAGTTCCCCTGGAGATGAGGGAATGTCTCTTCTGGCATGGGGGTAACATAACACACTGGCAAGCCAGCCTCCACCTTGAAACAGGTGACCTACTGAAATGACATCACAAAGCGCTCACCTGAGTTCCCCTGGTGAGGAGGGGATGTCTGTTACAAGCAGGGGGGGATATCACAACACACCAGGAGTCACAGGGGAAGACAACCTCCACCTTGAAACAGATGACCAACTGAAATGACATCACAAAGCGCTCACCTGAGTTCCCCTGGAGAAGAGGGGATGTTTGTTACAAGCAGGGGGAATATCACAAAGCGCTCACCTGAGTTCCCCTGGAGTGGAGGGGATGTCTATTACAACAAGGGAGGATATCAAAACACACCAGGAGTCAGAGGGGAAGCCAACCTCCACCTTGAAACAGGTGACCAACTGTAATGACATCACAAAGCGCTCACCTGAGTTCCCCTGGAGAGGAGGGGATGTCTGTTACAAGCAGGGGGGTTATCACAACACACCAGGAGTGACAGCGGAAGCCATCCTCCACCATGAAACAGGTGATCAACTGAAATGACATCACAAAGCGCTCACCTGGGTTCCCCTAGAGATGAGGGAATGTCTCTTCTGGCATGGGGGATAACATAACACATTGGCAAGCCAACCTCCACCTTGAAACAGGTGACCAACTGAAATGACATCACAAAGCGCTCACCTGAGTTAACTTGGAGAAGAGGGGATGTCTGTTACAAGCAGGGGGGATATCACAACACACCAGGAGTCACAGGGGAAGCCAACCTCCACCGTGAAACAGGTGACCAACTGAAATGACATCACAAAGCGCTCACCTGAGTTCCCCTGGAGAGCAGGGGATGTCTGTTACAAGCAGGACGGATATCACAAAGCGCTCACCTGAGTTCCCCTGGTGAGGAGGGGATGTCTGTTACAAGTAGGGGGGATATCACAACACACCAGGAGTCACAGGGGAAGACAACCTCCAACTTGAAACAGGTGACCAACTGAAATGACATCACAAAGCGCTCACCTGAGTTAACTTGGAGAAGAGGGGATGTCTGTTACAAGCAGGGAGGATATCACAACACACCAGGAGACACAGGGGAAGCCAACCTCCAACTTGAAACAGGTGACCAACTGAAATGACATCACAAAGCGCTCACCTGAGTTCCCCTGGAGAGCAGGGGAAGTCTGTAACAAGCAGGGGGGATATCAGAAAGCGCTCAACTGAGTTCCCCTGGTGAGGAGGGGATGTCTGTTACAAGCAGGGGGGATATCACAACACACCAGGAGTCACAGGGGAAGCCAACCTCCACCTTGAAACAGGTGACCAACTGAAATGACATCAAAAAGCGCTCACCTGAGTTCCCCTAGAGATGAGGGGATGTCTGTTAAAAGCAGGAGGGATATCACAACACGCCCGGATTCACAGGGGAAGACAATCTCAACCTTGAAACAGGTGACCAACTGAAATGACATCACAAAGCGCTCACCTGAGTTAACTTGGAGAAGAGGGGATGTCTGTTACAAGCAGGGGGGATATCACAACACACCAGGAGTCACAGGGGAAGCCAACCTCCAACTTGAAACAGGTGACCAACTGAAATGACATCACAAAGCGCTCACCTGAGTTCCCCTGGAGAGCAGGGGAAGTCTGTAACAAGCAGGGGGGATATCAGAAAGCGCTCAACTGAGTTCCCCTGGTGAGGAGGGGATGTCTGTTACAAGCAGGGGGGATATCACAACACACCAGGAGTCACAGGGGAAGCCAACCTCAACCTTGAAACAGGTGACCAACTGAAATGACATCACAAAGCGCTCACCTGAGTTCCCCTGGAGAGCAGGGGACCTCTGTTACAAGCAGGGGGGATATCACAAAGCGCTCACCTGAGTTCCCCTGGTGAGGAGGGGATGTCTGTTACAAGCAGGGGGGATATCACAACACGCCAGGAGTCACAGGGGAAGCCAACCTCCACCTTGAAACAGGTGACCAACTGAAATGACATCAAAAAGCGCTCACCTGAGTTCCCCTAGAGATGAGGGGATGTCTGTTAAAAGCAAGAGGGATATCACAACACGCCCGGATTCACAGGGGAAGACAATCTCAACCTTGAAACAGGTGACCAACTGAAATGACATCACAAAGCGCTCACCTGAGTTCCCCTGGAAAGCAGGGGACCTCTGTTACAAGCAGGGGGGATATCACAAAGCGCTCACCTGAGTTCCCCTGGTGAGGAGGGGATGTCTGTTACAAGCAGGGGGGATATCACAACACGCCAGGAGTCACAGGGGAAGCCAACCTCCACCTTGAAACAGGTGACCAACTGAAATGACATCACAAAGCACTCACCTGAGTTCCCGTGGAGAGGAGGGGATGTCTGTTACAAGAAGGGGGGTTATCACAACACCCCAGGAGTCACACCGGAAGCCAACCTCCACCATGAAACAGGTGACCAACTGAAATGACATCACAAAGCGCTCACCTGAGTTAACTTGGAGAAGAGGGGATGTCTGTTACAAGCAGGGGGGATATCACAACACAACAGGAGACACAGGGGAAGACAACCTCCAACTTGAAACAGGTGACCAACTGAAATGACATCACAAAGCGCTCACCTGAGTTCCCCTGGAGTGGAGGGGATGTCTGTTACAAGCAGGGGGGATATCACAACACACCAGGAGTCACAGGGGAAGCTAACCTCCACCTTGAAACAGGTGACCAACTGTAATGACATCACAAAGCGCTCACCTGAGTTCCCCTGGAGAGCAGGGGATGTCTGTTACAAGCAGGAGGGATATCACAAAGCGCTCACCTGAGTTCCCCTGGTGAGGAGGGGATGTCTGTTACAAGTAGGGGGGATATCACAACACACCAGGAGTCACAGGGGAAGACAACCTCCAACTTGAAACAGGTGACCAACTGAAATGACATCACAAAGCGCTCACCTGAGTTAACTTGGAGAAGAGGGGTTGTCTGTTACAAGCAGGGGGGATATCACAACACACCAGGAGACACAGGGGAAGACAACCTCCAACTTGAAACAGGTGACCAACTGAAATGACATCACAAAGCGCTCACCTGAGTTCCCGTGGAGAGGAGGGGATGTCTGTTACAAGCAGGGGGGATATCACAACACACCAGGAGACACAGGGGAAGACAACCTCCAACTTGAAACAGGTGACCAACTGAAATGACATCACAAAGCGCTCACCTGAGTTCCCGTGGAGAGGAGGGGATGTCTGTTACAAGAAGGGGGGTTATCACAACACCCCAGGAGTCACAGCGGAAGCCAACCTCCACCATGAAACAGGTGACCAACTGAAATGACATCACAAAGCGCTCACCTGAGTTCCCCTGGAGAGCAGGGGAAGTCTGTAACAAGCAGGGGGGATATCAGAAAGCGCTCAACTGAGTTCCCCTGGTGAGGAGGGGATGTCTGTTACAAGCAGGGGGGATATCACAACACACCAGGAGTCACAGGGGAAGCCAACCTCAACCTTGAAACAGGTGACCAATTGAAATGACATCAAAAAGCGCTCACCTGAGTTCCCCAAGAGATGAGGGGATGTCTGTTAAAAGCAGGAGGGATATCACAACACGCCCGGATTCACAGGGGAAGACAATCTCAACCTTGAAACAGGTGACCAACTGAAATGACATCACAAAGCGCTCACCTGAGTTAACTTGGAGAAGAGGGGATGTCTGTTACAAGCAGGGGGGATATCACAACACACCAGGAGTCACAGGGGAAGCCAACCTCCAACTTGAAACAGGTGACCAACTGAAATGACATCACAAAGCGCTCACCTGAGTTCCCCTGGAGAGCAGGGGAAGTCTGTAACAAGCAGGGGGGATATCAGAAAGCGCTCAACTGAGTTCCCCTGGTGAGGAGGGGATGTCTGTTACAAGCAGGGGGGATATCACAACACACCAGGAGTCAGAGGGGAAGCCAACCTCAACCTTGAAACAGGTGACCAACTGAAATGACATCAAAAAGCGCTCACCTGAGTTCCCCTAGAGATGAGGGGATGTCTGTTAAAAGCAGGAGGGATATCACAACACGCCCGGATTCACAGGGGAAGACAATCTCAACCTTGAAACAGGTGACCAACTGAAATGACATCACAAAGCGCTCACCTGAGTTCCCCTGGAGAGCAGGGGACCTCTGTTACAAGCAGGGGGGATATCACAAAGCGCTCACCTGAGTTCCCCTGGTGAGGAGGGGATGTCTGTTACAAGCAGGGGGGATATCACAACACTCCAGGAGTCACAGGGGAAGCCAACCTCCACCTTGAAACAGGTGACCAACTGAAATGACATCACAAAGCACTCACCTGAGTTCCCGTGGAGAGGAGGGGATGTCTGTTACAAGAAGCGGGGTTATCACAACACCCCAGGAGTCACACCGGAAGCCAACCTCCACCATGAAACAGGTGACCAACTGAAATGACATCACAAAGCGCTCACCTGAGTTAACTTGGAGAAGAGGGGATGTCTGTTACAAGCAGGGGGGATATCACAACACAACAGGAGACACAGGGGAAGACAACCTCCAACTTGAAACAGGTGACCAACTGAAATGACATCACAAAGCGCTCACCTGAGTTCCCTTGGAGTGGAGGGGATGTCTGTTACAAGCAGGGGGGATATCACAACACACCAGGAGTCACAGGGGAAGCTAACCTCCACCTTGAAACAGGTGACCAACTGTAATGACATCACAAAGCGCTCACCTGAGTTCCCCTGGAGAGCAGGGGATTTCTGTTACAAGCAGGAGGGATATCACAAAGCGCTCACCTGAGTTCCCCTGGTGAGGAGGGGATGTCTGTTACAAGTAGGGGGGATATCACAACACACCAGGAGTCACAGGGGAAGACAACCTCCAACTTGAAACAGGTGACCAACTGAAATGACATCACAAAGCGCTCACCTGAGTTAACTTGGAGAAGAGGGGTTGTCTGTTACAAGCAGGGGGGATATCACAACACACCAGGAGACACAGGGGAAGACAACATCCAACTTGAAACAGGGGACCAACTGAAATGACATCACAAAGCGCTCACCTGAGTTAACTTGGAGAAGAGGGGATGTCTGTTACAAGCAGGGGGGATATCACAACACAACAGGAGTCACAGGGGAAGCCAACCTCCAACTTGAAACAGGTGACCAACTGAAATGACATCACAAAGCGCTCACCTGAGTTCCCCTGGAGAGCCGGGGAAGTCTGTAACAAGCAGGGGGGATATCAGAAAGCGCTCAACTGAGTTCCCCTGGTGAGGAGGGGATGTCTGTTACAAGCAGGGGGGATATCACAACACACCAGGAGTCACAGGGGAAGCCAACCTCAACCTTGAAACAGGTGACCAACTGAAATGACATCAAAAAGCGCTCACCTGAGTTCCCCTAGAGATGAGGGGATGTCTGTTAAAAGCAGGAGGGATATCACAACACGCCCGGATTCACAGGGGAAGACAATCTCAACCTTGAAACAGGTGACCAACTGAAATGACATCACAAAGCACTCACCTGAGTTCCCGTGGAGAGGAGGGGATGTCTGTTACAAGAAGGGGGGTTATCACAACACCCCAGGAGTCACACCGGAAGCCAACCTCCACCATGAAACAGGTGACCAACTGAAATGACATCACAAAGCGCTCACCTGAGTTAACTTGGAGAAGAGGGGATGTCTGTTACAAGCAGGGGGGATATCACAACACAACAGGAGACACAGGGGAAGACAACCTCCAACTTGAAACAGGTGACCAACTGAAATGACATCACAAAGCGCTCACCTGAGTTCCCCTGGAGTGGAGGGGATGTCTGTTACAAGCAGGGGGGATATCACAACACACCAGGAGTCACAGGGGAAGCTAACCTCCACCTTGAAACAGGTGACCAACTGTAATGACATCACAAAGCGCTCACCTGAGTTCCCCTGGAGAGCAGGGGATGTCTGTTACAAGCAGGAGGGATATCACAAAGCGCTCACCTGAGTTCCCCTGGTGAGGAGGGGATGTCTGTTACAAGTAGGGGGGATATCACAACACACCAGGAGTCACAGGGGAAGACAACCTCCAACTTGAAACAGGTGACCAACTGAAATGACATCACAAAGCGCTCACCTGAGTTAACTTGGAGAAGAGGGGTTGTCTGTTACAAGCAGGGGGGATATCACAACACACCAGGAGACACAGGGGAAGACAACCTCCAACTTGAAACAGGTGACCAACTGAAATGACATCACAAAGCGCTCACCTGAGTTCCCGTGGAGAGGAGGGGATGTCTGTTACAAGCAGGGGGGATATCACAACACCCCAGGAGTCACACCGGAAGCCAACCTCCACCATGAAACAGGTGACCAACTGAAATGACATCACAAAGCGCTCACCTGAGTTAACTTGGAGAAGAGGGGATGTCTGTTACAAGCAGGGGGGATATCACAACACACCAGGAGACACAGGGGAAGACAACCTCCAACTTGAAACAGGTGACCAACTGAAATGACATCACAAAGCGCTCACCTGAGTTCCCCTGGAGTGGAGGGGATGTCTGTTACAAGCAGGGGGGATATCACAACACACCAGGAGTCACAGGGGAAGCTAACCTCCACCTTGAAACAGGTGACCAACTGTAATGACATCACAAAGCGCTCACCTGAGTTAACTTGGAGAAGAGGGGATGTTTGTTAGAAGCAGGGGGGATATCACAACACCCCAGGAGTCACAGCGGAAGCCAGTCTCCACCATGAAACAGGTGACCAACTGAAATGACATCACAAAGCGCTCACCTGAGTTCCCGTGGAGAGGAGGGGATGTCTGTTACAAGAAGGGGGGTTATCACAACACCCCAGGAGTCACAGCGGAAGCCAACCTCCACCATGAAACAGGTGACCAACTGAAATGACATCACAAAGCGCTCACCTGAGTTAACTTGGAGAAGAGGGGATGTCTGTTACAAGCAGGGGGGATATCACAACACAACAGGAGTCACAGGGGAAGCCAACCTCCAACTTGAAACAGGTGACCAACTGAAATGACATCACAAAGCGCTCACCTGAGTTCCCCTGGAGAGCCGGGGAAGTCTGTAACAAGCAGGGGGGATATCAGAAAGCGCTCAACTGAGTTCCCCTGGTGAGGAGGGGATGTCTGTTACAAGCAGGGGGGATATCACAACACACCAGGAGTCACAGGGGAAGCCAACCTCAACCTTGAAACAGGTGACCAACTGAAATGACATCAAAAAGTGCTCACCTGAGTTCCCCTAGAGATGAGGGGATGTCTGTTAAAAGCAGGAGGGATATCACAACACGCCCGGATTCACAGGGGAAGACAATCTCAACCTTGAAACAGGTGACCAACTGAAATGACATCACAAAGCGCTCACCTGGGTTCCCCTGGAGAGCAGGGGACCTCTGTTACAAACAGGGGGGATATCACAAAGCGCTCACCTGAGTTCCCCTGGAGTGGAGGGGATGTCTGTTACAAGCAGGGGGGATATCACAACACGCCAGGAGTCACAGGGGAAGCCAACCTCCACCTTGAAACAGGTGACCAACTGAAATGACATCACAAAGCGCTCACCTGAGTTCCCGTGGAGAGGAGGGGATGTCTGTTACAAGAAGGGGGGTTATCACAACACCCCAGGAGTCACACCGGAAGCCAACCTCCACCATGAAACAGGTGACCAACTGAAATGACATCACAAAGCGCTCACCTGAGTTAACTTGGAGAAGAGGGGATGTCTGTTACAAGCAGGGGGGATATCACAACACACCAGGAGACACAGGGGAAGACAACCTCCAACTTGAAACAGGTGACCAACTGAAATGACATCACAAAGCGCTCACCTGAGTTCCCCTGGAGTGGAGGGGATGTCTGTTACAAGCAGGGGGGATATCACAACACACCAGGAGTCACAGGGGAAGCTAACCTCCACCTTGAAACAGGTGACCAACTGTAATGACATCACAAAGCGCTCACCTGAGTTAACTTGGAGAAGAGGGGATGTTTGTTAGAAGCAGGGGGGATATCACAACACCCCAGGAGTCACAGCGGAAGCCAGTCTCCACCATGAAACAGGTGACCAACTGAAATGACATCACAAAGCGCTCACCTGAGTTCCCGTGGAGAGGAGGGGATGTCTGTTACAAGAAGGGGGGTTATCACAACACCCCAGGAGTCACAGCGGAAGCCAACCTCCACCATGAAACAGGTGACCAACTGAAATGACATCACAAAGCGCTCACCTGAGTTAACTTGGAGAAGAGGGGATGTCTGTTACAAGCAGGGGGGATATCACAACACAACAGGAGTCACAGGGGAAGCCAACCTCCAACTTGAAACAGGTGACCAACTGAAATGACATCACAAAGCGCTCACCTGAGTTCCCCTGGAGAGCCGGGGAAGTCTGTAACAAGCAGGGGGGATATCAGAAAGCGCTCAACTGAGTTCCCCTGGTGAGGAGGGGATGTCTGTTACAAGCAGGGGGGATATCACAACACACCAGGAGTCACAGGGGAAGCCAACCTCAACCTTGAAACAGGTGACCAACTGAAATGACATCAAAAAGTGCTCACCTGAGTTCCCCTAGAGATGAGGGGATGTCTGTTAAAAGCAGGAGGGATATCACAACACGCCCGGATTCACAGGGGAAGACAATCTCAACCTTGAAACAGGTGACCAACTGAAATGACATCACAAAGCGCTCACCTGGGTTCCCCTGGAGAGCAGGGGACCTCTGTTACAAACAGGGGGGATATCACAAAGCGCTCACCTGAGTTCCCCTGGTGAGGAGGGGATGTCTGTTACAAGCAGGGGGGATATCACAACACGCCAGGAGTCACAGGGGAAGCCAACCTCCACCTTGAAACAGGTGACCAACTGAAATGACATCACAAAGCACTCACCTGAGTTCCCGTGGAGAGGAGGGGATGTCTGTTACAAGAAGGGGGGTTATCACAACACCGCAGGAGTCACACCGGAAGCCAACCTCCACCATGAAACAGGTGACCAACTGAAATGACATCACAAAGCGCTCACCTGAGTTAACTTGGAGAAGAGGGGATGTCTGTTACAAGCAGGGGGGATATCACAACACACCAGGAGACACAGGGGAAGACAACCTCCAACTTGAAACAGGTGACCAACTGAAATGACATCACAAAGCGCTCACCTGAGTTCCCCTGGAGTGGAGGGGATGTCTGTTACAAGCAGGGGGGATATCACAACACACCAGGAGTCACAGGGGAAGCTAACCTCCACCTTGAAACAGGTGACCAACTGTAATGACATCACAAAGCGCTCACCTGAGTTAACTTGGAGAAGAGGGGATGTTTGTTAGAAGCAGGGGGGATATCACAACACCCCAGGAGTCACAGCGGAAGCCAGTCTCCACCATGAAACAGGTGACCAACTGAAATGACATCACAAAGCGCTCACCTGAGTTAACTTGGAGAAGAGGGGATGTCTGTTACAAGCAGGGGGGATATCACAACACACCAGGAGTCACAGGGGAAGCCAACCTCCAACTTGAAACAGGTGACCAACTGAAATGACATCACAAAGCGCTCACCTGAGTTCCCCTGGAGAGCAGGGGAAGTCTGTTACAAGCAGGGGGGATATCAGAAAGCGCTCAACTGAGTTCTCCTGGTGAGGAGGGGATGTCTGTTACAAGCAGGGGGGATATCACAACACACCAGGAGTCACAGGGGAAGCCAACCTCAACCTTGAAACAGGTGACCAACTGAAATGACATGAAAAAGCGCTCACCTGAGTTCCCCTAGAGATGTGGGGATGTCTGTTAAAAGCAGGAGGGATATCACAACACGCCCGGATTCACAGGGGAAGACAATCTCAACCTTGAAACAGGTGAACAACTGAAATGACATCACAAAGCGCTCACCTGAGTTCCCCTGGAGAGCAGGGGACCTCTGTTACAAGCAGGGGGGATATCACAAAGCGCTCACCTGAGTTCCCGTGGAGAGGAGGGGATGTCTGTTACAAGAAGGGGAGTTATCACAACACCCCAGGAGTCACACCGGAAGCCAACCTCCACCATGAAACAGGTGACCAACTGAAATGAAATCACAAAGCGCTCACCTGAGTTAACTTGGAGAAGGGGGGATGTCTGTTACAAGCAGGGGGGATATCACAACACACCAGGAGACACAGGGGAAGACAACCTCCAACTTGAAACAGGTGACCAACTGAAATGACATCACAAAGTGCTCACCTGAGTTAACTTGGAGAAGAGGGGATGTCTTTTACAAGCAGGGGGGATATCACAACACACCAGGAGTCACAGGGGAAGCCAACCTCCACCCTGAATCAGGTGACCAAGTGAAATGACATCACAAAGCGCTCACCTGAGTTAACTTGGAGAAGAGTGGATGTCTGTTACAACAAGGGGGGATATCAAAAAACACCAGGAGTCAGAGGGGAAGCCAACCGCCACCTTGAAACAGGTGACCAACTGTAATGACATCACAAAGCGCTCACCTGAGTTAACTTGGAGAAGAGGGGATGTCTGTTACAAGGAGGGGGGATATCACAACACACCAGGAGTCACAGGGGAAGCCAACATCCACCATGAAACAGGTGACCAACTGAAATGACATCACAAGCGCTCACCTGAGTTAACTTGGAGAAGAGGGGATGTCTGTTACAAGCAGGGGGGATATCACAAGACACCAGGAGTCACAGGGGAAGCCAACCTCCACCTTGAAACAGGTGACCAACTGAAATGACATCACAAAGGGCTGAAGTGAGTTCCCCTGGAGAGCAGGGGATCTCTGTTACAAGCAGGGGGGATATCACAAAGCGTTCACCTGAGTTCCCCTCGTGAGGACGGGATGTCTATTACAAGAAGGGGGGATATCAAAACACACCAGGAGTCAGAGGGGAAGCCAACCTCCACCTTGAAACACCAGGAGTCACAGGGGAAGACAACCTCCACCTTGAAACAGGTGACCAACTGAAATGACATCACAAAGCACTCACCTGAGTTCCCGTGGAGAGGAGGGGATGTCTGTTACAAGAAGGGGGGTTACAAGAAGGGGGAAGCCAACCTCCACCTTGAAACAGGTGACCAACTGTAATGACATCACAAAGCGCTCACCTGAGTTAACATGGAGAAGAGGGGATGTCTGTTACAAGGAGGGGGGATATCACAACACATCAGGAGTCACAGGGGAAGCCAACATCCACCATGAAACAGGTGACCAACTGAAATGACATCACAAGCGCTCACCTGAGTTAACTTGGAGAAGAGGGTATGTCTGTTACAAGGAGGGGGGATATCACAACACCCCAGGAGTCACACTGGAAGCCAACCTCCACCTTGAAACAGGTGACCAACTGAAATGACATCTCAACCTTGAAACAGGTGACCAACTGAAATGACATCACAAAGCGCTCACCTGAGTTCCCCTGGAGAGCAGGGGACCTCTGTTACAAGCAGGGGGGATATCACAAAGCGCTCACCTGAGTTCCCCTGGTGAGGAGGGGATGTCTGTTACAAGCAGGGGGGATATCACAACACGCCAGGAGTCACAGGGGAAGCCAACCTCCACTTTGAAACAGGTGACCAACTGAAATGACATCACAAAGCACTCACCTGAGTTCCCGTGGAGAGGAGGGGATGTCTGTTACAAGAAGGGGCGTTATCACAACACCCCAGGAGTCACACCGGAAGCCAACCTCCACCATGAAACAGGTGACCAACTGAAATGACATCACAAAGCGCTCACCTGAGTTAACTTGGAGAAGAGGGGATGTCTGTTACAAGCAGGGGGGATATCACAACACACCAGGAGACACAGGGGAAGACAACCTCCAACTTGAAACAGGTGACCAACTGAAATGACATCACAAAGCGCTCACCTGAGTTCCCCTAGAGATGAGGGGATGTCTGTTACAAGCAGGGGGGATATCACAAAACGCTCACCTGAGTTCCCCTGCTGAGGAAGGGATGTCTGTTACAAGCAGTGGGGATATCACAACACACCAGGAGTCACAGGGGAAGCCAACCTCCACCTTGAAACAGGTGACCAACTGAAATGACATCACAAAGCGCTCACCTGAGTTCCCGTGGAGAGGAGGGGATGTCTGTTACAAGCAGGGGGGATATCACAACACACAAGGAGTCACAGAGGAAGACAACCTCCACCTTGAAACAGATGACCAACTAAAATGACATCATAAAGCGCTCACCTGAGTTCCCCTGGAGAGCAGGGGATGTCTGTTACAAGCCGGAGGGATATCACAAAGCGCTCACCTGAGTTCCCCTGGTGAGGAGGGGATGTCTATTCCAAGAAGGGGGGATATCAAAACACACCAGGAGACAGAGGGGAAGCCAACCTCCACCTTGAAACAGGTGACCAACTGAAATGACTTCACAAAGCGCTCACCTGAGTTCCCGTGGAGAGGAGTGGATGTCTGTTACAAGAAGGGGGGTTATCACAACACATCAGGAGTCACAGCGGAAGCCAACCTCCACTATGAAACAGGTGACCAACTGAAATGACATCACAACGCGCTCACCTGAGTTAACTTGGAGAAGAGGGGATGTCTATTACAAGCAGGGGGGATATCACAACACACAAGGAGTCACAGAGGAAGACAACCTCCACCTTGAAACAGATGACCAACTGAAATGACATCACAAAGCGCTCACCTGAGTTCCCCTGGAGAAGAGGGGATGTTTGTTACAAGCAGGGGGGATATCACAAAGCGCTCACCTGAGTTCCCCTGGAGAGGAGGGGATGTCTGTTACAAGCAGGGGGGTTATCACAACACACCAGGAGTCACAGTGGAAGCCAACCTCCACCATGAAACAGGTGACCAACTGAAATGACATCACAAAGCGCTCACCTGAGTTAACTTGGAGAAGAGGGGATGTCTGTTACAAGCAGGGGGGATATCACAACACACCAGGAGTCACAGGGGAAGCCAACCTCCACCTTGAAACAGGTGACCAACTGAAATGACATCACAAAGCGCTCACCTGAGTTCCCCTGGAGAGCAGGGGATGTCTGTTACAAGCAGGGGGTATATCACAACACACCAGGAGTCACAGGGGAAGCCAACCTCAACCTTGAAACATGTGACCAACTGAAATGACATCACAAAGCGCTCACCTGAGTTCCCCTAGAGATGAGGGGATGTCTGTTACAAGCAGGGGGGATATCACAAAACGCTCACCTGAGTTCCCCTGCTGAGGAAGGGATGTCTGTTACAAGAAGGGGGGATATCACAACACACCAGGAGTCACAGGGGAAGCCAATCTCCACCTTGAAACAGGTGACCAACTGAAATGACATCACAAATCGCTCACCTGGGTTCCCCTGGAGAGCAGGGGATGTCTGTTACAAGCAGGGGGGATATCAGAAAGCGCTCACCTGAGTTCCCCTGGTGAGGAAGGGATGTCTGTTACAAGCAGGGGGGATATCACAACACACCAGGAGTCACAGGGGAAGCCAACCTCCACCTTGAAACAGGTGACCAACTGAAATGACATCACAAAGCGCTCACCTGAGTTCCCGTGGAGAGGAGGGGATGTCTGTTACAAGAAGGGGGGATATCACAACACACCAGGAGTCACAGGGGAAGCCAACCTCCAACTTGAAACAGGTGACCAACTGAAATGACATCACAAAGCGCTCACCTGAGTTCCCCTGGAGAGGAGGGGATGTCTGTTACAAGCAGGGGGGTTATCACAACACACCAGGAGTCACAGTGGAAGCCAACCTCCACCATGAAAAAGGTGACAAACTGAAATGACATCACAAAGCGCTCACCTGAGTTCCCCTGGAGAGGAGGGGATGTCTGTTACAAGCAGGGGGGTTATCACAACACACCAGGAGTCACAGTGGAAGCCAACCTCCACCTTGAAACAGGTGACCAACTGAAATGACATCACAAAGCGCTCACCTGAGTTCCCCTGGAGAGCAGGGGATGTCTGTTACAAGCAGGGGGTTTATCACAACACACCAGGAGTCACAGGGGAAGCCAACCTCAACCTTGAAACAGGTGACCAACTGAAATGACATCACAAAGCGCTCACCTGAGTTCCCCTAGAGATGAGGGGATGTCTGTTAAAAGCAGGAGGGATATCACAACACGCCCGGATTCACAGGGGAAGACAATCTCAACCTTGAAACAGGTGACCAACTGAAATGACAACACAAAGCGCTCAACTGAGTTCCCCTGGAGAGCAGGGGACCTCTGTTACAAGCAGGGGGGTATCACAAAGTGCTCACCTGAGTTCCCCTGGTGAGGAGGGGATGTCTGTTACAAGCAGGGGGGATATCACAACACACCAGGAGACACAGGGGAAGACAACCTCCAACTTGAAACAGGTGACCAACTGAAATGACATCACAAAGCGCTCACCTGAGTTCCCGTGGAGAGGAGGGGATGTCTGTTACAAGAAGGGGGGTTATCACAACACCCCAGGAGTCACAGCGGAAGCCAACCTCCACCATGAAACAGGTGACCAACTGAAATGACATCACAAAGCGCTCACCTGAGTTAACTTGGAGAAGAGGGGATGTCTGTTACAAGCAGGGGGGATATCACAACACACCAGGAGACACAGGGGAAGACAACCTCCAACTTGAAACAGGTGACCAACTGAAATGACATCACAAAGCGCTCACCTGAGTTCCCCTAGAGATGAGGGGATGTCTGTTACAAGCAGGGGGGATATCACAAAACGCTCACCTGAGTTCCCCTGCTGAGGAAGGGATGTCTGTTACAAGCAGTGGGGATATCACAACACACCAGGAGTCACAGGGGAAGCCAACCTCCACCTTGAAACAGGTGACCAACTGAAATGACATCACAAAGCGCTCACCTAAGTTCCCGTGGAGAGGAGGGGATGTCTGTTACAAGCAGGGGGGATATCACAACACACAAGGAGTCACAGAGGAAGACAACCTCCACCTTGAAACAGATGACCAACTAAAATGACATCATAAAGCGCTCACCTGAGTTCCCCTGGAGAGCAGGGGATGTCTGTTACAAGCCGGAGGGATATCACAAAGCGCTCACCTGAGTTCCCCTGGTGAGGAGGGGATGTCTATTCCAAGAAGGGGGGATATCAAAACACACCAGGAGACAGAGGGGAAGCCAACCTCCACCTTGAAACAGGTGACCAACTGAAATGACTTCACAAAGCGCTCACCTGAGTTCCCGTGGAGAGGAGTGGATGTCTGTTACAAGAAGGGGGGTTATCACAACACATCAGGAGTCACAGCGGAAGCCAACCTCCACTATGAAACAGGTGACCAACTGAAATGACATCACAACGCGCTCACCTGAGTTAACTTGGAGAAGAGGGGATGTCTATTACAAGCAGGGGGGATATCACAACACACAAGGAGTCACAGAGGAAGACAACCTCCACCTTGAAACAGATGACCAACTGAAATGACATCACAAAGCGCTCACCTGAGTTCCCCTGGAGAAGAGGGGATGTTTGTTACAAGCAGGGGGGATATCACAAAGCGCTCACCTGAGTTCCCCTGGAGAGGAGGGGATGTCTGTTACAAGCAGGGGGGTTATCACAACACACCAGGAGTCACAGTGGAAGCCAACCTCCACCATGAAACAGGTGACCAACTGAAATGACATCACAAAGCGCTCACCTGAGTTAACTTGGAGAAGAGGGGATGTCTGTTACAAGCAGGGGGGATATCACAACACACCAGGAGTCACAGGGGAAGCCAACCTCCACCTTGAAACAGGTGACCAACTGAAATGACATCACAAAGCGCTCACCTGAGTTCCCCTGGAGAGCAGGGGATGTCTGTTACAAGCAGGGGGTATATCACAACACACCAGGAGTCACAGGGGAAGCCAACCTCAACCTTGAAACATGTGACCAACTGAAATGACATCACAAAGCGCTCACCTGAGTTCCCCTAGAGATGAGGGGATGTCTGTTACAAGCAGGGGGGATATCACAAAACGCTCACCTGAGTTCCCCTGCTGAGGAAGGGATGTCTGTTACAAGAAGGGGGGATATCACAACACACCAGGAGTCACAGGGGAAGCCAATCTCCACCTTGAAACAGGTGACCAACTGAAATGACATCACAAATCGCTCACCTGGGTTCCCCTGGAGAGCAGGGGATGTCTGTTACAAGCAGGGGGGATATCAGAAAGCGCTCACCTGAGTTCCCCTGGTGAGGAAGGGATGTCTGTTACAAGCAGGGGGGATATCACAACACACCAGGAGTCACAGGGGAAGCCAACCTCCACCTTGAAACAGGTGACCAACTGAAATGACATCACAAAGCGCTCACCTGAGTTCCCGTGGAGAGGAGGGGATGTCTGTTACAAGAAGGGGGGATATCACAACACACCAGGAGTCACAGGGGAAGCCAACCTCCAACTTGAAACAGGTGACCAACTGAAATGACATCACAAAGCGCTCACCTGAGTTCCCCTGGAGAGGAGGGGATGTCTGTTACAAGCAGGGGGGTTATCACAACACACCAGGAGTCACAGTGGAAGCCAACCTCCACCATGAAAAAGGTGACAAACTGAAATGACATCACAAAGCGCTCACCTGAGTTCCCCTGGAGAGGAGGGGATGTCTGTTACAAGCAGGGGGGTTATCACAACACACCAGGAGTCACAGTGGAAGCCAACCTCCACCTTGAAACAGGTGACCAACTGAAATGACATCACAAAGCGCTCACCTGAGTTCCCCTGGAGAGCAGGGGATGTCTGTTACAAGCAGGGGGTTTATCACAACACACCAGGAGTCACAGGGGAAGCCAACCTCAACCTTGAAACAGGTGACCAACTGAAATGACATCACAAAGCGCTCACCTGAGTTCCCCTAGAGATGAGGGGATGTCTGTTAAAAGCAGGAGGGATATCACAACACGCCCGGATTCACAGGGGAAGACAATCTCAACCTTGAAACAGGTGACCAACTGAAATGACAACACAAAGCGCTCAACTGAGTTCCCCTGGAGAGCAGGGGACCTCTGTTACAAGCAGGGGGGTATCACAAAGTGCTCACCTGAGTTCCCCTGGTGAGGAGGGGATGTCTGTTACAAGCAGGGGGGATATCACAACACACCAGGAGACACAGGGGAAGACAACCTCCAACTTGAAACAGGTGACCAACTGAAATGACATCACAAAGCGCTCACCTGAGTTCCCGTGGAGAGGAGGGGATGTCTGTTACAAGAAGGGGGGTTATCACAACACCCCAGGAGTCACAGCGGAAGCCAACCTCCACCATGAAACAGGTGACCAACTGAAATGACATCACAAAGCGCTCACCTGAGTTAACTTGGAGAAGAGGGGATGTCTGTTACAAGCAGGGGGGATATCACAACACACCAGGAGTCACAGGGGAAGCCAACCTCCAACTTGAAACAGGTGACCAACTGAAATGACATCACAAAGCGCTCACCTGAGTTCCCCTGGAGAGCAGGGGAAGTCTGTAACAAGCAGGGGGGATATCAGAAAGCGCTCAACTGAGTTCCCCTGGTGAGGAGGGGATGTCTGTTACAAGCAGGGGGGATATCACAACACACCAGGAGTCACAGGGGAAACCAACCTCAACCTTGAAACAGGTGACCAACTGAAATGACATCAAAAAGCGCTCACCTGAGTTCCCCTAGAGATGAGGGGATGTCTGTTAAAAGCAGGAGGGATATCACAACACGCCCGGATTCACAGGGGAAGACAATCTCAACCTTGAAACAGGTGACCAACTGAAATGACATCACAAAGCGCTCACCTGAGTTAACATGGAGAAGAGGGGATGTCTGTTACAAGCAGGGGGGATATCACAACACACCAGGAGTCACAGGGGAAGCCAACCTCCAACTTGAAACAGGTGACCAACTGAAATGACATCACAAAGCGCTCACCTGAGTTCCCCTGGAGAGCAGGGGAAGTCTGTAACAAGCAGGGGGGATATCAGAAAGCGCTCAACTGAGTTCCCCTGGTGAGGAGGGGATGTCTGTTACAAGCAGGGGGGATATCACAACACACCAGGAGTCACAGGGGAAGCCAACCTCAACCTTGAAACAGGTGACCAACTGAAATGACATCAAAAAGCGCTCACCTGAGTTCCCCTAGAGATGAGGGGATGTCTGTTAAAAGCAGGAGGGATATCACAACACGCCCGGATTCACAGGGGAAAACAATCTCAACCTTGAAACAGGTGACCAACTGAAATGACATCACAAAGCGCTCACCTGAGTTCCCCTGGAGAGCAGGGGACCTCTGTTACAAGCAGGGGGGATATCACAAAGCGCTCACCTGAGTTCCCCTGGTGAGGAGGGGATGTCTGTTACAAGCAGGGGGGATATCACAACACGCCAGGAGTCACAGGGGAAGCCAACCTCCACCTTGAAACAGGTGACCAACTGAAATGACATCACAAAGCACTCACCTGAGTTCCCGTGGAGAGGAGGGGATGTCTGTTACAAGAAGGGGGGTTATCACAACACCCCAGGAGTCACACCGGAAGCCAACCTTCACCATGAAACAGGTGACCAACTGAAATGACATCACAAAGCGCTCACCTGAGTTAACTTGGAGAAGAGGGGATGTCTGTTACAAGCAGGGGGGATATCACAACACACCAGGAGACACAGGGGAAGACAACCTCCAACTTGAAACAGGTGACCAACTGAAATGACATCACAAAGCGCTCACCTGAGTTCCCCTGGAGTGGAGGGGATGTCTGTTACAAGCAGGGGGGATATCACAACACACCAGGAGTCACAGGGGAAGCTAACCTCCACCTTGAAACAGGTGACCAACTGTAATGACATCACAAAGCGCTCACCTGAGTTAACTTGGAGAAGAGGGGATGTCTGTTACAAGCAGGGGGGATATCACAACACCCCAGGAGTCACAGCGGAAGCCAGCCTCCACCATGAAACATGTGACCAACTGAAATGACATCACAAAGCGCTCACCTGAGTTAACTTGGAGAAGAGGGGATGTCTGTTACAAGCAGGGGGGATATCACAACACACCAGGAGTCACAGGGGAAGCCAACCTCCAACTTGAAACAGGTGACCAACTGAAATGACATCACAAAGCGCTCACCTGAGTTCCCCTGGAGAGCAGGGGAAGTCTGTTACAAGCAGGGGGGATATCAGAAAGCGCTCAACTGAGTTCCCCTGGTGAGGAGGGGATGTCTGTTACAAGCAGGGGGGATATCACAACACACCAGGAGTCACAGGGGAAGCCAACCTCAATCTTGAAACAGGTGACCAACTGAAATGACATGAAAAAGCGCTCACCTGAGTTCCCCTAGAGATGAGGGGATGTCTGTTAAAAGCAGGAGGGATATCACAACACGCCCGGATTCACAGGGGAAGACAATCTCAACCTTGAAACAGGTGACCACCTGAAATGACATCACAAAGCGCTCACCTGAGTTCCCCTGGAGAGCAGGGGACCTCTGTTACAAGCAGGGGGGATATCACTAAGCGCTCACCTGAGTTCCCCTGGTGAGGAGGGGATGTCTGTTACAGGCAGGGGGGATATCACAACACGCCAGGAGTCACAGGGGAAGCCAACCTCCACCTTGAAACAGGTGACCAACTGAAATGACATCACAAAGCACTCACCTGAGTTCCCGTGGAGAGGAGGGGATGTCTGTTCCAAGAAGGGGGGTTATCACAACACCCCAGGAGTCACACCGGAAGCCAACCTCCACCATGAAACAGGTGACCAACTGAAATGACATCACAAAGCGCTCACCTGAGTTAACTTGGAGAAGAGGGGATGTCTGTTACAAGCAGGGGGGATATCACAACACACCAGGAGACACAGGGGAAGACAACCTCCAACTTGAAACAGGTGACCAACTGAAATGACATCACAAAGCGCTCACCTGAGTTCCCCTGGAGTGGAGGGGATGTCTGTTACAAGCAGGGGGGATATCACAACACACCAGGAGTCACAGGGGAAGCTAACCTCCACCTTGAAACAGGTGACCAACTGTAATGACATCACAAAGCGCTCACCTGAGTTAACTTGGAGAAGAGGGGATGTCTGTTACAAGCAGGGGGGATATCACAACACACCAGGAGTCACAGGGGAAGCCAACCTCCACCCTGAAACAGGTGACCAACTGTAATGACATCACAAAGTGCTCACCTGAGTTAACTTGGAGAAGAGGGGATGTCTGTTACAAGCAGGGGGGATATCACAACACACCAGGAGTCACAGGGGAAGCCAACCTCCACCCTGAATCAGGTGACCAACTGAAATGACATCACAAAGCGCTCACCTGAGTTAACTTGGAGAAGAGTGGATGTCTGTTACAACAAGGGGGGATATCAAAAAACACCAGGAGTCAGAGGGGAAGCCAACCTCCACCTTGAAACAGGTGACCAACTGTAATGACATCACAAAGCGCTCACCTGAGTTAACTTGGAGAAGAGTGGATGTCTGTTACAACAATCGGGGATATCAAAAAACACCAGGAGTCAGAGGGGAAGCCAACCTCCACCTTGAAACAGGTGACCAACTGAAATGACATCACAAAGCGCTCACCTGAGTTCCCCTGGAGTGGAGGGGATGTTTGTTACAAGCAGGGGGGATATCACAACACACCAGGAGTCACAGGGGAAGGTACCTCCACCATGAAACAGGTGACCAACTGTAATGACATCACAAAGCGCTCACCTGAGTTAACTTGGAGAAGAGGGGATGTCTGTTACAAGCAGGGGGGATATCACAACACACCAGGAGTCACAGGGGAAGCCAACCTCCACCTTGAAACAGGTGACCAACTGTAATGACATCACAAAGTGCTCACCTGAGTTAACTTGGAGAAGAGGGGATGTCTGTTACAAGCAGGGGGGATATCACAAGACACCAGGAGTCACAGGGGAAGCCAACCTCCACCCTGAATCAGGTGACCAACTGAAATGACATCACAAAGCGCTCACCTGAGTTAACTTGGAGAAGAGTGGATGTCTGTTACAACAAGGGGGGATATCAAAAAACACCAGGAGTCAGAGGGGAAGCCAACCTCCACCTTGAAACAGGTGACCAACCGTAATGACATCACAAAGCGCTCACCTGAGTTAACTTGGAGAAGAGGGGATGTCTGTTACAAGCAGGGGGGATATCACAACACACCAGGAGTCACAGGGGAAGCCAACCTCCAACTTGAAACAGGTGACCAACTGAAATGACATCACAAAGCGCTCACCTGAGTTCCCCTGGAGAGCAGGGGAAGTCTGTAACAAGCAGGGGGGACATCAGAAAGCGCTCAACTGAGTTCCCCTGGTGAGGAGGGGATGTCTGTTACAAGCAGGGGGGATATCACAACACACCAGGAGTCACAGGGGAAGCCAACCTCAACCTTGAAACAGGTGAACAACTGAAATGACATCAAAAAGCGCTCACCTGAGTTCCCCTAGAGATGAGGGGATGTCTGTTAAAAGCAGGAGGGATATCACAACACGCCCGGATTCACAGGGGAAGACAATCTCAACCTTGAAACAGGTGACCAACTGAAATGACATCACAAAGCGCTCACCTGAGTTCCCCTGGAGAGCAGGGGACCTCTGTTACAAGCAGGGGGGGTATCACAAAGCGCTCACCTGAGTTCCCCTGGTGAGGAGGGGATGTCTGTTACAAGCAGGGGGGATATCACAACACGCCAGGAGTCACAGGGGAAGCCAACCTCCACCTTGAAACAGGTGACCAACTGAAATGACATCACAAAGCACTCACCTGAGTTCCCGTGGAGAGGAGGGGATGTCTGTTACAAGAAGGAGGGTTATCACAACACCCCAGGAGTCACACCGGAAGCCAACCTCCACCATGAAACAGGTGACCAACTGTAATGACATCACAAAGCGCTCACCTGAGTTCCCCTGGAGAGCAGGGGATGTCTGTTACAAGCAGGAGGGATATCACAAAGCGCTGACCTGAGTTCCCCTGGTGAGGAGGGGATGTCTGTTACAAGTAGGGGGGATATCACAACACACCAGGAGTCACAGGGGAAGACAACCTCCAACTTGAAACAGGTGACCAACTGAAATGACATCACAAAGCGCTCACCTGAGTTAACTTGGAGAAGAGGGATTGTCTGTTACAAGCAGGGGGGATATCACAACACACCAGGAGACACAGGGGAAGACAACCTCCAACTTGAAACAGGTGACCAACTGAAATGACATCACAAAGCGCTCACCTGAGTTCCCCTGGAGTGGAGGGGATGTCTGTTACAAGCAGGGGGGATATCACAACACACCAGGAGACACAGGGGAAGACAACCTCCAACTTGAAACAGGTGACCAACTGAAATGACATCACAAAGCGCTCACCTGAGTTCCCCTGGAGAGCAGGGGAAGTCTGTAACAAGCAGGGGGGATATCAGAAAGCGCTCAACTGAGTTCCCCTGGTGAGGAGGGGATGTCTGTTACAAGCAGGGGGGATATCACAACACACCAGGAGTCACAGGGGAAGCCAACCTCAACCTTGAAACAGGTGACCAACTGAAATGACATCAAAAAGCGCTCACCTGAGTTCCCCTAGAGATGAGGGGATGTCTGTTAAAAGCAGGAGGGATATCACAACACGCCCGGATTCACAGGGGAAGACAATCTCAACCTTGAAACAGGTGACCAACTGAAATGCCATCACAAAGCGCTCACCTGAGTTCCCCTGGTGAGGAGGGGATGTCTGTTACAAGCAGGGGGGATATCACAAAGCGCTCACCTTAGTTCCCCTGGTGAGGAGGGGATGTCTGTTACAAGCAGGGGGGACAGCACAACACGCCAGGAGTCACAGGGGAAGCCAACTTCCACCTTGAAACAGGTGACCAACTGAAATGACATCACAAAGCACTCACCTGAGTTCCCGTGGAGAGGAGGGGATGTCTGTTACAAGAAGGGGGGTTATCACAACACCCCAGGAGTCACACCGGAAGCCAACCTCCACCATGAAACAGGTGACCAACTGAAATGACATCACAAAGCGCTCACCTGAGTTAACTTGGAGAAGAGGGGATGTCTGTTACAAGCAGGGGGGATATCACAACACACCAGGAGACACAGGGGAAGACAACCTCCAACTTGAAACAGGTGACCAACTGAAATGACATCACAAAGCGCTCACCTGAGTTCCCCTGGAGTGGAGGGGATGTCTGTTACAAGCAGGGGGGATATCACAACACCCCAGGAGTCACAGGGGAAGCTAACCTCCACCTTGAAACAGGTGACCAACTGTAATGACATCACAAAGCGCTCACCTGAGTTAACTTGGAGAAGAGGGGATGTCTGTTACAAGCAGGGGGGATATCACAACACCCCAGGAGTCACAGCGGAAGCCAGCCTCCACCATGAAACAGGTGACCAACTGAAATGACATCACAAAGCGCTCACCTGAGTTAACTTGGAGAAGAGGGGATGTCTGTTACAAGCAGGGGGGATATCACAACACACCAGCAGTCACAGGGGAAGCCAACCTCCAACTTGAAACAGGTGACCAACTGAAATGACATCACAAAGCGCTCACCTGAGTTCCCCTGGAGAGCAGGGGAAGTCTGTTACAAGCAGGGGGAATATCAGAAAGCGCTCAACTGAGTTCCCCTGGTGAGGAGGGGATGTCTGTTACAAGCAGGGGGGATATCACAACACACCAGGAGTCACAGGGGAAGCCAACCTCAACCTTGAAACAGGTGACCAACTGAAATGACATGAAAAAGCGCTCACCTGAGTTCCCCTAGAGATGAGGGGATGTCTGTTAAAAGCAGGAGGGATATCACAACACGCCCGGATTCACAGGGGAAGACAATCTCAACCTTGAAACAGGTGACCAACTGAAATGACATCACAAAGCGCTCACCTGAGTTCCCCTGGAGAGTAGGGGACCTCTTTTACAAGCAGGGGGGATATCACAAAGCGCTCACCTGAGTTCCCCTGGTGAGGAGGGGATGTCTGTTACAGGCAGGGGGGATATCACAACACGCCAGGAGTCACAGGGGAAGCCAACCTCCACCTTGAAACAGGTGACCAACTGAAATGACATCACAAAGCACTCACCTGAGTTCCCGTGGAGAGGAGGGGATGTCTGTTACAAGAAGGGGGGTTATCACAACACCCCAGGAGTCACACCGGAAGCCAACCTCCACCATGAAACAGGTGACCAACTGAAATGACATCACAAAGCGCTCACCTGAGTTTACTTGGAGAAGAGGGGATGTCTGTTACAAGCAGGGGGGATATCACAACACACCAGGAGACACAGGGGAAGACAACCTCCAACTTGAAACAGGTGACCAACTGAAATGACATCACAAAGCGCTCACCTGAGTTCCCCTGGAGTGGAGGGGATGTCTGTTACAAGCAGGGGGGATATCACAACACACCAGGAGTCACAGGGGAAGCTAACCTCCACCTTGAAACAGGTGACCAACTGTAATGACATCACAAAGCGCTCACCTGAGTTAACTTGGAGAAGAGGGGATGTCTGTTACAAGCAGGGGGGATATCACAACACACCAGGAGTCACAGGGGAAGCCAACCTCCACCTTGAAACAGGTGACCAACTGTAATGACATCACAAAGTGCTCACCTGAGTTAACTTGGAGAAGAGGGGATGTCTGTTACAAGCAGGGGGGATATCACAACACACCAGGAGTCACAGGGGAAGCCAACCTCCACCCTGAATCAGGTGACCAACTGAAATGACATCACAAAGCGCTCACCTGAGTTAACTTGGAGAAGAGTGGATGTCTGTTACAACAAGGGGGGATATCAAAAAACACCAGGAGTCAGAGGGGAAGCCAACCTCCACCTTGAAACAGGTGACCAACTGTAATGACATCACAAAGCGCTCACCTGAGTTCCCCTGGAGTGGAGGGGATGTCTGTTACAAGCAGGGGGGATATCACAACACACCAGGAGTCACAAGGGAAGCTAACCTCCACCTTGAAACAGGTGACCAACTGTAATGACATCACAAAGCGCTCACCTGAGTTAACTTGGAGAAGAGGGGATGTCTGTTACAAGCAGGGGGGATATCACAACATACCAGGAGTCACAGGGGAAGCCAACCTCCACCTTGAAACAGGTGACCAACTGTAATGACATCACAAAGTGCTCACCTGAGTTAACTTGGAGAAGAGGGGATGTCTGTTACAAGCAGGGGGGATATCACAACACACCAGGAGTCACAGGGGAAGCCAACCTCCACCTTGAAATAGGTGACCAACTGAAATGACATCACAAAGGGCTGAAGTGAGTTCCCCTGGAGAGCAGGGGATCTCTGTTACAAGCAGGGGGGATATCACAAAGCGTTCACCTGAGTTCCCCTCGTGAGGAGGGGATGTCTATTACAAGAAGGGGGGATATCAAAACACACCAGGAGTCAGAGGGGAAGCCAACCTCCACCTTGAAACACCAGGAGTCACAGGGGAAGACAACCTCCACCTTGAAACAGGTGACCAACTGAAATGACATCACAAAGCACTCACCTGAGTTCCCCTGGAGAGCAGGGGACCTCTGTTACAAGCAGGGGGGATATCACAAAGCGCTCACCTGAGTTCCCCTGGTGAGGAGGGGATGTCTGTTACAAGCAGGGGGGATATCACAACACGCCAGGAGTCACAGGGGAAGGCAACCTCCACCTTGAAACAGGTGACCAACTGAAATGACATCACAAAGCACTCACCTGAGTTCACGTGGAGAGGAGGGGATGTCTGTTACAAGAAGGGGCGTTATCACAACACACCAGGAGTCACAGGGGAAGCCAACCTCCACCATGAAACAGGTGACCAACTGAAATGACATCACAAAGCGCTCACCTGGGTTCCCCTAGAGATGAGGGAATGTCTCTTCTGGCATGGGGGATAACATAACACACTGGCAAGCCAACCTCCACCTTGAAACAGGTGACCAACTGAAATGACATCACAAAGCGCTCACCTGAGTTAACGGAGAAGAGGGGATGTCTGTTACAAGCAGGGGGGATATCACAACACACCAGGAGTCACAGGGGAAGCCAACCTCCACCGGGAAACAGGTGACCAACTGAAATGACATCACAAAGCGCTCACCTGAGTTCCCCTGGAGAGCAGGGGATGTCTGTTACAAGCAGGAGGGATATCACAAAGCGCTCACCTGAGTTCCCCTGGTGAGGAGGGGATGTCTGTTACAAGTAGGGGGGATATCACAACACACCAGGAGTCACAGGGGAAGACAACCTCCAACTTGAAACAGGTGACCAACTGAAATGACATCACAAAGCGCTCACCTGAGTTCCCCTGGAGAGCAGGGGATGTCTGTTACAAGCAGGAGGGATATCACAACACGCCCGGATTCACAGGGGAAGACAATCTCAACCTTGAAACAGGTGACCAATTGAAATGACATCACAAAGCGCTCACCTGAGTTAACTTGGAGAAGAGGGGATGTCTGTTACAAGCAGGGGGGATATCACAACACACCAGGAGTCACAGGGGAAGCCAACCTCCAACTTGAAACAGGTGACCAACTGAAATGACATCACAAAGCGCTCACCTGAGTTCCCCTGGAGAGCAGGGGAAGTCTGTAACAAGCAGGGGGGATATCAGAAAGCGCTCAACTGAGTTCCCCTGGTGAGGAGGGGATGTCTGTTACAAGCAGGGGGGATATCACAACACACCAGGAGTCACAGGGGAAGCCAACCTCAACCTTGAAACAGGTGACCAACTGAAATGACATCAAAAAGCGCTCACCTGAGTTCCCCTAGAGATGAGGGGATGTCTGTTAAAAGCAGGAGGGATATCACAACACGCCCGGATTCACAGGGGAAGACTATCTCAACCTTGAAACAGGTGACCAACTGAAATGACATCACAAAGCGCTCACCTGAGTTCCCCTGGAGAGCAGGGGACCTCTGGTACAAGCAGGGGGGATATCACAAAGCGCTCACCTGAGTTCCCCTGGTGAGGAGGGGATGTCTGTTACAAGCAGGGGGGATATCACAACACGCCAGGAGTCACAGGGGAAGCCAACCTCCACCTTGAAACAGGTGACCAACTGAAATGACATCACAAAGCACTCACCTGAGTTCCCGTGGAGAGGAGGGGATGTCTGTTACAAGAAGGAGGGTTATCACAACACCCCAGGAGTCACACCGGAAGCCAACCTCCACCATGAAACAGGGGACCAACTGAAATGACATCACAAAGCGCTCACCTGAGTTAACTTGGAGAAGAGGGGATGTCTGTTACAAGCAGGGGGGATATCACAACACAACAGGAGACACAGGGGAAGACAACCTCCAACTTGAAACAGGTGACCAACTGAAATGACATCACAAAGCGCTCACCTGAGTTCCCCTGGAGTGGAGGGGATGTCTGTTAAAAGCAGGAGGGATATCACAACACGCCCGGATTCACAGGGGAAGACAATCTCAACCTTGAAACAGGTGACCAACTGAAATGAAATCACAAAGCGCTCACCTGAGTTCCCCTGGAGAGCAGGGGACCTCTGTTACAAGCAGGGGGGATATCACAAAGCGCTCACCTGAGTTCCCCTGGTGAGGAGGGGATGTCTGTTACAAGCAGGGGGGATATCACAACACACCAGGAGTCACAGGGGAAGACAACCTCCACCTTGAAACAGATGACCAACTGAAATGACATCACAAAGCGCTCACCTGAGTTCCCCTGGAGTGGAGGGGATGTCTATTACAACAAGAGAGGATATCAAAATACACCAGGAGTCAGAGGGGAAGCCAACCTCCACCTTGAAACAGGTGACCAACTGTAATGACATCACAAAGCGCTCACCTGAGTTAACTTGGAGAAGAGGGGATGTCTGTTACAAGCAGGGGGGGATATCACAACACAACAGGAGTCAAGGGGAAGACAACCTCCACCTTGAAACAGGTGACCAACTGAAATGACATCACAAAGCGCTCACCTGAGTTCCCGTGGAGAGGAGGGGATGTCTGTTACAAGAAGGGGGGATATCACAACACACCAGGAGTCACAGGGGAAGCCAACCTAAACCTTGAAACATGTGACCAACTGAAATGACATCACAAAGCGATCACCTGAGTTCCCCTAGAAATGTGGGGATGTCTGTTACAAGAAGGGGGGATATCACAAAGTGCTCACCTGAGTTCCCCTGCTGAGGAGGGGATGTCTGTGATAAGCAGGGGGGATATCACAACACACCAGGAATCACAGGGAAAGCCAACCTCCACCTTGAAACAGGTAACCAACTGAAATGACATCACAAAGCACTCACCAGAGTTCCCCTGGAGAGGAGGGGATGTCTGTTACAAGCAGGGGGGATATCACAACACACCAGGAGTCACAGGGGAAGCCAACCTCCACCTTTAAACAGGTGACCAACTGAAATGACATCACAGAGCGCTGAAGTGAGTTCCCCTGGAGAGCAGGGGATGTCTGTTACAAGCAGGGGGGATATCACAAAGCGCTCATCTGAGTTCCCCTGGTGAGGAGGGGATGTCTGTTACAAGCAGGGGGGATATCACAACACAGCAGGAGTCACAGGGGAAGCCAACCTCAACCTTGAAACATGTGACCAACTGAAATGACATTACAAAGCGCTCACCTGAGTTCCCCTAGAGATGAGGGGATGTCTGTTACAAGGAGGGGGGATATCACAAAGCGCTCACCTGAGTTCCCCTGCTGAGGAGGGGATGTCTGTTACAAGCAGGGGGGATATCACAACACAGCAGGAGTCACAGGGGAAGCCAACCTCAACCTTGAAACATGTGACCAACTGAAATGACATTACAAAGCGCTCACCTGAGTTCCCCTAGAGATGAGGGGATGTCTGTTACAAGCAGGGGGGATATCACAAAGCGCTCATCTGAGTTCCCCTGGTGAGGAGGGGATGTCTGTTACAAGCAGGGGGGATATCACAACACAGCAGGAGTCACAGGGGAAGCCAACCTCAACCTTGAAACATGTGACCAACTGAAATGACATTACAAAGCGCTCACCTGAGTTCCCCTAGAGATGAGGGGATGTCTGTTACAAGGAGGGGGGATATCACAAAGCGCTCACCTGAGTTCCCCTGCTGAGGAGGGGATGTCTGTTACAAGCAGGGGGGATATCACAACACAGCAGGAGTCACAGGGGAAGCCAACCTCAACCTTGAAACATGTGACCAACTGAAATGACATTACAAAGCGCTCACCTGAGTTCCCCTAGAGATGAGGGGATGTCTGTTACAAGGAGGGGGGATATCACAAAGCGCTCACCTGAGTTCCCCTGCTGAGGAGGGGATGTCTGTTACAAGCAGGGGGGATATCACAACACAGCAGGAGTCACAGGGGAAGCCAACCTCAACCTTGAAACATGTGACCAACTGAAATGACATTACAAAGCGCTCACCTGAGTTCCCCTAGAGATGAGGGGATGTCTGTTACAAGGAGGGGGGATATCACAAAGCGCTCATCTGAGTTCCCCTGGTGAGGAGGGGATGTCTGTTACAAGCAGGGGGGATATCACAACACAGCAGGAGTCACAGGGGAAGCCAACCTCAACCTTGAAACATGTGACCAACTGAAATGACATTACAAAGCGCTCACCTGAGTTCCCCTAGAGATGAGGGGATGTCTGTTACAAGGAGGGGGGATATCACAAAGCACTCACCTGAGTTCCCCTGGAGAGGAGGGGATGTCTGTTACAAGCAGGGGGGATATCACAACACACCAGGAGTCACAGGGGAAGACAACCTCCACCTTGAAACAGGTGACCAACTGAAATGACATCACAAAGCGCTGACCTGAGTTCCCCTGGAGAGCAGGGGATCGCTGTTACAAGCAGGGGGATATCACAAAGCGCTCACCTGAGTTCCCCTGGAGAGGACGGGATGTCTATTACAAGAAGGGGGGATATCAAAACACACCAGGAGTCAGAGGGGAAGCCAACCTCCACCTTGAAACAGGAGACCAACTGAAATGACTTCACAAAGCGCTCACCTGAGTTCCCGTGGAGAGGAGTGGATGTCTGTTACAAGAAGGGGGGTTATCACAACACATCAGGAGTCACAGCTGAAGCCAACCTCCACTATGAAACAGTTGACCAACTGAAATGACATCACAACGCGCTCACCTGAGTTAACTTGGAGAAGTGGGGATGTCTGTTACAAGCAGGGGGGATATCACAACACACCAGGAGTCACAGGGGAAGCCAACCTCCACCTTGAAACAGGTGACCAACTGAAATGACATCACAAAGCGCTCACCTGAGTTCCCCTGGAGAGCAGGGGATGTCTGTTACAAGCAGGGGGTATATCACAACACACCAGGAGTCACAGGGGAAGCCAACCTCAACCTTGAAACATGTGACCAACTGAAATGACATCACAAAGCGCTCACCTGAGTTCCCCTAGAGATGAGGGGATGTCTGTTACAAGCAGGGGGGATATCACAAAACGCTCACCTGAGTTCCCCTGCTGAGGAAGGGATGTCTGTTACAAGCAGTGGGGATATCACAACACACCAGGAGTCACAGGGGAAGCCAACCTCCACCTTGAAACAGGTGACCAACAGAAATGACATCACAAAGCGCTCACCTGAGTTCCCGTGGAGAGGAGGGGATGTCTGTTACAAGAAGGGCGGATATCACAACACACCAGGAGTCACAGGGGAAGCCAACCTCCAACTTGAAACAGGTGACCAACTGAAATGACATCACAAAGCGCTCACCTGAGTTCCCCTGGAGAGCAGGGGATGTCTGTTACAAACAGGGGGGATATCACAACACACCAGGAGTCACAGGGGAAGCCAACCTCCACCTTGAAACAGGTGACCAACTGAAATGACATCACAAAGCGCTCACCTGAGTTCCCCTGGAGAGCAGGGGATGTCTGTTACAAGCAGGGGGGAGACCACAACACACCAGGAGTCACAGGATATCACAAAGGGATATCACAAAGCGCTCACCTGAGTTCCCCTGGTGAGGAGGGGATGTCTGTTACAAGCAGGGGGGATATCACAACACGCCAGGAGTCACAGGGGAAGCCAACCTCCACCTTGAAACAGGTGACCAACTGAAATGACATCAGAAAGCGCTCACCTGAGTTCCCCTAGAGATGAGGGGATGTCTGTTACAAGCAGGGGGGATATCACAAAACGCTCACCTGAGTTCCCCTGCTGAGGAAGGGATGTCTGTTACAAGCAGTGGGGATATCACAACACACCAGGAGTCACAGGGGAAGCCAACCTCCACCTTGAAACAGGTGACCAACAGAAATGACATCACAAAGCGCTCACCTGAGTTCCCGTGGAGAGGAGGGGATGTCTGTTACAAGAAGGGCGGATATCACAACACACCAGGAGTCACAGGGGAAGCCAACCTCCAACTTGAAACAGGTGACCAACTGAAATGACATCACAAATCGCTCACCTGAGTTCCCCTGGAGAGCAGGGGAAGTCTGTTACAAGCAGGGGGGATATCAGAAAGCGCTCACCTGAGTTCCCCTGGTGAGGAGGGGATGTCTGTTACAAACAGGGGGGATATCACAACACACCAGGAGTCACAGGGGAAGCCAACCTCCACCTTGAAACAGGTGACCAACTGAAATGACATCACAAAGCGCTCACCTGAGTTCCCCTGGAGAGCAGGGGATGTCTGTTACAAGCAGGGGGGAGACCACAATACACCAGGAGTCACAGGATATCACAAAGGGATATCACAAAGCGCTCACCTGAGTTCCCCTGGTGAGGAGGGGATGTCTGTTACAAGCAGGGGGGATATCACAACACGCCAGGAGTCACAGGGGAAGCCAACCTCCACCTTGAAACAGGTGACCAACTGAAATGACATCAGAAAGCGCTCACCTGAGTTCCCCTAGAGATGAGGGGATGTCTGTTACAAGCAGGGGGGATATCACAAAACGCTCACCTGAGTTCCCCTGCTGAGGAAGGGATGTCTGTTACAAGCAGTGGGGATATCACAACACACCAGGAGTCACAGGGGAAGCCAACCTCCACCTTGAAACAGGTGACCAACTGAAATGACATCACAAAGCGCTCACCTGAGTTCCCGTGGAGAGGAGGGGATGTCTGTTACAAGAAGGGGGGTTATCACAACACACCAGGAGTCACAGCGGAAGCCAACCTCCACCATGAAACAGGTGACCAACACAAATGACATCACAAATCGCTCACCTGAGTTAACTTGGAGAAGAGGGGATGTCTGTTACAAGCAGGGGGGATATCACAACACACCAGGAGTCACAGGGGAAGCCAACCTCCAACTTGAAACAGGTGACCAACTGAAATGACATCACAAAGCGCTCACCAGAGTACACCTGGAGACGAGGGGATGTCTGTTACAAGCAGGGGGGATATCACAACACACAAGGAGTCACAGAGGAAGACAACCTCCACCTTGAAACAGATGACCAACTGAAATGACATCACAAAGCGCTCACCTGAGTTCCCCTGGAGAAGAGGGGATGTTTGTTACAAGCAGGGGGGATATCACAAAGCGCTCACCTGAGTTCCCCTGGAGAGGAGGGGATGTCTGTTACAAGCAGGAGGGGGTTATCACAACACACCAGGAGTCACAGTGGAAGCCAACCTCCACCATGAAACAGGTGACCAACTGAAATGACATCACAAAGCGCTCACCTGAGTTAACTTGGAGAAGAGGGGATGTCTGTTACAAGCAGGGGGGATATCACAACACACCAGGAGTCACAGGGGAAGCCAACCTCCACCTTGAAACAGGTGACCTACTGAAATGACATCACAAAGCGCTCACCTGAGTTTCCCTGGAGAGCAGGGGATGTCTGTTACAAGCAGGGGGTATATCACAACACACCAGGAGTCACAGGGGAAGCCAACCTCAACCTTGAAACATGTGACCAACTGAAATGACATCACAAAGCGCTCACCTGAGTTCCCCTAGAGATGAGGGGATGTCTGTTACAAGCAGGGGGGATATCACAAAACGCTCACCTGAGTTCCCCTGCTGAGGAAGGGATGTCTGTTACAAGCAGTGGGGATATCAAAACACACCAGGAGTCACAGGGGAAGCCAACCTCCACCTTTAAACAGGTGACCGACTGAAATGACATCACAAAGCGCTCACCTGAGTTCCCCTGGAGTGGAGGGGATGTCTATTACAAGAAGGGGGGGATATCAAAACACACCAGGAATCAGAGGGGAAGCCAACCTCCACCTTGAAACAGGTGACCAACTGTAATGACATCACAAAGCGCTCACCTGAGTTCCCCTGGAGAGGAGGGGATGTCTGTTACAAGCAGGGGGGTTATCACAACACACCAGGAGTCACAGCGGAAGCCATCCTTCACCATGAAACAGGTGACCAACTAAAATGACATCACAAAGCGCTCACCTGAGTTCCCCTGGAGAGCAGGGGATGTCTGTTACAAGCAGGAGGGATATCACAAAGCGCTCACCTGAGTTCCCCTGGTGAGGAGGGGATGTCTGTTACAAGCAGGGGGGATATCACAACACACCAGGAGTCACAGGGGAAGCCAACCTCAACCTTGAAACATGTGACCAACTGTAATGACATTACAAAGCGCTCACCTGAGTTCCCCTAGAGATGAGGGGATGAATGTTACAAGGAGGGGGGATATCACAAAGCGCTCACCTGAGTTCCCCTGCTGAGGAGGGGATGTCTGTTACAAGCAGGATATCACAACACACCAGGAGTCACAGGGGAAGACAACCTCCACCTTGAAACAGGTGACCAACTGAAATGACATCACAAAGCGCTGACCTGAGTTCCCCTGGAGAGCAGGGGATCTCTGTTACAAGCAGGGGGATATCACAAAGCGCTCACCTGAGTTCCCCTGGAGAGGAGGGGATGTCTATTACAAGAAGGGGGGATATCACAACACACAAGGAGTCACAGAGGAAGACAACCTCCACCTTGAAACAGATGACCAACTGAAATGACATCACAAATCGCTCACCTGAGTTCCCCTGGAGAAGAGGGGATGTTTGTTACAAGCAGGGGGGATATCACAAAGCGCTCACCTGAGTTCCCCTGGAGAGGAGGGGATGTCTGTTACAAGCAGGGGGGTTATCACAACACACCAGGAGTCACAGTGGAAGCCAACCTCCACCATGAAACAGGTGACCAACTGAAATGACATCACAAAGCGCTCACCTGAGTTAACTTGGAGAAGAGGGGATGTCTGTTACAAGCAGGGGGGATATCACAACACACCAGGAGTCACAGGGGAAGCCAACCTCCACCTTGAAACAGGTGACCAACTGAAATGACATCACAAAGCGCTCACCTGAGTTCCCCTGGAGAGCAGGGGATGTCTGTTACAAGCAGGGGGTATATCACAACACACCAGGAGTCACAGGGGAAGCCAACCTCAACCTTGAAACATGTGACCAACTGAAATGACATCACAAAGCTCTCACCTGAGTTCCCCTAGAGATGAGGGGATGTCTGTTACAAGCAGGGGGGATATCACAAAACGCTCACCTGAGTTCCCCTGCTGAGGAAGGGATGTCTGTTACAAGCAGTGGGGATATCACAACACACCAGGAGTCACAGGGGAAGCCAACCTCCACCTTGAAATAGGTGACCAACTGAAATGACATCACAAAGCGCTCACCTGAGTTCCCGTGGAGAGGAGGGGATGTCTGTTACAAGAAGGGGGGATATCACAACACACCAGGAGTCACAGAGGAAGCCAACCTCCAACTTGAAACAGGTGACCAACTGAAATGACATCACAAATCGCTCACCTGAGTTCCCCTGGAGAGCAGGGGATGTCTGTTACAAGCAGGGGGGATATCAGAAAGCGCTCACCTGAGTTCCCCTGGTGAGGAAGGGATGTCTGTTACAAGCAGGGGGGATATCACAACACACCAGGAGTCACAGGGGAAGCCAACCTCCACCTTGAAACAGGTGACCAACTGAAATGACATCACAAAGCGCTCACCTGAGTTCCCGTGGAGAGGAGGGGATGTCTGTTACAAGAAGGGGGGATATCACAATACACCAGGAGTCACAGGGGAAGCCAACCTCCAACTTGAAACAAGTGACCAACTGAAATGACATCACAAAGCGCTCACCTGAGTTCCCCTGGAGAGGAGGGGATGTCTGTTACAAGCAGGGGGGTTATCACAACACACCAGGAGTCACAGTGGAAGCCAACCTCCACCATGAAAAAGGTGACAAACTGAAATGACATCACAAAGCGCTCACCTGAGTTCCCCTGGAGAGGAGGGGATGTCTGTTACAAGCAGGGGGGTTATCACAACACACCAGGAGTCACAGTGGAAGCCAACCTCCACCTTGAAACAGGTGACCAACTGAAATGACATCACAAAGCGCTCACCTGAGTTCCCCTGGAGAGCAGGGGATGTCTGTTATAAGCAGGGGGGATATCACAAAGCGCTCACCTGAGTTCCTTTGGTGAGGAGGGGATGTCTGTTACAAGCAGGGGGGATATCAAAACACACCAGGAGTCACAGGGGAAGCCAACCTCAACCTTGAAACAGGTGACCAACTGAAATGACATCACAAAGCGCTCACCTGAGTTCCCCTAGAGATGAGGGGATGTCTGTTAAAAGCAGGAGGGATATCACAACACGCCCGGATTCACAGGGGAAGACAATCTCAACCTTGAAACAGGTGACCAACTGAAATGACAACACAAAGAGCTCACCTGAGTTCCCCTGGAGTGCAGGGGACCTCTGTTACAAGCAGGGGGGTATCACAAAGTGCTCACCTGAGTTCCCCTGGTGAGGAGGGGATGTCTGTTACAAGCAGGGGGGATATCACAACACGCCAGGAGTCACAGGGGAAGCCAACCTCCACCTTGAAACAGGTGACCAACTGAAATGACATCACAAAGCGCTCACCTGAGTTAACTTGGAGAAGAGGGGATGTCTGTTACAAGCAGGGGGGATATCACAACACACCAGGAGTCACAGGGGAAGCCAACCTCCAAATAGAAACAGGTGACCAACTGAAATGACATCCCAAAGCGCTCACCTGAGTTCCCCTGGAGAACAGGGGATGTCTGTTACAAGCAGGGGGGATATCAGAAAGCGCTCACCTGAATTCCCCTGGTGAGGAGGGGATGTCTGTTACAAGCAGGGGGGATATCACAACACACCAGGAGTCACAGGGGAAGCCAACCTCAACCGTGAAACAGGTGACCAACTGAAATGACATCGCAAAACTCTCACCTGAGTTCCCCTAGAGATGTGGGGATGTCTGTTACAAGCAGGGGGGATATCACAAAGCGCTCACCTGAGTTCCCCTGGTGAGGAGGGGATGTCTGTTACAAGCAGGGGGAATATCACAACACGCCAGGAGTCACAGGGGCAGCCAACCTTCACCTTGAAACAGGTGACCAACTGAAATGACTCACTCACTTACTTCCCCTGGAGATGAGGACATGTCTCTTAATGTCAGGGCGGATAACATAACACACTACAAGACAGAGTCAAAGCCATCCTCCATCTAGAACCTTAAGACCTACTGAAATGAAATCACAAAGCGCTCAACTCTATTCCCATGGAGACAAAGGAATGTCTCTTACTGGCATGGCGGAACACATAACACACTAGACCAGAAGGGGAAGCCAACCTCCAGCTGGAATCTTGTGACGTACTACAATGACATCACAAAGCACTAACCTCAGTTCCCCTGGAGAGGAGGGAATGTCTCTTCTGGCATGGGGGATAACATAACACACTGGCAAGCCAGCCTCCACCTTGAAACAGGTGACCAACTGAAATGACATCACAAAGCGCTCACCAGAGTACACCTGGAGACGAGGGGATATCTGTTACAAGCAGCGGGGATATCATAACACACCAGGAGTCACTGGGGAAGACAACCTCCACCTTGAAACAGATGACCAACTGAAATGACATCACAAAGCGCTCACCTGAGTTCCCCTGGAGAAGAGGGGATGTTTGTTACAAGCAGGGGGGATATAACAAAGCGCTCACCTGAGTTCCCCTGGAGTGGAGGGGATGTCTATTACAAGAAGGGGGGGATATCAAAACACACCAGGAGTCAGAGGGGAAGCCAACCTCCACCTTGAAACAGGTGACCAACTGTAATGACATCACAAAGCGCTCACCTGAGTTCCCCTGGAGAGGAGGGGATGTCTGTTACAAGCAGGGGGGTTATCACAACACACCAGGAGTCACAGCGGAAGCCATCCTCCACCATAAAACAGGTGACCAACTAAAATGACATCACAAAGCGCTCACCTGAGTTCCCCTGGAGAGCAGCGGATGTCTGTTACAAGCAGGAGGGATATCACAAAGCGCTCACCTGAGTTCCCCTGGTGAGGAGGGGATGTCTGTTACAAGCAGGGGGGATATCACAACACACCAGGAGTCACAGGGGAAGCCAACCGCAACCTTGAAACATGTGACCAGCTGAAATGACATCACAAAGCGCTCACCTGAGTTCCCCTAGAGATGAGGGGATGTCTGTTACAAGGAGGGGGGATATCACAAAGCGCTCACCTGAGTTCTCCTGCTGAAGAGGGGATGTCTGTTATAAGTAGGGGGGATATCACAACACACCAGGAGTCACAGGGGAAGCCAACCTCCACCATGAAACAGGTGACCAACTGAAATGACATCACAGAGCGCTCACCTGAGTTCCCCTGGAGAGCAGGGGATGTCTGTTACAAGCAGGAGGGATATGACAAAGCGCTCACCTGAGTTCCACTGGTGAGGAGGGGATGTCTGTTACAAGCAGGGGGGATATCACAACACACCAGGAGTCACAGGGGAAGCCAACCTCAACCTTGAAACATGTGACCAACAGAAATGACATCACAAAGCGCTCACCTGAGTTCCCCTAGAGATGAGGGGATGTCTGTTACAAGGAGGGGGGATATCACAAAGCGCTCACCTGAGTTCCCCTGCTGAGGAGGGGATGTCTGTTACAAGCAGGGGGGATATCACAACACACCAGGAGTCACAGGGGAAGCCAACCTCAACCTTGAAACATGTGACCAACTGAAATGACATCACAAAGCGCTCACCTGAGTTCCCCTAGAGATGAGGGGATGTCTGTTACAAGGAGGGGGGATATCACAAAGCGCTCACCTGAGTTCCCCTGGAGAGCAGGGGATCTCTGTTACAAGCAGGGGGATATCACAAAGCGCTCACCTGAGTTCCCCTGGTGAGGAGGGGATGTCTATTACAAGAAGGGGGGATATCAAAACACACCAGGAGTCAGAGGGGAAGCCAACCTCCACCTTGAAACAGGTGACCAACTGAAATGACTTCACAAAGCGCTCACCTGAGTTCCCGTGGAGAGGAGTGGATGTCTGTTACAAGAAGGGGGATTATCACAACACATCAGGAGTCACAGCGGAAGCCAACCTCCACTATGAAACAGGTGACCAACTGAAATGACATCACAACGCGCTCACCTGAGTTAACTTGGAGAAGAGGGGATGTCTATTACAAGCAGGGGGGATATCACAACACACAAGGAGTCACAGAGGAAGACAACCTCCACCTTGAAACAGATGACCAACTGAAATGACATCACAAAGCGCTCACCTGAGTTCCCCTGGAGAAGAGGGGATGTTTGTTACAAGCAGGGGGGATATCACAAAGCGCTCACCTGAGTTCCCCTGGAGAGGAGGGGATGTCTGTTACAAGCAGGGGGGTTATCACAACACAACAGGAGTCACAGTGGAAGCCAACCTCCACCATAAAACAGGTGACCAACTGAAATGACATCACAAACGCTCACCTGAGTTAACTTGGAGAAGAGGGGATGTCTGTTACAAGCAGGGGGGATATCACAACACACCAGGAGTCACAGGGGAAGCCAACCTCCACCTTGAAACAGGTGACCAACTGAAATGACATCACAAAGCGCTCACCTGAGTTCCCCTGGAGAGCAGGGGATGTCTGTTACAAGCAGGGGGTATATCACAACACACCAGGAGTCACAGGGGAAGCCAACCTCAACCTTGAAACATGTGACCAACTGAAATGACATCACAAAGCGCTCACCTGAGTTCCCCTAGAGATGAGGGGATGTCTGTTACAAGCAGGGGGGATATCACAAAACGCTCACCTGAGTTCCGCTGCTGAGGAAGGGATGTCTGTTACAAGCAGTGGGGATATCACAACACACCAGGAGTCACAGGGGAAGCCAACCTCCACCTTGAAACAGGTGACCAACTGAAATGACATCACAAAGCGCTCACCTGAGTTCCCGTGGAGAGGAGGGGATGTCTGTTACAAGAAGGGGGGATATCACAACACACCAGGAGTCACAGGGGAAGCCAACCTCCAACTTGAAACAGGTGACCAACTGAAATGACATCACAAATCGCTCACCTGAGTTCCCCTGGAGAGCAGGGGATGTCTGTTACAAGCAGGGGGGATATCAGAAACCGCTCACCTGAGTTCCCCTGGTGAGGAGGGGATGTCTGTTACAAGCAGGGGGGATATCACAACACACCAGGAGTCACAGGGGAAGCCAACCTCCACCTTGAAACAGGTGACCAACTGAAATGACATCACAAAGCGATCACCTGAGTTCCCCTGGAGAGCAGGGGATGTCTGTTACAAGCAGGGGGGATACCACAACACACCAGGAGTCACAGGATATCACAAAGGGATATCACAAAGCGCTCACCTGAGTTCCCCTGGTGAGGAGGGGATGTCTGTTACAAGCAGGGGGGATATCACAACACGCCAGGAGTCACAGGGGAAGCCAACCTCCACATTGAAACAGGTGACCAACTGAAATGACATCACAAAGCGCTCACCTGAGTTCCCCTAGAGATGAGGGGATGTCTGTTACAAGCAGGGGGGATATAACAAAACGCTCACCTGAGTTCCCCTGCTGAGGAAGGGATGTCTGTTACAAGCAGTGGGGATATCACAACACACCAGGAGTCACAGGGGAAGCCAACCTCCACCTTGAAACAGGTGACCAACTGAAATGACATCACAAAGCGTTCACCTGAGTTCCCGTGGAGAGGAGGGGATGTGTGTTACAAGCAGGGGGGATATCACAACACACCAGGAGTCACAGGGGAAGCCAACCTCCAACTTGAAACAGGTGACCAACTGAAATGACATCACAAAGCGCTCACCTGAGTTCCCCTAGAGATGAGGGGATGTCTGTTAAAAGCAGGAGGGATATCACAACACGCCCGGATTCACAGGGGAAGACAATCTCAACCTTGAAACAGGTGACCAACTGAAATGACAACACAAAGCGCTCACCTGAGTTCCCCTAGAGATGAGGGGATGTCTGTTAAAAGAAGGGGGGATATCACAACACGCCCGGATTCACAGGGGAAGACAATCTCAACCTTGAAACAGGTGACCAACTGAAATGACAACACAAAGCGCTCACCTGAGTTCCCCTGGAGTGCAGGGGACCACTGTTACAAGCAGGGGGGTATCACAAAGTGCTCACCTGAGTTCCCCTGGTGAGGAGGGGATGTCTGTTACAAGCAGGGGGGATATCACGACACGCCAGGAGTCACAGGGGAAGCCAACCTCCACCTTGAAACAGGTGACCAACTGAAATGACATCACAAAGCGCTCACCTGAGTTCCCGTAGAGAGGAGGGGATGTCTGTTACAAGAAGGGGGGTTATCACAACACCCCAGGAGTCACAGCGGAAGCCAACCTCCACCATGAATCAGGTGACCAACTGAAATGACATCACAAAGCGCTCACCTGAGTTAACTTGGAGAAGAGGGGATGTCTGTTACAAGCAGGGGGGATATCACAACACACCAGGATTCACAGGGGAAGCCAACCTCCAACTTGAAACAGGTGACCAACTGAAATGACATCACAAAGCGCTCACCTGAGTTCCCCTGGAGAACAGGGGATGTCTGTTACAAGCAGGGGGGATATCAGAAAGCGCTCACCTGAGTTCCCCTGGTGAGGAGGGGATGTCTGTTACAAGCAGGGGGGTTATCACAACACACCAGGAGTCAAAGTGGAAGCCAACCTCCACCATGAAACAGGTGACCAACTGAAATGACATCACAAACGCTCACCTGAGTTAACTTGGAGAAGAGGGGATGTCTGTTACAAGCAGGGGGGATATCACAACACACCAGGAGTCACAGGGGAAGCCAACCTCCACCTTGAAACAGGTGACCAACTGAAATGACATCACAAAGCGCTCACCTGAGTTCCCGTGGAGAGGAGGGGATGTCTGTTACAAGCAGGGGGGATATCACAACACACCAGGATTCACAGGGGAAGCCAACCTCCAACTTGAAACAGGTGACCAACTGAAATGACATCACAAAGCGCTCACCTGAGTTCCCCTGGAGAACAGGGGATGTCTGTTACAAGCAGGGGGGATATCAGAAAGCGCTCACCTGAGTTCCCCTGGTGAGGAGGGGATGTCTGTTACAAGCAGGGGGGTTATCACAACACACCAGGAGTCAAAGTGGAAGCCAACCTCCACCATGAAACAGGTGACCAACTGAAATGACATCACAAACGCTCACCTGAGTTAACTTGGAGAAGAGGGGATGTCTGTTACAAGCAGGGGGGATATCACAACACACCAGGAGTCACAGGGGAAGCCAACCTCCACCTTGAAACAGGTGACCAACTGAAATGACATCGCAAAGCGCTCACCTGAGTTCCCGTGGAGAGGAGGGGATGTCTGTTACAAGAAGGGGGGATATCACAACACACCAGGAGTCACAGGGGAAGCCAACCTCCAACTTGAAACAGGTGACCAACTGAAATGACATCACAAATCGCTCACCTGAGTTCCCCTGGAGAGCAGGGGATGTCTGTTACAAGCAGGGGGGATATCAGAAAGCGCTCACCTGAGTTCCCCTGGTGAGGAGGGGATGTCTGTTACAAGCAGGGGGGATATCACAACACACCAGGAGTCACAGGGGAAGCCAACCTCCACCTTGAAACAGGTGACCAACTGAAATGACATCACAAAGCGCTCACCTGAGTTCCCCTGGAGAGCAGGGGATGTCTGTTACAAGCAGGGGGGATACCACAACACACCAGGAGTCACAGGATATCACAAAGGGATATCACAAAGCGCTCACCTGAGTTCCCCTGGTGAGGAGGGGATGTCTGTTACAAGCAGGGGGGATATCACAACACGCCAGGAGTCACAGGGGAAGCCAACCTCCACATTGAAACAGGTGACCAACTGAAATGACATCACAAAGCGCTCACCTGAGTTCCCCTAGAGATGAGGGGATGTCTGTTACAAGCAGGGGGGATATCACAAAACGCTCACCTGAGTTCCCCTGCTGAGGAAGGGATGTCTGTTACAAGCAGTGGGGATATCACAACACACCAGGAGTCACAGGGGAAGCCAACCTCCACCTTGAAACAGGTGACCAACTGAAATGACATCACAAAGCGCTCACCTGAGTTCCCGTGGAGAGGAGGGGATGTCTGTTACAAGAAGGGGGGATATCACAACACACCAGGAGTCACAGGGGAAGCCAACCTCCAACTTGAAACAGGTGACCAACTGAAATGACATCACAAATCGCTCACCTGAGTTCCCCTGGAGAGCAGGGGATGTCTGTTACAAGCAGGGGGGATATCAGAAAGCGCTCACCTGAGTTCCCCTGGTGAGGAGGGGATGTCTGTTACAAGCAGGGGGGATATCACAACACACCAGGAGTCACAGGGGAAGCCAACCTCCACCTTGAAACAGGTGACCAACTGAAATGACATCACAAAGCGCTCACCTGAGTTCCCCTGGAGAGCAGGGGATGTCTGTTACAAGCAGGGGGGATACCACAACACACCAGGAGTCACAGGATATCACAAAGGGATATCACAAAGCGCTCACCTGAGTTCCCCTGGTGAGGAGGAGATGTCTGTTACAAGCAGGGGGGATATCACAACACGCCAGGAGTCACAGGGGAAGCCAACCTCCACATTGAAACAGGTGACCAACTGAAATGACATCACAAAGCGCTCACCTGAGTTCCCCTAGAGATGAGGGGATGTCTGTTACAAGCAGGGGGGATATAACAAAACGCTCACCTGAGTTCCCCTGCTGAGGAAGGGATGTCTGTTACAAGCAGTGGGGATATCACAACACACCAGGAGTCACAGGGGAAGCCAACCTCCACCTTGAAACAGTTGACCAACTGAAATGACATCACAAAGCGCTCACCTGAGTTCCCGTGGAGAGGAGGGGATGTGTGTTACAAGCAGGGGGGATATCACAACACACCAGGAGTCACAGGGGAAGCCAACCTCCAACTTGAAACAGGTGACCAACTGAAATGACATCACAAAGCGCTCACCTGAGTTCCCCTAGAGATGAGGGGATGTCTGTTAAAAGCAGGAGGGATATCACAACACGCCCGGATTCACAGGGGAAGACAATCTCAACCTTGAAACAGGTGACCAACTGAAATGACAACACAAAGCGCTCACCTGAGTTCCCCTAGAGATGAGGGGATGTCTGTTAAAAGAAGGGGGGATATCACAACACGCCCGGATTCACAGGGGAAGACAATCTCAACCTTGAAACAGGTGACCAACTGAAATGACAACACAAAGCGCTCACCTGAGTTCCCCTGGAGTGCAGGGGACCTCTGTTACAAGCAGGGGGGTATCACAAAGTGCTCACCTGAGTTCCCCTGGTGAGGAGGGGATGTCTGTTACAAGCAGGGGGGATATCACGACACGCCAGGAGTCACAGGGGAAGCCAACCTCCACCTTGAAACAGGTGACCAACTGAAATGACATCACAAAGCGCTCACCTGAGTTCCCCTGGAGAGCAGGGGATGTCTGTTACAAGCAGGGGGGATACCACAACACACCAGGAGTCACAGGATATCACAAAGGGATATCACAAAGCGCTCACCTGAGTTCCCCTGGTGAGGAGGGGATGTCTGTTACAAGCAGGGGGGATATCACAACACGCCAGGAGTCACAGGGGAAGCCAACCTCCACATTGAAACAGGTGACCAACTGAAATGACATCACAAAGCGCTCACCTGAGTTCCCCTAGAGATGAGGGGATGTCTGTTACAAGCAGGGGGGATATCACAAAACGCTCACCTGAGTTCCCCTGCTGAGGAAGGGATGTCTGTTACAAGCAGTGGGGATATCACAACACACCAGGAGTCACAGGGGAAGCCAACCTCCACCTTGAAACAGGTGACCAACTGAAATGACATCACAAAGCGCTCACCTGAGTTCCCGTGGAGAGGAGGGGATGTCTGTTACAAGAAGGGGGGATATCACAACACACCAGGAGTCACAGGGGAAGCCAACCTCCAACTTGAAACAGGTGACCAACTGAAATGACATCACAAATCGCTCACCTGAGTTCCCCTGGAGAGCAGGGGATGTCTGTTACAAGCAGGGGGGATATCAGAAAGCGCTCACCTGAGTTCCCCTGGTGAGGAGGGGATGTCTGTTACAAGCAGGGGGGATATCACAACACACCAGGAGTCACAGGGGAAGCCAACCTCCACCTTGAAACAGGTGACCAACTGAAATGACATCACAAAGCGCTCACCTGAGTTCCCCTGGAGAGCAGGGGATGTCTGTTACAAGCAGGGGGGATACCACAACACACCAGGAGTCACAGGATATCACAAAGGGATATCACAAAGCGCTCACCTGAGTTCCCCTGGTGAGGAGGAGATGTCTGTTACAAGTAGGGGGGATATCACAACACGCCAGGAGTCACAGGGGAAGCCAACCTCCACATTGAAACAGGTGACCAACTGAAATGACATCACAAAGCGCTCACCTGAGTTCCCCTAGAGATGAGGGGATGTCTGTTACAAGCAGGGGGGATATAACAAAACGCTCACCTGAGTTCCCCTGCTGAGGAAGGGATGTCTGTTACAAGCAGTGGGGATATCACAACACACCAGGAGTCACAGGGGAAGCCAACCTCCACCTTGAAACAGGTGACCAACTGAAATGACATCACAAAGCGCTCACCTGAGTTCCCCTGGAGAGCAGGGGATGTCTGTTACAAGCAGGGGGGATATCAGAAAGCGCTCACCTGAGTTCCCCTGGTGAGGAGGGGATGTCTGTTACAAGCAGGGGGGATATCACAACACACCAGGAGTCACAGGGGAAGCCAACCTCCACCTTGAAACAGGTGACCAACTGAAATGACATCACAAAGCGCTCACCTGAGTTCCCCTGGAGAGCAGGGGATGTCTGTTACAAGCAGGGGGGATACCACAACACACCAGGAGTCACAGGATATCACAAAGGGATATCACAAAGCGCTCACCTGAGTTCCCCTGGTGAGGAGGAGATGTCTGTTACAAGCAGGGGGGATATCACAACACGCCAGGAGTCACAGGGGAAGCCAACCTCCACATTGAAACAGGTGACCAACTGAAATGACATCACAAAGCGCTCACCTGAGTTCCCCTAGAGATGAGGGGATGTCTGTTACAAGCAGGGGGGATATAACAAAACGCTCACCTGAGTTCCCCTGCTGAGGAAGGGATGTCTGTTACAAGCAGTGGGGATATCACAACACACCAGGAGTCACAGGGGAAGCCAACCTCCACCTTGAAACAGGTGACCAACTGAAATGACATCACAAAGCGCTCACCTGAGTTCCCGTGGAGAGGAGGGGATGTGTGTTACAAGCAGGGGGGATATCACAACACACCAGGAGTCACAGGGGAAGCCAACCTCCAACTTGAAACAGGTGACCAACTGAAATGACATCACAAAGCGCTCACCTGAGTTCCCCTAGAGATGAGGGGATGTCTGTTAAAAGCAGGAGGGATATCACAACACGCCCGGATTCACAGGGGAAGACAATCTCAACCTTGAAACAGGTGACCAACTGAAATGACAACACAAAGCGCTCACCTGAGTTCCCCTAGAGATGAGGGGATGTCTGTTAAAAGAAGGGGGGATATCACAACACGCCCGGATTCACAGGGGAAGACAATCTCAACCTTGAAACAGGTGACCAACTGAAATGACAACACAAAGCGCTCACCTGAGTTCCCCTGGAGTGCAGGGGACCTCTGTTACAAGCAGGGGGGTATCACAAAGTGCTCACCTGAGTTCCCCTGGTGAGGAGGGGATGTCTGTTACAAGCAGGGGGGATATCACGACACGCCAGGAGTCACAGGGGAAGCCAACCTCCACCTTGAAACAGGTGACCAACTGAAATGACATCACAAAGCGCTCACCTGAGTTCCCCTGGAGAGCAGGGGATGTCTGTTACAAGCAGGGGGGATACCACAACACACCAGGAGTCACAGGATATCACAAAGGGATATCACAAAGCGCTCACCTGAGTTCCCCTGGTGAGGAGGGGATGTCTGTTACAAGCAGGGGGGATATCACAACACGCCAGGAGTCACAGGGGAAGCCAACCTCCACATTGAAACAGGTGACCAACTGAAATGACATCACAAAGCGCTCACCTGAGTTCCCCTAGAGATGAGGGGATGTCTGTTACAAGCAGGGGGGATATCACAAAACGCTCACCTGAGTTCCCCTGCTGAGGAAGGGATGTCTGTTACAAGCAGTGGGGATATCACAACACACCAGGAGTCACAGGGGAAGCCAACCTCCACCTTGAAACAGGTGACCAACTGAAATGACATCACAAAGCGCTCACCTGATTTCCCGTGGAGAGGAGGGGATGTCTGTTACAAGAAGGGGGGATATCACAACACACCAGGAGTCACAGGGGAAGCCAACCTCCAACTTGAAACAGGTGACCAACTGAAATGACATCACAAATCGCTCACCTGAGTTCCCCTGGAGAGCAGGGGATGTCTGTTACAAGCAGGGGGGATATCAGAAAGCGCTCACCTGAGTTCCCCTGGTGAGGAGGGGATGTCTGTTACAAGCAGGGGGGATATCACAACACACCAGGAGTCACAGGGGAAGCCAACCTCCACCTTGAAACAGGTGACCAACTGAAATGACATCACAAAGCGCTCACCTGAGTTCCCCTGGAGAGCAGGGGATGTCTGTTACAAGCAGGGGGGATATAACAAAACGCTCACCTGAGTTCCCCTGCTGAGGAAGGGATGTCTGTTACAAGCAATGGGGATATCACAACACACCAGGAGTCACAGGGGAAGCCAACCTCCACCTTGAAACAGGTGACCAACTGAAATGACATCACAAAGCGCTCACCTGAGTTCCCGTGGAGAGGAGGGGATGTGTGTTACAAGCAGGGGGGATATCACAACACACCAGGAGTCACCGGGGAAGCCAACCTCCAACTTGAAACAGGTGACCAACTGAAATGACATCACAAAGCGCTCACCTGAGTTCCCCTAGAGATGAGGGGATGTCTGTTAAAAGCAGGAGGGATATCACAACACGCCCGGATTCACAGGGGAAGACAATCTCAACCTTGAAACAGGTGACCAACTGAAATGACAACACAAAGCGCTCACCTGAGTTCCCCTAGAGATGAGGGGATGTCTGTTAAAAGAAGGGGGGATATCACAACACGCCCGGATTCACAGGGGAAGACAATCTCAACCTTGAAACAGGTGACCAACTGAAATGACAACACAAAGCGCTCACCTGAGTTCCCCTGGAGTGCAGGGGACCTCTGTTACAAGCAGGGGGGTATCACAAAGTGCTCACCTGAGTTCCCCTGGTGAGGAGGGGATGTCTGTTACAAGCAGGGGGGATATCACGACACGCCAGGAGTCACAGGGGAAGCCAACCTCCACCTTGAAACAGGTGACCAACTGAAATGACATCACAAAGCGCTCACCTGAGTTCCCCTGGAGAGCAGGGGATGTCTGTTACAAGCAGGGGGGATACCACAACACACCAGGAGTCACAGGATATCACAAAGGGATATCACAAAGCGCTCACCTGAGTTCCCCTGGTGAGGAGGGGATGTCTGTTACAAGCAGTGGGGATATCACAACACGCCAGGAGTCACAGGGGAAGCCAACCTCCACATTGAAACAGGTGACCAACTGAAATGACATCACAAAGCGCTCACCTGAGTTCCCGTGGAGAGGAGGGGATGTCTGTTACAAGAAGGGGGGATATCACAACACACCAGGAGTCACAGGGGAAGCCAACCTCCAACTTGAAACAGGTGACCAACTGAAATGACATCACAAATCGCTCACCTGAGTTCCCCTGGAGAGCAGGGGATGTCTGTTACAAGCAGGGGGGATATCAGAAAGCGCTCACCTGAGTTCCCCTGGTGAGGAGGGGATGTCTGTTACAAGCAGGGGGGATATCACAACACACCAGGAGTCACAGGGGAAGCCAACCTCCACCTTGAAACAGGTGACCAACTGAAATGACATCACAAAGCGCTCACCTGAGTTCCCCTGGAGAGCAGGGGATGTCTGTTACAAGCAGGGGGGATACCACAACACACCAGGAGTCACAGGATATCACAAAGGGATATCACAAAGCGCTCACCTGAGTTCCCCTGGTGAGGAGGAGATGTCTGTTACAAGTAGGGGGGATATCACAACACGCCAGGAGTCACAGGGGAAGCCAACCTCCACATTGAAACAGGTGACCAACTGAAATGACATCACAAAGCGCTCACCTGAGTTCCCCTAGAGATGAGGGGATGTCTGTTACAAGCAGGGGGGATATAACAAAACGCTCACCTGAGTTCCCCTGCTGAGGAAGGGATGTCTGTTACAAGCAGTGGGGATATCACAACACACCAGGAGTCACAGGGGAAGCCAACCTCCACCTTGAAACAGGTGACCAACTGAAATGACATCACAAAGCGCTCACCTGAGTTCCCGTGGAGAGGAGGGGATGTGTGTTACAAGCAGGGGGGATATCACAACACACCAGGAGTCACAGGGGAAGCCAACCTCCAACTTGAAACAGGTGACCAACTGAAATGACATCACAAAGCGCTCACCTGAGTTCCCCTAGAGATGAGGGGATGTCTGTTAAAAGCAGGAGGGATATCACAACACGCCCGGATTCACAGGGGAAGACAATCTCAACCTTGAAACAGGTGACCAACTGAAATGACAACACAAAGCGCTCACCTGAGTTCCCCTAGAGATGAGGGGATGTCTGTTAAAAGAAGGGGGGATATCACAACACGCCCGGATTCACAGGGGAAGACAATCTCAACCTTGAAACAGGTGACCAACTGAAATGACAACACAAAGCGCTCACCTGAGTTCCCCTGGAGTGCAGGGGACCTCTGTTACAAGCAGGGGGGTATCACAAAGTGCTCACCTGAGTTCCCCTGGTGAGGAGGGGATGTCTGTTACAAGCAGGGGGGATATCACGACACGCCAGGAGTCACAGGGGAAGCCAACCTCCACCTTGAAACAGGTGACCAACTGAAATGACATCACAAAGCGCTCACCTGAGTTCCCGTGGAGAGGAGGGGATGTCTGTTACAAGAAGGGGGGTTATCACAACACCCCAGGAGTCACAGCGGAAGCCAACCTCCACCATGAATCAGGTGACCAACTGAAATGACATCACAAAGCGCTCACCTGAGTTAACTTGGAGAAGAGGGGATGTCTGTTACAAGCAGGGGGGATATCACAACACACCAGGATTCACAGGGGAAGCCAACCTCCAACTTGAAACAGGTGACCAACTGAAATGACATCACAAAGCGCTCACCTGAGTTCCCCTGGAGAACAGGGGATGTCTGTTACAAGCAGGGGGGATATCAGAAAGCGCTCACCTGAGTTCCCCTGGTGAGGAGGGGATGTCTGTTACAAGCAGGGGGGTTATCACAACACACCAGGAGTCACAGTGGAAGCCAACCTCCACCATGAAACAGGTGACCAACTGAAATGACATCACAAACGCTCACCTGAGTTAACTTGGAGAAGAGGGGATGTCTGTTACAAGCAGGGGGGATATCACAACACACCAGGAGTCACAGGGGAAGCCAACCTCCACCTTGAAACAGGTGACCAACTGAAATGACATCACAAAGCGCTCACCTGAGTTCCCGTGGAGAGGAGGGGATGTCTGTTACAAGAAGGGGGGATATCACAACACACCAGGAGTCACAGGGGAAGCCAACCTCCAACTTGAAACAGGTGACCAACTGAAATGACATCACAAATCGCTCACCTGAGTTCCCCTGGAGAGCAGGGGATGTCTGTTACAAGCAGGGGGGATATCAGAAAGCGCTCACCTGAGTTCCCCTGGTGAGGAGGGGATGTCTGTTACAAGCAGGGGGGATATCACAACACACCAGGAGTCACAGGGGAAGCCAACCTCCACCTTGAAACAGGTGACCAACTGAAATGACATCACAAAGCGCTCACCTGAGTTCCCCTGGAGAGCAGGGGATGTCTGTTACAAGCAGGGGGGATACCACAACACACCAGGAGTCACAGGATATCACAAAGGGATATCACAAAGCGCTCACCTGAGTTCCCCTGGTGAGGAGGGGATGTCTGTTACAAGTAGGGGGGATATCACAACACGCCAGGAGTCACAGGGGAAGCCAACCTCCACATTGAAACAGGTGACCAACTGAAATGACATCACAAAGCGCTCACCTGAGTTCCCCTAGAGATGAGGGGATGTCTGTTACAAGCAGGGGGGATATCACAAAACGCTCACCTGAGTTCCCCTGCTGAGGAAGGGATGTCTGTTACAAGCAGTGGGGATATCACACCAGGAGTCACAGGGGAAGCCAACCTCCACCTTGAAACAGGTGACCAACTGAAATGACATCACAAAGCGCTCACCTGAGTTCCCGTGGAGAGGAGGGGATGTGTGTTACAAGCAGGGGGGATATCACAACACACCAGGAGTCACAGGGGAAGCCAACCTCCAACTTGAAACAGGTGACCAACTGAAATGACATCACAAAGCGCTCACCTGAGTTCCCCTAGAGATGAGGGGATGTCTGTTAAAAGCAGGAGGGATATCACAACACGCCCGGATTCACAGGGGAAGACAATCTCAACCTTGAAACAGGTGACCAACTGAAATGACAACACAAAGCGCTCACCTGAGTTCCCCTAGAGATGAGGGGATGTCTGTTAAAAGAAGGGGGGATATCACAACACGCCCGGATTCACAGGGGAAGACAATCTCAACCTTGAAACAGGTGACCAACTGAAATGACAACACAAAGCGCTCACCTGAGTTCCCCTGGAGTGCAGGGGACCTCTGTTACAAGCAGGGGGGTATCACAAAGTGCTCACCTGAGTTCCCCTGGTGAGGAGGGGATGTCTGTTACAAGCAGGGGGGATATCACGACACGCCAGGAGTCACAGGGGAAGCCAACCTCCACCTTGAAACAGGTGACCAACTGAAATGACATCACAAAGCGCTCACCTGAGTTCCCGTGGAGAGGAGGGGATGTCTGTTACAAGAAGGGGGGTTATCACAACACCCCAGGAGTCACAGCGGAAGCCAACCTCCACCATGAATCAGGTGACCAACTGAAATGACATCACAAAGCGCTCACCTGAGTTAACTTGGAGAAGAGGGGATGTCTGTTACAAGCAGGGGGGATATCACAACACACCAGGATTCACAGGGGAAGCCAACCTCCAACTTGAAACAGGTGACCAACTGAAATGACATCACAAAGCGCTCACCTGAGTTCCCCTGGAGAACAGGGGATGTCTGTTACAAGCAGGGGGGATATCAGAAAGCGCTCACCTGAGTTCCCCTGGTGAGGAGGGGATGTCTGTTACAAGCAGGGGGGTTATAACAACACACCAGGAGTCACAGTGGAAGCCAACCTCCACCATGAAACTGGTGACCAACTGAAATGACATCACAAACGCTCACCTGAGTTAACTTGGAGAAGAGGGGATGTCTGTTACAAGCAGGGGGGATATCACAACACACCAGGAGTCACAGGGGAAGCCAACCTCCACCTTGAAACAGGTGACCAACTGAAATGACATCACAAAGCGCTCACCTGAGTTCCCCTGGAGAGCAGGGGATGTCTGTTACAAGCAGGGGGTATATCACAACACACCAGGAGTCACAGGGGAAGCCAACCTCAACCTTGAAACATGTGACCAACTGAAATGACATCACAAAGCGCTCACCTGAGTTCCCCTAGAGATGAGGGGATGTCTGTTACAAGCAGGGGGGATATCACAAAACGCTCACCTGAGTTCCGCTGCTGAGGAAGGGATGTCTGTTACAAGCAGTGGGGATATCACAACACACCAGGAGTCACAGGGGAAGCCAACCTCCACCTTGAAACAGGTGACCAACTGAAATGACATCACAAAGCGCTCACCTGAGTTCCCGTGGAGAGGAGGGGATGTCTGTTACAAGAAGGGGGAATATCACAACACACCAGGAGTCACAGGGGAAGCCAACCTCCAACTTGAAACAGGTGACCAACTGAAATGACATCACAAATCGCTCACCTGAGTTCCCCTGGAGAGCAGGGGATGTCTGTTACAAGCAGGGGGGATATCAGAAACCGCTCACCTGAGTTCCCCTGGTGAGGAGGGGATGTCTGTTACAAGCAGGGGGGATATCACAACACACCAGGAGTCACAGGGGAAGCCAACCTCCACCTTGAAACAGGTGACCAAATGAAATGACATCACAAAGCGCTCACCTGAGTTCCCCTGGAGAGCAGGGGATGTCTGTTACAAGCAGGGGGGATACCACAACACACCAGGAGTCACAGGATATCACAAAGGGATATCACAAAGCGCTCACCTGAGTTCCCCTAGAGATGAGGGGATGTCTGTTACAAGCAGGGGGGATATCACAAAACGCTCACCTGAGTTCCCCTGCTGAGGAAGGGATGTCTGTTACAAGCAGTGGGGATATCACAACACACCAGGAGTCACAGGGGAAGCCAACCTCCACCTTGAAACAGGGGACCAACTGAAATGACATCACAAAGCGCTCACCTCAGTTCCCGTGGAGAGGAGGGGATGTCTGTTACAAGAAGAGGGGATATCACAACACACCAGGAGTCACAGGGGAAGCCAACCTCCAACTTGAAACAGGTGACCAACTGAAATGACATCACAAATCGCTCACCTGAGTTCCCCTGGAGAGCAGGGGATGTCTGTTACAAGCAGGGGGGATATCAGAAAGCGCTCACCTGAGTTCCCCTGGTGAGGAGGGGATGTCTGTTACAAGCAGGGGGGATATCACAACACACCAGGAGTCACAGGGGAAGCCAACCTCCACCTTGAAACAGGTGACCAACTGAAATGACATCACAAAGCGCTCACCTGAGTTCCCCTGGAGAGCAGGGGATGTCTGTTACAAGCAGGTGGGATACCACAACACACCAGGAGTCACAGGATATCACAAAGGGATATCACAAAGCGCTCACCTGAGTTCCCCTGGTGAGGAGGGGATGTCTGTTACAAGCAGGGGGGATATCACAACACGCCAGGAGTCACAGGGGAAGCCAACCTCCACATTGAAACAGGTGACCAACTGAAATGACATCACAAAGCGCTCACCTGAGTTCCCCTAGAGATGAGGGGATGTCTGTTAAAAGCAGGAGGGATATCACAACACGCCCGGATTCACAGGGGAAGACAATCTCAACCTTGAAACAGGTGACCAACTGAAATGACAACACAAAGCGCTCACCTGAGTTCCCCTAGAGATGAGGGGATGTCTGTTAAAAGAAGGGGGGATATCACAACACGCCCGGATTCACAGGGGAAGACAATCTCAACCTTGAAACAGGTGACCAACTGAAATGACAACACAAAGCGCTCACCTGAGTTCCCCTGGAGTGCAGGGGACCTCTGTTACAAGCAGGGGGGTATCACAAAGTGCTCACCTGAGTTCCCCTGGTGAGGAGGGGATGTCTGTTACAAGCAGGGGGGATATCACGACACGCCAGGAGTCACAGGGGAAGCCAACCTCCACCTTGAAACAGGTGACCAACTGAAATGACATCACAAAGCGCTCACCTGAGTTCCCGTGGAGAGGAGGGGATGTCTGTTACAAGAAGGGGGGTTATCACAACACCCCAGGAGTCACAGCGGAAGCCAACCTCCACCATGAATCAGGTGACCAACTGAAATGACATCACAAAGCGCTCACCTGAGTTAACTTGGAGAAGAGGGGATGTCTGTTACAAGCAGGGGGGATATCACAACACACCAGGATTCACAGGGGAAGCCAACCTCCAACTTGAAACAGGTGACCAACTGAAATGACATCACAAAGCGCTCACCTGAGTTCCCCTGGAGAACAGGGGATGTCTGTTACAAGCAGGGGGGATATCAGAAAGCGCTCACCTGAGTTCCCCTGGTGAGGAGGGGATGTCTGTTACAAGCAGGGGGGTTATCACAACACACCAGGAGTCACAGTGGAAGCCAACCTCCACCATGAAACAGGTGACCAACTGAAATGACATCACAAACGCTCACCTGAGTTAACTTGGAGAAGAGGGGATGTCTGTTACAAGCAGGGGGGATATCACAACACACCAGGAGTCACAGGGGAAGCCAACCTCCACCTTGAAACAGGTGACCAACTGAAATGACATCACAAAGCGCTCACCCGAGTTCCCCTAGAGATGAGGGGATGTCTGTTACAAGCAGGGGGTATATCACAACACACCAGGAGTCACAGGGGAAGCCAACCTCAACCTTGAAACATGTGACCAACTGAAATGACATCACAAAGCGCTCACCCGAGTTCCCCTAGAGATGAGGGGATGTCTGTTACAAGCAGGGGGGATATCACAAAACGCTCACCTGAGTTCCGCTGCTGAGGAAGGGATGTCTGTTACAAGCAGTGGGGATATCACAACACACCAGGAGTCACAGGGGAAGCCAACCTCCACCTTGAAACAGGTGACCAACTGAAATGACATCACAAAGCGCTCACCTGAGTTCCCGTGGAGAGGAGGGGATGTCTGTTACAAGAAGGGGGAATATCACAACACACCAGGAGTCACAGGGGAAGCCAACCTCCAACTTGAAACAGGTGACCAACTGAAATGACATCACAAATCGCTCACCTGAGTTCCCCTGGAGAGCAGGGGATGTCTGTTACAAGCAGGGGGGATATCAGAAACCGCTCACCTGAGTTCCCCTGGTGAGGAGGGGATGTCTGTTACAAGCAGGGGGGATATCACAACACACCAGGAGTCACAGGGGAAGCCAACCTCCACCTTGAAACAGGTGACCAACTGAAATGACATCACAAAGCGCTCACCTGAGTTCCCCTGGAGAGCAGGGGATGTCTGTTACAAGCAGGGGGGATACCACAACACACCAGGAGTCACAGGATATCACAAAGGGATATCACAAAGCGCTCACCTGAGTTCCCCTAGAGATGAGGGGATGTCTGTTACAAGCAGGGGGGATATCACAAAACACTCACCTGAGTTCCCCTGCTGAGGAAGGGATGTCTGTTACAAGCAGTGGGGATATCACAACACACCAGGAGTCACAGGGGAAGCCAACCTCCACCTTGAAACAGGTGACCAACTGAAATGACATCACAAAGCGCTCACCTGAGTTCCCGTGGAGAGGAGGGGATGTCTGTTACAAGAAGGGGGGATATCACAACACACCAGGAGTCACAGGGGAAGCCAACCTCCAACTTGAAACAGGTGACCAACTGAAATGACATCACAAATCGCTCACTTGAGTTCCCCTGGAGAGCAGGGGATGTCTGTTACAAGCAGGGGGGATATCAGAAAGCGCTCACCTGAGTTCCCCTGGTGAGGAGGGGATGTCTGTTACAAGCAGGGGGGATATCACAACACACCAGGAGTCACAGGGGAAGCCAACCTCCACCTTGAAACAGGTGACCAACTGAAATGACATCACAAAGCGCTCACCTGAGTTCCCCTGGAGAGCAGGGGATGTCTGTTACAAGCAGGGGGGATATCACAAAGCGCTCACCTGAGTTCCCCTCGTGAGGAGGGGATGTCTGTTACAAGCAGGGGGGATATCACAACACGCCAGGAGTCACAGGGGAAGCCAACCTCCACATTGAAACAGGTGACCAACTGAAATGACATCACAAAGCGCTCACCTGAGTTCCCCTCGTGAGGAGGGGATGTCTGTTACAAGCAGGGGGGATATCACAACACGCCAGGAGTCACAGGGGAAGCCAACCTCCACCTTGAAACAGGTGACCAACTGAAATGACATCACAAAGCGCTCACCTGAGTTCCCCTGGAGAGCAGGGGATGTCTGTTACAAGCAGGGGGGATATCACAAAGCGCTCACCTGAGTTCCCCTGGAGAGCAGGGGATGTCTGTTACAAGCAGGGGGTATATCACAACACACCAGGAGTCACAGGGGAAGCCAACCTCAACCTTGAAACATGTGACCAACTGAAATGACATCACAAAGCGCTCACCTGAGTTCCCCTGCTGAGGAAGGGATGTCTGTTACAAGCAGTGGGGATATCACAACACACCAGGAGTCACAGGGGAAGCCAACCTCCACCTTGAAACAGGTGACCAACTGAAATGACATCACAAAGCGCTCACCTGAGTTCCCGTGGAGAGCAGGGGATGTCTGTTACAATAAGGGGGGATATCAGAACACACCAGGAGTCACAGGGGAAGCCAACCTCCAACTTGAAACAGGTGACCAACTGAAATGACATCACAAATCGCTCACCTGAGTTCCCCTGGAGAGCAGGGGATGTCTGTTACAAGCAGGGGGGATATCAGAAAGCGCTCACCTGAGTTCCCCTGGTGAGGAGGGGATGTCTGTTACAAGCAGGGGGGATATCACAACACACCAGGAGTCACAGGGGAAGCCAACCTCCACCTTGAAACAGGTGACCAACTGAAATGACATCACAAAGCGCTCACCTGAGTTCCCCTGGAGAGCAGGGGATGTCTGTTACAAGCAGGGGGGATATCACAAAGCGCTCACCTGAGTTCCCCTCGTGAGGAGGGGATGTCTGTTACAAGCAGGGGGGATATCACAACACGCCAGGAGTCACAGGGGAAGCCAACCTCCACATTGAAACAGGTGACCAACTGAAATGACATCACAAAGCGCTCACCTGAGTTCCCCTAGAGATGAGGGGATGTCTGTTACAAGCAGGGGGGATATCACAAAACGCTCACCTGAGTTCCCCTGCTGAGGAAGGGATGTCTGTTACAAGCAGTGGGGATATCACAACACACCAGGAGTCACAGGGGAAGCCAACCTCCACCTTGAAACAGGTGACCAACTGAAATGACATCACAAAGCGCTCACCTGAGTTCCCGTGGAGAGGAGGGGATGTCTGTTACAAGCAGGGGGGATATCACAACACACCAGGAGTCACAGGGGAAGCCAACCTCCAACTTGAAACAGGTGACCAACTGAAATGACATCACAAAGCGCTCACCTGAGTTCCCCTAGAGATGAGGGGATGTCTGTTAAAAGCAGGAGGGATATCACAACACGCCCGGATTCACAGGGGAAGACAATCTCAACCTTGAAACAGGTGACCAACTGAAATGACAACACAAAGCGCTCACCTGAGTTCCCCTAGAGATGAGGGGATGTCTGTTAAAAGCAGGAGGGATATCACAACACGCCCGGATTCACAGGGGAAGACAATCTCAACCTTGAAACAGGTGGCCAACTGAAATGACAACACAAAGCGCTCACCTGAGTTCCCCTAGAGATGAGGGGATGTCTGTTACAAGCAGGGGGGATATCACAACACGCCAGGAGTCACAGGGGAAGCCAACCTCCACCTTGAAACAGGTGACCAACTGAAATGACATCACAAAGCGCTCACCTGAATTCCCGTGGAGAGGAGGGGATGTCTGTTACAAGAAGGGGGGTTATCACAACACCCCAGGAGTCACAGCGGAAGCCAAACTCCACCATGAATCGGGTGACCAACTGAAATGACATCACAAAGCGCTCACCTGAGTTAACATGGAGAAGAGGGGATGTCTGTTACAAGCAGGGGGGATATCACAACACACCAGGAGTCACAGGGGAAGCCAACCTCAACCGTGAAACAGGTGACCAACTGAAATGACATCACAAAACGCTCACCTGAGTTCCCCTAGAGATGAGGGGATGTCTGTTACAAGCAGGGGGGATATCAGAAAGCGCTCACCTGAGTTCCCCTGGTGAGGAGGGGATGTCTGTTACAAGCAGGGGGGATATCACAACACACCAGGAGTCACAGGGGAAGCCAACCTCCACCTTGAAACAGGTGACCAACTGAAATGACATCACAAAGCGCTCACCTGAGTTCCCCTGGAGAGCAGGGGATGTCTATTACAAGAAGGGGGGATATCAGAACACACCAGGAGTCACAGGGGAAGCCAACCTCCAACTTGAAACAGGTGACCAACTGAAATGACATCACAAATCGCTCACCTGAGTTCCCCTGGAGAGCAGGGGATGTATGTTACAAGCAGGGGGGATATCAGAAAGCGCTCACCTGAGTTCCCCTGGAGAGGAGGGGATGTCTATTACAAGAAGGGGGGATATCAAAACACACCAGGAGTCTGAGGGGAAGCCAACCTCCACCTTGAAACAGGTGACCAACTGAAATGACTTCACAAAGCGCTCACCTGAGTTCCCGTGGAGAGGAGTGGATGTCTGTTACAAGAAGGGGGGTTATCACAACACATCAGGAGTCACAGCGGAAGCCAACCTCCAACTTGAAACAGGTGACCAACTGAAATGACATCACAAATCGCTCACCTGAGTTCCCGTGGAGAGCAGGGGATGTCTGTTACAAGAAGGGGGGATATCAGAACACACCAGGAGTCACAGGGGAAGCCAACCTCCAACTTGAAACAGGTGACCAACTGAAATGACATCACAAATCGCTCACCTGAGTTCCCCTGGAGAGCAGGGGATGTATGTTACAAGCAGGGGGGATATCAGAAAGCGCTCACCTGAGTTCCCCTGGAGAGGAGGGGATGTCTATTACAAGAAGGGGGGATATCAAAACACACCAGGAGTCTGAGGGGAAGCCAAACTCCACCTTGAAACAGGTGACCAACTGAAATGACATCACAACGCGCTCACCTGAGTTAACTTGGAGAAGAGGGGATGTCTATTACAAGCAGGGGGGATATCACAACACACAAGCAGTCAGAGAGGAAAACAACCTCCACCTTGAAACAGATGACCAACTGAAATGACATCACAAAGCGCTCACCTGAGTTCCCCTGGAGAAGAGGGGATGTTTGTTACAAGCAGGGGGGATATCACAAAGCGCTCACCTGAGTTCCCCTGGAGAGGAGGGGATGTCTGTTAAAAGCAGGGGGGTTATCACAACACACCAGGAGTCACAGTGGAAGCCAACCTCCACCATGAAACAGGTGACCAACTGAAATGACATCACAAAGCGCTCACCTGAGTTAACTTGGAGAAGAGGGGATGTCTGTTACAAGCAGGGGGGATATCACAACACACCAGGAGTCACAGGGGAAGACAACCTCCACCTTGAAACAGGTGACCAACTGAAATGACATCACAAAGCGCTCACCTGAGTTCCCCTGGAGAGCAGGGGATGTCTGTTACAAGCAGGGGGTATATCACAACACACCAGGAGTCACAGGGGAAGCCAACCTCAACCTTGAAACATGTGACCAACTGAAATGACATCACAAAGCGCTCACCTGAGTTCCCCTGCTGAGGAAGGGATGTCTGTTACAAGCAGTGGGGATATCACAACACACCAGGAGTCACAGGGGAAGCCAACCTCCACCTTGAAACAGGTGACCAACTGAAATGACATCACAAAGCGCTCACCTGAGTTCCCGTGGAGAGCAGGGGATGTCTGTTACAATAAGGGGGGATATCAGAACACACCAGGAGTCACAGGGGAAGCCAACCTCCAACTTGAAACAGGTGACCAACTGAAATGACATCACAAATCGCTCACCTGAGTTCCCCTGGAGAGCAGGGGATGTCTGTTACAAGCAGGGGGGATATCAGAAAGCGCTCACCTGAGTTCCCCTGGTGAGGAGGGGATGTCTGTTACAAGCAGGGGGGATATCACAACACACCAGGAGTCACAGGGGAAGCCAACCTCCACCTTGAAACAGGTGACCAACTGAAATGACATCACAAAGCGCTCACCTGAGTTCCCCTGGAGAGCAGGGGATGTCTGTTACAAGCAGGGGGGATACCACAACACACCAGGAGTCACAGGATATCACAAAGGGATATCACAAAGCGCTCACCTGAGTTCCCCTAGAGATGAGGGGATGTCTGTTACAAGCAGGGGGGATATCACAAAACGCTCACCTGAGTTCCCCTGCTGAGGAAGGGATGTCTGTTACAAGCAGTGGGGATATCACCACACACCAGGAGTCAGAGGGGAAGCCAACCTCCACCTTGAAACAGGTGACCAACTGAAATGACTTCACAAAGCGCTCACCTGAGTTCCCGTGGAGAGGAGTGGATGTCTGTTACAAGAAGGGGGGTTATCACAACACATCAGGAGTCACAGCGGAAGCCAACCTCCACTATGAAACAGGTGACCAACTGAAATGACATCACAACGCGCTCACCTGAGTTAACTTAGAGAAGAGGGGATGTCTATTACAAGCAGGGGGGATATCACAACACACAAGGAGTCACAGAGGAAAACAACCTCCACCTTGAAACAGATGACCAACTGAAATGACATCACAAAGCGCTCACCTGAGTTCACCTGGAGAAGAGGGGATGTTTGTTACAAGCAGGGGGGATATCACAAAGCGCTCACCTGAGTTCCCCTGGAGAGGAGGGGATGTCTGTTAAAAGCAGGGGGGTTATCACAACACACCAGGAGTCACAGTGGAAGCCAACCTCCACCATGAAACAGGTGACCAACTGAAATGACATCACAAAGCGCTCACCTGAGTTAACTTGGAGAAGAGGGGATGTCTGTTACAAGCAGGGGGGATATCACAACACACCAGGAGTCACAGGGGAAGACAACCTCCACCTTGAAACAGGTGACCAACTGATATGACATCACAAAGCGCTCACCTGAGTTCCCCTGGAGAGCAGGGGATGTCTGTTACAAGCAGGGGGTATATCACAACACACCAGGAGTCACAGGGGAAGCCAACCTCCACCTTGAAACAGGTGACCAACTGAAATGACATCACAAAGCGCTCACCTGAGTTCCCCTGGAGAGCAGGGGATGTCTGTTACAAGCAGGGGGGATACCACAACACACCAGGAGTCACAGGATATCACAAAGGGATATCACAAAGCGCTCACCTGTGTTCCCCTAGAGATGAGGGGATGTCTGTTACAAGCAGGGGGGATATCACAAAACGCTCACCTGAGTTCCCCTGCTGAGGAAGGGATGTCTGTTACAAGCAGTGGGGATATCACAACACACCAGGAGTCAGAGGGGAAGCCAACCTCCACCTTGAAACAGGTGACCAACTGAAATGACATCACAAAGCACTCACCTGAGTTAACTTGGAGAAGAGGGGATGTCTGTTACAAGCAGGGGGGATATCACAACACACCAGGAGTCACAGGGGAAGCCAACCTCCACCTTGAAACAGGTGACCAATTGAAATGACATCACAAAGCGCTCACCTGAGTTCCCCTGGAGAGGAGGGGATGTCTGTTACAAGCAGGGGGGATATCACAAAGCGCTCACCTGAGTTCCCCTGATGAGGAGGGGATGTCTGTTACAAGCAGGGGGGATATCACAACACACCAGGAGTCACAGGGGAAGCCAACCTCAACCTTGAAACATGTGACCAACTGAAATGACATCACAAAGCGCTCACCTGAGTTCCCCTAGAGATGAGGGGATGTCTGTTACAAGCAGGGGGGATATCACAAAACGCTCACCTGAGTTCCCCTGCTGAGGAAGGGATGTCTGTTACAAGCAGTGGGGATATCACAACACACCAGGGGTCACAGGGGAAGCCAACCTCCACCTTGAAACAGGTGACCAACTAAAATGACATCACAAAGCGCTCACCTGAGTTCCCCTGGAGAGCAGGGGATGTCTCTTACAAGCAGGGGGGATACCACAACACACCAGGAGTCACAGGATATCACAAAGGGATATCACAAAGCGCTCACCTGAGTTCCCCTGGTGAGGAGGGGATGTCTGTTACAAGCAGGGGGGATATCACAACACGCCCGGATTCCCAGGGGAAGACAATCTCAACCTTGAAACAGGTGACCAACTGAAATGACATGACAAAGCACTCATCTGAGTGCCCCAGGAGAGCAGGGGATCTCTGTTACAAGCAGGGGGATATCACAAAGCGCTCACCTGAGTTCCCCTGGAGAGGAGGGGATGTCTATTACAAGCAGGGGGATATCAAAACACACCAGGAGTAAGAGGGGAAGCCAACCTCCACCTTGAAACAGGTGACCAACTGAAATGACATCACAAAGCGCTCACCTGAGTTCCCGTGGAGAGGAGGGGATGTCTGTTACAAGAAGGGGGGTTATCACAACACATCATGAGTCACAGCGGAAGCCAACCTCCACCATGAAACAGGTGACCAACTGAAATGACATCACAAAGCGCTCACCTGAGTTAACTTGGAGAAGAGGGGATGTCTATTACAAGCAGGGGGGATATCACAAAACACAAGGAGTCACAGAGGAAGACAACCTCCACCTTGAAACAGATGACCAACTGAAATGACATCACAAAGCGCTCACCTGATTTCCCCTGGAGAAGAGGGGATGTTTGTTACAAGCAGGGGGGATATCACAAAGCGCTCACCTGAGTTCCCCTGGAGAGGAGGGGATGTCTGTTACAAGCAGGGGGGTTATCACAACACACCAGGAGTCACAGTGGAAGCCAACCTCCACCATGAAAAAGGTGACCAACTGAAATGACATCACAAAGCGCTCACCTGAGTTAACTTGGAGAAGAGGGGATGTCTGTTACAAGCAGGGGGGTTATCACAACACACCAGGAGTCACAGTGGAAGCCAACCTCCACCATGAAAAAGGTGACCAACTGAAATGACATCACAAAGCGCTCACCTGAGTTAACTTGGAGAAGAGGGGATGTCTGTTACAAGCAGGGGGGATATCACAACCCACCAGAAGTCACAGGGGAAGCCAACCTCCACCTTGAAACAGGTGACCAACTGAAATGACATCACAAAGCGCTCACCTGAGTTCCCCTGGAGAGCAGGGGATGTCTGTTATAAGCAGGGGGGATATCACAAAACGCTCACCTGAGTTCCCCTGCTGAGGAAGGGATGTCTGTTACAAGCAGTGGGGATATCACAACACACCAGGAGTCACAGGGGAAGCCAACCTCCACCTTGAAACAGGTGACCAACTGAAATGACATCACAAAGCGCTCACCTGAGTTCCCCTGGAGAGCAGGGGATGTCTCTTACAAGCAGGGGGGATACCACAACACACCAGGAGTCACAGGATATCACAAAGGGATATCACAAAGCGCTCACCTGAGTTCCCCTGGTGAGGAGGGGATGTCTGTTACAAGCAGGGGGGATATCACAACACGCCCGGATTCCCAGGGGAAGACAATCTCAACCTTGAAACAGGTGACCAACTGAAATGACATGACAAAGCACTCATCTGAGTTCCCCAGGAGAGCAGGGGATCTCTGTTACAAGCAGGGGGATATCACAAAGCGCTCACCTGAGTTCCCCTGGAGAGGAGGGGATGTCTATTACAAGCAGGGGGATATCAAAACACACCAGGAGTAAGAGGGGAAGCCAACCTCCACCTTGAAACAGGTGACCAACTGAAATGACATCACAAAGCGCTCACCTGAGTTCCCGTGGAGAGGAGGGGATGTCTGTTACAAGAAGGGGGGTTATCACAACACATCATGAGTCACAGCGGAAGCCAACCTCCACCATGAAACAGGTGACCAACTGAAATGACATCACAAAGCGCTCACCTGAGTTAACTTGGAGAAGAGGGGATGTCTATTACAAGCAGGGGGGATATCACAAAACACAAGGAGTCACAGAGGAAGACAACCTCCACCTTGAAACAGATGACCAACTGAAATGACATCACAAAGCGCTCACCTGATTTCCCCTGGAGAAGAGGGGATGTTTGTTACAAGCAGGGGGGATATCACAAAGCGCTCACCTGAGTTCCCCTGGAGAGGAGGGGATGTCTGTTACAAGCAGGGGGGTTATCACAACACACCAGGAGTCACAGTGGAAGCCAACCTCCACCATGAAAAAGGTGACCAACTGAAATGACATCACAAAGCGCTCACCTGAGTTAACTTGGAGAAGAGGGGATGTCTGTTACAAGCAGGGGGGTTATCACAACACACCAGGAGTCACAGTGGAAGCCAACCTCCACCATGAAAAAGGTGACCAACTGAAATGACATCACAAAGCGCTCACCTGAGTTAACTTGGAGAAGAGGGGATGTCTGTTACAAGCAGGGGGGATATCACAACACACCAGAAGTCACAGGGGAAGCCAACCTCCACCTTGAAACAGGTGACCAACTGAAATGACATCACAAAGCGCTCACCTGAGTTCCCCTGGAGAGCAGGGGATGTCTGTTATAAGCAGGGGGGATATCACAAAGCGCTCACCTGAGTTCCCCTGGTGAGGAGGGGATGTCTGTTACAAGCAGGGGGGATATCACAACACACCAGGAGTCACAGGGGAAGCCAACCTCAACCTTGAAACAGGTGACCAACTGAAATGACATCACAAAGCGCTCACCTGAGTTCCCGTGGAGAGGAGGGGATGTCTGTTACAAGAAGGGGGGTTATCACAACACCCCAGGAGTCACAGCGGAAGCCAACCTCAACCTTGAAACAGGTGACCAACTGAAATGACCTCACAAAGCGCTCACCTGAGTTCCCCTAGAGATGAGGGGATGTCTGTTAAAAGCAGGAGGGATATCACAACACGCCCGGATTCACAGGGGAAGACAATCTCAACCTTGAAACAGGTGACCAACTGAAATGACAACACAAAGCGCTCACCTGAGTTCCCCTGGAGAGGAGGGGATGTCTGTTACAAGCAGGGGGGTATCAGAAAGTGCTCACCTGAGTTCCCCTGGTGAGGAGGGGATGTCTGTTACAAGCAGGGGGGATATCACAACACGCCAGGAGTCACAGGGGAAGCCAACCTCCACCTTGAAACAGGTGACCAACTGTAATGACATCACAAAGCGCTCACCTGAGTTCCCCTGGAGAGGAGGGGATGTCTGTTACAAGCAGGGGGGTTATCACAACACACCAGGAGTCACAGCGGAAGCCATCCTCCACCATGAAACAGGTGACCAACTAAAATGACATCACAAAGCGCTCACCTGAGTTCCCCTGGAGAGCAGGGGATGTCTGTTACAAGCAGGAGGGATACCACAAAGCGCTCAGCTGAGTTCCCCTGGTGAGGAGGGGATGTCTGTTACAAGCAGGGGGGATATCACAACACACCAGGAGTCACAGGGGAAGTCAACCTCAACCTTGAAACATGTGACCAACTGAAATGACATCACAAAGCGCTCACCTGAGTTCCCCTAGAGATGAGGGGATGTCTGTTACAAGGAGGGGGGATATCACAAAGCGCTCACCTGAGTTCCCCTGCTGAAGAGGGGATGTCTGTTACAAGCAGGGGAGATATCACAACACACCAGGAGTCACAGGGGAAGCCAACCTCCACCATGAAACAGGTGACCAACTGAAATGACATCACAGAGCGCTCACCTGAGTTCCCCTGGAGAGCAGGGGATGTCTGTTACAAGCAGGAGGGATATCACAAAGCGCTCACCTGAGTTCCCCTGGTGAGGAGGGGATGTCTGTTACAAGCAGGGGGGATATCACAACACACCAGGAGTCACAGGGGAAGCCAACCTCAACCTTGAAACATGTGACCAACTGAAATGACATCACAAAGCGCTCACCTGAGTTCCCCTAGAGATGAGGGGATGTCTGTTACAAGGAGGGGGGATATCACAAAGCGCTCACCTGAGTTCCCCTGCTGAGGAGGGGATGTCTGTTACAAGCAGGGGGGATATCACAACACACCAGGAGTCACAGGGGAAGCCAACCTCCACCTTGAAACAGGTGACCAACTGAAATGACATCACAAAGCGCTCACCAGAGTTCCCCTGGAGAGGAGGGGATGTCCGTTACAAGCAGGGGGGATATCAAAACACACCAGGAGTCAGAGGGGAAGCCAACCTCCACCTTGAAACAGGTGACCAACTGAAATGACATCACAAAGCGCTCACCAGAGTTCCCCTGCTGAGGAGGGGATGTCTGTTACAAGAAGGGGGGATATCACAACGCACCAGGAGTCAAAGCGGAAGCCAACCTCCACCTTGAAACAGGTGACCAACTGAAATGACATCACAAAGCGCTCACCTGATTTAACTTGGAGAAGAGGGGATGTCTGTTATAAACAGGGCGGATATCACAACACACCAGGAGTCACAGCGGAAGCCAACCTCCACCTTGAAACAGGTGACCAACTGAAATGACATCACAAAGCGCTCACCTGAGTTCCCCTGGAGAGCTGGGGATGTCTGTTACAAGCAGGGGGGATATCACAACACACCAGGAGTCACAGGGGAAGCCAACCTCCACCTTGAAATAGGTGACCAACTGAAATGACATCACAAAGCGCTCACCTGAGTTCCCCTGGAGAGCAGGGGATGTCTGTTACAAGCAGGAGGGATACCACAACACACCAGGAGACACAGGATATCACAAAAGGTTCCCCTGGAGAGGAGGGGATGTCCGTTACAAGCAGGGGGGATATCAGAAAGGGCTCACCTGAGTTCCCCTGGAGAGCAGGGGATGTCTGTTACAAGCAGGAGGGATATCACAAAGTGCTCACCTGAGTTCCCCTGGAGAGCAGGGGATGTCTGTTACAAGCAGGGGGGATATGAGAAAGGGCTCACCTGAGTTCCCCTGGTGAGGAGGGGATGTCTGTTACAAGCAGGGGGGATATCACAACACACCAGGAGTCACAGGGGAAGCCAACCTCCACCTTGAAACAGGTGACCAACTGAAATGACATCACAAAGCGCTCACCTGAGTTCCCCTGGAGAGCAGGGGATGTCTGTTACAAGCAGGGGGGATACCACAACACACCAGGAGTCACAGGATATCACAAAGGGATATCACAAAGCGCTCACCTGAGTTCCCCTAGAGATGAGGGGATGTCTGTTACAAGCAGGGGGGATATCACAAAACGCTCACCTGAGTTCCCCTGCTGAGGAAGGGATGTCTGTTACAAGCAGTGGGGATATCACCACACACCAGGAGTCAGAGGGGAAGCCAACCTCCACCTTGAAACAGGTGACCAACTGAAATGACTTCACAAAGCGCTCACCTGAGTTCCCGTGGAGAGGAGTGGATGTCTGTTACAAGAAGGGGGGTTATCACAACACATCAGGAGTCACAGCGGAAGCCAACCTCCACTATGAAACAGGTGACCAACTGAAATGACATCACAACGCGCTCACCTGAGTTAACTTAGAGAAGAGGGGATGTCTATTACAAGCAGGGGGGATATCACAACACACAAGGAGTCACAGAGGAAAACAACCTCCACCTTGAAACAGATGACCAACTGAAATGACATCACAAAGCGCTCACCTGAGTTCACCTGGAGAAGAGGGGATGTTTGTTACAAGCAGGGGGGATATCACAAAGCGCTCACCTGAGTTCCCCTGGAGAGGAGGGGATGTCTGTTAAAAGCAGGGGGGTTATCACAACACACCAGGAGTCACAGTGGAAGCCAACCTCCACCATGAAACAGGTGACCAACTGAAATGACATCACAAAGCGCTCACCTGAGTTAACTTGGAGAAGAGGGAATGTCTGTTACAAGCAGGGGGGATATCGCAACACACCAGGAGTCACAGGGGAAGACAACCTCCACCTTGAAACAGGTGACCAACTGATATGACATCACAAAGCGCTCACCTGAGTTCCCCTGGAGAGCAGGGGATGTCTGTTACAAGCAGGGGGTATATCACAACACACCAGGAGTCACAGGGGAAGCCAACCTCCACCTTGAAACAGGTGACCAACTGAAATGACATCACAAAGCGCTCACCTGAGTTCCCCTGGAGAGCAGGGGATGTCTGTTACAAGCAGGGGGGATACCACAACACACCAGGAGTCACAGGATATCACAAAGGGATATCACAAAGCGCTCACCTGTGTTCCCCTAGAGATGAGGGGATGTCTGTTACAAGCAGGGGGGATATCACAAAACGCTCACCTGAGTTCCCCTGCTGAGGAAGGGATGTCTGTTACAAGCAGTGGGGATATCACAACACACCAGGAGTCAGAGGGGAAGCCAACCTCCACCTTGAAACAGGTGACCAACTGAAATGACATCACAAAGCGCTCACCTGAGTTCCCCTGGAGAGGAGGGGATGTCTGTTACAAGCAGGGGGGATATCACAAAGCGCTCACCTGAGTTCCCCTGATGAGGAGGGGATGTCTGTTACAAGCAGGGGGGATATCACAACACACCAGGAGTCACAGGGGAAGCCAACCTCAACCTTGAAACATGTGACCAACTGAAATGACATCACAAAGCGCTCACCTGAGTTCCCCTAGAGATGAGGGGATGTCTGTTACAAGCAGGGGGGATATCACAAAACGCTCACCTGAGTTCCCCTGCTGAGGAAGGGATGTCTGTTACAAGCAGTGGGGATATCACAACACACCAGGGGTCACAGGGGAAGCCAACCTCCACCTTGAAACAGGTGACCAACTAAAATGACATCACAAAGCGCTCACCTGAGTTCCCCTGGAGAGCAGGGGATGTCTCTTACAAGCAGGGGGGATACCACAACACACCAGGAGTCACAGGATATCACAAAGGGATATCACAAAGCGCTCACCTGAGTTCCCCTGGTGAGGAGGGGATGTCTGTTACAAGCAGGGGGGATATCACAACACGCCCGGATTCCCAGGGGAAGACAATCTCAACCTTGAAACAGGTGACCAACTGAAATGACATGACAAAGCACTCATCTGAGTTCCCCAGGAGAGCAGGGGATCTCTGTTACAAGCAGGGGGATATCACAAAGCGCTCACCTGAGTTCCCCTGGAGAGGAGGGGATGTCTATTACAAGCAGGGGGATATCAAAACACACCAGGAGTAAGAGGGGAAGCCAACCTCCACCTTGAAACAGGTGACCAACTGAAATGACATCACAAAGCGCTCACCTGAGTTCCCGTGGAGAGGAGGGGATGTCTGTTACAAGAAGGGGGGTTATCACAACACATCATGAGTCACAGCGGAAGCCAACCTCCACCATGAAACAGGTGACCAACTGAAATGACATCACAAAGCGCTCACCTGAGTTAACTTGGAGAAGAGGGGATGTCTATTACAAGCAGGGGGGATATCACAAAACACAAGGAGTCACAGAGGAAGACAACCTCCACCTTGAAACAGATGACCAACTGAAATGACATCACAAAGCGCTCACCTGATTTCCCCTGGAGAAGAGGGGATGTTTGTTACAAGCAGGGGGGATATCACAAAGCGCTCACCTGAGTTCCCCTGGAGAGGAGGGGATGTCTGTTACAAGCAGGGGGGTTATCACAACACACCAGGAGTCACAGTGGAAGCCAACCTCCACCATGAAAAAGGTGACCAACTGAAATGACATCACAAAGCGCTCACCTGAGTTAACTTGGAGAAGAGGGGATGTCTGTTACAAGCAGGGGGGTTATCACAACACACCAGGAGTCACAGTGGAAGCCAACCTCCACCATGAAAAAGGTGACCAACTGAAATGACATCACAAAGCGCTCACCTGAGTTAACTTGGAGAAGAGGGGATGTCTGTTACAAGCAGGGGGGATATCACAACCCACCAGAAGTCACAGGGGAAGCCAACCTCCACCTTGAAACAGGTGACCAACTGAAATGACATCACAAAGCGCTCACCTGAGTTCCCCTGGAGAGCAGGGGATGTCTGTTATAAGCAGGGGGGATATCACAAAACGCTCACCTGAGTTCCCCTGCTGAGGAAGGGATGTCTGTTACAAGCAGTGGGGATATCACAACACACCAGGAGTCACAGGGGAAGCCAACCTCCACCTTGAAACAGGTGACCAACTGAAATGACATCACAAAGCGCTCACCTGAGTTCCCCTGGAGAGCAGGGGATGTCTCTTACAAGCAAAGGGGATACCACAACACACCAGGAGTCACAGGATATCACAAAGGGATATCACAAAGCGCTCACCTGAGTTCCCCTGGTGAGGAGGGGATGTCTGTTACAAGCAGGGGGGATATCACAACACGCCCGGATTCCCAGGGGAAGACAATCTCAACCTTGAAACAGGTGACCAACTGAAATGACATGACAAAGCACTCATCTGAGTTCCCCAGGAGAGCAGGGGATCTCTGTTACAAGCAGGGGGATATCACAAAGCGCTCACCTGAGTTCCCCTGGAGAGGAGGGGATGTCTATTACAAGCAGGGGGATATCAAAACACACCAGGAGTAAGAGGGGAAGCCAACCTCCACCTTGAAACAGGTGACCAACTGAAATGACATCACAAAGCGCTCACCTGAGTTCCCGTGGAGAGGAGGGGATGTCTGTTACAAGAAGGGGGGTTATCACAACACATCATGAGTCACAGCGGAAGCCAACCTCCACCATGAAACAGGTGACCAACTGAAATGACATCACAAAGCGCTCACCTGAGTTAACTTGGAGAAGAGGGGATGTCTATTACAAGCAGGGGGGATATCACAAAACACAAGGAGTCACAGAGGAAGACAACCTCCACCTTGAAACAGATGACCAACTGAAATGACATCACAAAGCGCTCACCTGATTTCCCCTGGAGAAGAGGGGATGTTTGTTACAAGCAGGGGGGATATCACAAAGCGCTCACCTGAGTTCCCCTGGAGAGGAGGGGATGTCTGTTACAAGCAGGGGGGTTATCACAACACACCAGGAGTCACAGTGGAAGCCAACCTCCACCATGAAACAGGTGACCAACTGAAATGACATCACAAAGCGCTCACCTGAGTTAACTTGGAGAAGAGGGGATGTCTGTTACAAGCAGGGGGGTTATCACAACACACCAGGAGTCACAGTGGAAGCCAACCTCCACCATGAAAAAGGTGACCAACTGAAATGACATCACAAAGCGCTCACCTGAGTTAACTTGGAGAAGAGGGGATGTCTGTTACAAGCAGGGGGGATATCACAACACACCAGAAGTCACAGGGGAAGCCAACCTCCACCTTGAAACAGGTGACCAACTGAAATGACATCACAAAGCGCTCACCTGAGTTCCCCTGGAGAGCAGGGGATGTCTGTTATAAGCAGGGGGGATATCACAAAGCGCTCACCTGAGTTCCCCTGGTGAGGAGGGGATGTCTGTTACAAGCAGGGGGGATATCACAACACACCAGGAGTCACAGGGGAAGCCAACCTCAACCTTGAAACAGGTGACCAACTGAAATGACATCACAAAGCGCTCACCTGAGTTCCCGTGGAGAGGAGGGGATGTCTGTTACAAGAAGGGGGGTTATCACAACACCCCAGGAGTCACAGCGGAAGCCAACCTCAACCTTGAAACAGGTGACCAACTGAAATGACCTCACAAAGCGCTCACCTGAGTTCCCCTAGAGATGAGGGGATGTCTGTTAAAAGCAGGAGGGATATCACAACACGCCCGGATTCACAGGGGAAGACAATCTCAACCTTGAAACAGGTGACCAACTGAAATGACAACACAAAGCGCTCACCTGAGTTCCCCTGGAGAGGAGGGGATGTCTGTTACAAGCAGGGGGTATCACAAAGTGCTCACCTGAGTTCCCCTGGTGAGGAGGGGATGTCTGTTACAAGCAGGGGGGATATCACAACACGCCAGGAGTCACAGGGGAAGCCAACCTCCAACTTGAAACAGGTGACCAACTGTAATGACATCACAAAGCGCTCACCTGAGTTCCCCTGGAGAGGAGGGGATGTCTGTTACAAGCAGGGGGGTTATCACAACACACCAGGAGTCACAGCGGAAGCCATCCTCCACCATGAAACAGGTGACCAACTAAAATGACATCACAAAGCGCTCACCTGAGTTCCCCTGGAGAGCAGGGGATGTCTGTTACAAGCAGGAGGGATACCACAAAGCGCTCAGCTGAGTTCCCCTGGTGAGGAGGGGATGTCTGTTACAAGCAGGGGGGATATCACAACACACCAGGAGTCACAGGGGAAGTCAACCTCAACCTTGAAACATGTGACCAACTGAAATGACATCACAAAGCGCTCACCTGAGTTCCCCTAGAGATGAGGGGATGTCTGTTACAAGGAGGGGGGATATCACAAAGCGCTCACCTGAGTTCCCCTGCTGAAGAGGGGATGTCTGTTACAAGCAGGGGAGATATCACAACACACCAGGAGTCACAGGGGAAGCCAACCTCCACCATGAAACAGGTGACCAACTGAAATGACATCACAGAGCGCTCACCTGAGTTCCCCTGGAGAGCAGGGGATGTCTGTTACAAGCAGGAGGGATATCACAAAGCGCTCACCTGAGTTCCCCTGGTGAGGAGGGGATGTCTGTTACAAGCAGGGGGGATATCACAACACACCAGGAGTCACAGGGGAAGCCAACCTCAACCTTGAAACATGTGACCAACTGAAATGACATCACAAAGCGCTCACCTGAGTTCCCCTAGAGATGAGGGGATGTCTGTTACAAGGAGGGGGGATATCACAAAGCGCTCACCTGAGTTCCCCTGCTGAGGAGGGGATGTCTGTTACAAGCAGGGGGGATATCACAACACACCAGGAGTCACAGGGGAAGCCAACCTCCACCTTGAAACAGGTGACCAACTGAAATGACATCACAAAGCGCTCACCAGAGTTCCCCTGGAGAGGAGGGGATGTCCGTTACAAGCAGGGGGGATATCAAAACACACCAGGAGTCAGAGGGGAAGCCAACCTCCACCTTGAAACAGGTGACCAACTGAAATGACATCACAAAGCGCTCACCTGAGTTCCCCTGGAGAGGAGGGGTTGTCTATTACAAGAAGGGGGGATATCAAAACACACCAGGAGTCAGAGGGGAAGCCAACCTCCACCTTGAAACAGGTGACCAACTGAAATGACATCACAAAGCGCTCACCAGAGTTCCCCTGCTGAGGAGGGGATGTCTGTTACAAGAAGGGGGGATATCACAACGCACCAGGAGTCAAAGCGGAAGCCAACCTCCACCTTGAAACAGGTGACCAACTGAAATGACATCACAAAGCGCTCACCTGATTTAACTTGGAGAAGAGGGGATGTCTGTTATAAACAGGGCGGATATCACAACACACCAGGAGTCACAGCGGAAGCCAACCTCCACCTTGAAACAGGTGACCAACTGAAATGACATCACAAAGCGCTCACCTGAGTTCCCCTGGAGAGCTGGGGATGTCTGTTACAAGCAGGGGGGATATCACAACACACCAGGAGTCACAGGGGAAGCCAACCTCCACCTTGAAATAGGTGACCAACTGAAATGACATCACAAAGCGCTCACCTGAGTTCCCCTGGAGAGCAGGGGATGTCTGTTACAAGCAGGAGGGATACCACAACACACCAGGAGACACAGGATATCACAAAAGGTTCCCCTGGAGAGGAGGGGATGTCCGTTACAAGCAGGGGGGATATCAGAAAGGGCTCACCTGAGTTCCCCTGGAGAGCAGGGGATGTCTGTTACAAGCAGGAGGGATATCACAAAGTGCTCACCTGAGTTCCCCTGGAGAGCAGGGGATGTCTGTTACAAGCAGGGGGGATATGAGAAAGGGCTCACCTGAGTTCCCCTGGTGAGGAGGGGATGTCTGTTACAAGCAGGGGGGATATCACAACACACCAGGAGTCACAGGGGAAGCCAACCTCAACCTTGAAATTGGTGACCAACTGAAATGACATCACAAAGCGCTCACCTGAGTTCCCGTGGAGATGAGGGGATGTCTGTTAAAAGCATGAGGGATATCACAACATGCCCGGATTCACAGGGGAAGACAATCTCAACCTTGAAACAGGTGACCAACTGAAATGACATCACAAAGCACTCACCTGAGTTCCCCTGGAGAGCAGGGGATGTCTGTTACAAGCAGGGGGGATATCACAAAGCGCTCACCTGAGTTCCCATGGTAAGGAGGGGATGTCTGTTACAAGCAGGGGGGATATCACAACACGCCAGGAGTCACAGGGGAAGCCAACCTCCACCTTGAAACAGGTGACCAACTGAAATGACATCACAAAGCGCTCACCTGAGTTCCCGTGGAGAGGAGGGGATGTCTGTTACAAGAAGGGGGGTTATCACAACACCCCAGGAGTCACAGCGGAAGCCAACCTCCACCATGAATCAGGTGACCAACTGAAATGACATCACAAAGCGCTCACCTGAGTTAACTTGGAGAAGAAGGGATGTCTGTTACAAGCAGGGGGGATATCACAACACACCAGGTGTCACAGGGGAAGCCAACCTCCAACTTGAAACAGGTGACCAACTGAAATGACATCGCAAAGCGCTCACCTGAGTTCCCCTGGAGAACAGGGGATATCTGTTACAAGCAGTGGGGATATCAGAAAGCGCTCACCTGAGTTCCCCTGGTGAGGAGGGGATGTCTGTTACAAGCAGGGGGGATATCACAACACACCAGGAGTCACAGGGGAAGCCAACCTCAACCTTGAAACAGGTGACCAACTGTAATGACATCACAAAGCACTCACCTGAGTTCCCCTAGAGATGAGGGGATGTCTGTTACAAGCAGGGGGGATATCACAAAGCGCTCACCTGAGTTCCCCTGGTGAGGAGGGGATGTCTGTTACAAGCAGGGGGGATATCACATCACGCCAGGAGTCACAGGGGCAGCCAACCTTCACCTTGAAACAGGTGACCAACTGAAATGACTCACTCACTCACTTCCCCTGGAGATGAGGAAATGTCTCTTAATGTCAGGGCGGATAACATAACACACTAGAAGTCAGACTGAAAGCCATCCTCCAACTAGAACCTTAAGACCTACTGAAATGACATCACAAAGACCTCAACTCTATTTCCATGGAGACAAAGGAATGTCTCTTACTGGCATGGCGGAACACATAACACACTAGACCAGAGGGGAAGCCAAGCTCCAGCTGGAATCTTGTGACGTACTACAATGACATCACAAAGCACTCACCTCAGTTCCCCTGGAGATGAGGGAATGTCTCTTCTGGAATGGGGGATAACATAACACACTGGCAAGCCAGCCTCCACCTTGAAACAGGTGACCAACTGAAATGACATCACAAAGCGCTCACCAGAGTACACCTGGAGACGAGGGGATGTCTGTTACAAGCAGGGGGGATATCATTACACACCAGGAGTCACAGGGGAAGACAAACTCCACCTTGAAACAGGTGACCAACTGAAATGACATCACAAAGCGCTCACCTGAGTTAACTTGGAGAAGAGGGGATGTCTGTTACAAGCAGGGGGGATATCACAACACACCAGAAGTCACAGGGGAAGCCAACCTCCACCTTGAAACAGGTGACCAACTGAAATGACGTCACAAAGCGCTCACCTGAGTTCCCCTGGAGAGCAGGGGATGTCTGTTATAAGCAGGGGGGATATCACAAAGCGCTCACCTGAGTTCCCCTGGTGAGGAGGGGATGTCTGTTACAAGCAGGGGGGATATCACAACACACCAGGAGTCACAGGGGAAGCCAACCTCAACCTTGAAACAGGTGACCAACTGAAATGACATCACAAAGCGCTCACCTGAGTTCCCGTGGAGAGGAGGGGATGTCTATTACAAGAAGGGGGGTTATCACAACACCCCAGGAGTCACAGCGGAAGCCAACCTCAACCTTGAAACAGGTGACCAACTGAAATGACATCACAAAGCGCTCACCTGAGTTCCCCTAGAGATGAGGGGATGTCTGTTAAAAGCAGGAGGGATATCACAACACGCCCGGATTCACAGGGGAAGACAATCTCAACCTTGAAACAGGTGACCAACTGAAATGACAACACAAAGCGCTCACCTGAGTTCCCCTGGTGAGGAGGGGATGTCTGTTACAAGCAGGGGGGATATCACAACACACCAGGAGTCACAGGGGAAGCCAACCTCCACCTTGAAACAGGTGACCAACTGTAATGACATCACAAAGCGCTCACCTGAGTTTCCCTGGAGAGGAGGGGATGTCTGTTACAAGCAGGGGGGTTATCACAACACACCAGGAGTCACAGCGGAACCCATCCTCCACCATGAAACAGGTGACCAACTAAAATGACATCACAAAGCGCTCACCTGAGTTCCCCTGGAGAGCAGGGGATGTCTGTTACAAGCAGGAGGGATACCACAAAGCGCTCAGCTGAGTTCCCCTGGTGAGGAGGGGATGTCTGTTACAAGCAGGGGGGATATCACAACACACCAGGAGTCACAGGGGAAGTCAACCTCAACCTTGAAACATGTGACCAACTGAAATGACATCACAGAGCGCTCACCTGAGTTCCCCTAGAGATGAGGGGATGTCTGTTACAAGGAGGGGGGATATCACAAAGCGCTCACCTGAGTTCCCCTGCTGAAGAGGGGATGTCTGTTACAAGCAGGGGAGATATCACAACACACCAGGAGTCACAGGGGAAGCCAACCTCCACCATGAAACAGGTGACCAACTGAAATGACATCACAGAGCGCTCACCTGAGTTCCCCTGGAGAGCAGGGGATGTCTGTTACAAGCAGGAGGGATATCACAAAGCGCTCACCTGAGTTCCCCTGGTGAGGAGGGGATGTCTGTTACAAGCAGGGGAGATATCACAACACACCAGGAGTCACAGGGGAAGCCAACCTCCACCATGAAACAGGTGACCAACTGAAATGACATCACAGAGCGCTCACCTGAGTTCCCCTGGAGAGCAGGGGATGTCTGTTACAAGCAGGAGGGATATCACAAAGCGCTCACCTGAGTTCCCCTAGAGATGAGGGGATGTCTGTTACAAGGAGGGGGGATATCACAAAGCGCTCACCTGAGTTCCCCTGCTGAGGAGGGGATGTCTGTTACAAGCAGGGGGGATATCACAACACACCAGGAGTCACAGGGGAAGCCAACCTCCACCTTGAAACAGGTGACCAACTGAAATGACATCACAAAGCGCTCACCAGAGTTCCCCTGGAGAGGAGGGGATGTCTGTTACAAGCAGGGGGGATATCACAACACACCAGGAGTCACAGGGGAAGCCAACCTCCACCTTGAAACAGGTGACCAACTGAAATGACATCACAAAGCGCTCACCAGAGTTCCCCTGCTGAGGAGGGGATGTCTGTTACAAGCAGGGGGGATATCACAACACACCAGGAGTCAAAGCGGAAGCCAACCTCCACCATGAAACAGGTGACCAACTGAAATGACATCACAAAGCGCTCACCTGATTTAACTTGGAGAAGAGGGGATGTCTGTTATAAACAGGGCGGATATCACAACACACCAGGAGTCACAGCGGAAGCCAACCTCCACCTTGAAACAGGTGACCAACTGAAATGACATCACAAAGCGCTCACCTGAGTTCCCCTGGAGAGCTGGGGATGTCTGTTACAAGCAGGGGGGATATCACAACACACCAGGAGTCACAGGGGAAGCCAACCTCCACCTTGAAACAGGTGACCAACTGAAATGACATCACAAAGCGCTCACCTGAGTTCCCCTGGAGAGCAGGGGATGTCTGTTACAAGCAGGGGGGATACCACAACACACCTGGAGACACAGGATATCACAAAGGGTTCCCCTGGAGAGGAGGGGATGTCCGTTACAAGCAGGGGGGATATCAGAAAGGGCTCACCTGAGTTCCCCTGGAGAGCAGGGGATGTCTGTTACAAGCAGGAGGGATATCACAAAGCGCTCACCTGAGTTCCCCTGGAGAGCAGGGGATGTCTGTTACAAGCAGGGGGGATATCACAACACACCAGGAGTCACAGGGGAAGCCAACCTCAACCTTGAAATTGGTGACCAACTGAAATGACATCACAAAGCGCTCACCTGAGTTCCCCTAGAGATGAGGGGATGTCTGTTAAAAGCAGGAGGGATATCACAACATGCCCGGATTCACAGGGGAAGACAATCTCAACCTTGAAACAGGTGACCAACTGAAATGACATCACAAAGCACTCACCTGAGTTCCCCTGGAGAGCAGGGGATGTCTGTTACAAGCAGGGGGGATATCACAAAGCGCTCACCTGAGTTCCCATGGTGAGGAGGGGATGTCTGTTACAAGCAGGGGGGATATCACAACACGCCAGGAGTCACAGGGGAAGCCAACCTCCACCTTGAAACAGGTGACCAACTGAAATGACATCACAAAGCGCTCACCTGAGTTCCCGTGGAGAAGAGGGGATGTCTGTTACAAGAAGGGGGGTTATCACAACACCCCAGGAGTCACAGCGGAAGCCAACCTCCACCATGAATCAGGTGACCAACTGAAATGACATCACAAAGCGCTCACCTGAGTTAACTTGGAGAAGAAGGGATGTCTGTTACAAGCAGGGGGGATATCACAACACACCAGGTGTCACAGGGGAAGCCAACCTCCAACTTGAAACAGGTGACCAACTGAAATGACATCACAAAGCGCTCACCTGAGTTCCCCTGGAGAACAGGGGATATCTGTTACAAGCAGTGGGGATATCAGAAAGCGCTCACCTGAGTTCCCCTGGTGAGGAGGGGATGTCTGTTACAAGCAGGGGGGATATCACAACACACCAGGAGTCACAGGGGAAGCCAACCTCAACCTTGAAACAGGTGACCAACTGTAATGACATCACAAAGCACTCACCTGAGTTCCCCTAGAGATGAGGGGATGTCTGTTACAAGCAGGGGGGATATCACAAAGCGCTCACCTGAGTTCCCCTGGTGAGGAGGGGATGTCTGTTACAAGCAGGGGGGATATCACATCACGCCAGGAGTCACAGGGGCAGCCAACCTTCACCTTGAAACAGGTGACCAACTGAAATGACTCACTCACTCACTTCCCCTGGAGATGAGGAAATGTCTCTTAATGTCAGGGCGGATAACATAACACACTAGAAGTCAGAGTCAAAGCCATCCTCCAACTAGAACCTTAAGACCTACTGAAATGACATCACAAAGCGCTCAACTCTATTCCCATGGAGACAAAGGAATGTCTCTTATTGGCATGGCGGAACACATAACACACTAGACCAGAGGGGAAGCCAAGCTCCAGCTGGAATCTTGCGACGTAGTACAATGACATCACAAAGCACTAACCTCAGTTCCCCTGGAGATGAGGGAATGTCTCTTCTGGCATGGGGGATAACATAACACACTGGCAAGCCAGCCTCCACCTTGAAACAGGTGACCAACTGAAATGACATCACAAAGCGCTCACCAGAGTACACCTGGAGACGAGGGGATGTCTGTTACAAGCAGGGGGGATATCATAACACACCAGGAGTCACAGGGGAAGACAATCTCCACCTTGAAACAGGTGACCAACTGAAATGACAACACAAAGCGCTCACCTGAGTTCCCCTGGAGAGGAGGGGATGTCTGTTACAAGCAGGGGGGTATCACAAAGTGCTCACCTGAGTTCCCCTGGTGAGGAGGGGATGTCTGTTACAAGCAGGGGGGATATCACAACACGCCAGGAGTCACAGGGGAAGCCAACCTCCACCTTGAAACAGGTGACCAACTGTAATGACATCACAAAGCGCTCACCTGAGTTCCCCTGGAGAGGAGGGGATGTCTGTTACAAGCAGGGGGGTTATCACAACACACCAGGAGTCACAGCGGAAGCCATCCTCCACCATGAAACAGGTGACCAACTAAAATGACATCACAAAGCGCTCACCTGAGTTCCCCTGGAGAGCAGGGGATGTCTGTTACAAGCAGGAGGGATACCACAAAGCGCTCAGCTGAGTTCCCCTGGTGAGGAGGGGATGTCTGTTACAAGCAGGGGGGATATCACAACACACCAGGAGTCACAGGGGAAGTCAACCTCAACCTTGAAACATGTGACCAACTGAAATGACATCACAAAGCGCTCACCTGAGTTCCCCTAGAGATGAGGGGATGTCTGTTACAAGGAGGGGGGATATCACAAAGCGCTCACCTGAGTTCCCCTGCTGAAGAGGGGATGTCTGTTACAAGCAGGGGAGATATCACAACACACCAGGAGTCACAGGGGAAGCCAACCTCCACCATGAAACAGGTGACCAACTGAAATGACATCACAGAGCGCTCACCTGAGTTCCCCTGGAGAGCAGGGGATGTCTGTTACAAGCAGGAGGGATATCACAAAGCGCTCACCTGAGTTCCCCTGGTGAGGAGGGGATGTCTGTTACAAGCAGGGGGGATATCACAACACACCAGGAGTCACAGGGGAAGCCAACCTCAACCTTGAAACATGTGACCAACTGAAATGACATCACAAAGCGCTCACCTGAGTTCCCCTAGAGATGAGGGGATGTCTGTTACAAGGAGGGGGGATATCGCAAAGCGCTCACCTGAGTTCCCCTGCTGAGGAGGGGATGTCTGTTACAAGCAGGGGGGATATCACAACACACCAGGAGTCACAGGGGAAGCCAACCTCCACCTTGAAACAGGTGACCAACTGAAATGACATCACAAAGCGCTCACCAGAGTTCCCCTGGAGAGGAGGGGATGTCCGTTACAAGCAGGGGGGATATCAAAACACACCAGGAGTCAGAGGGGAAGCCAACCTCCACCTTGAAACAGGTGACCAACTGAAATGACATCACAAAGCGCTCACCTGAGTTCCCCTGGAGAGGAGGGGTTGTCTATTACAAGAAGGGGGGATATCAAAACACACCAGGAGTCAGAGGGGAAGCCAACCTCCACCTTGAAACAGGTGACCAACTGAAATGACATCACAAAGCGCTCACCAGAGTTCCCCTGCTGAGGAGGGGATGTCTGTTACAAGAAGGGGGGATATCACAACGCACCAGGAGTCAAAGCGGAAGCCAACCTCCACCTTGAAACAGGTGACCAACTGAAATGACATCACAAAGCGCTCACCTGATTTAACTTGGAGAAGAGGGGATGTCTGTTATAAACAGGGCGGATATCACAACACACCAGGAGTCACAGCGGAAGCCAACCTCCACCTTGAAACAGGTGACCAACTGAAATGACATCACAAAGCGCTCACCTGAGTTCCCCTGGAGAGCTGGGGATGTCTGTTACAAGCAGGGGGGATATCACAACACACCAGGAGTCACAGGGGAAGCCAACCTCCACCTTGAAATAGGTGACCAACTGAAATGACATCACAAAGCGCTCACCTGAGTTCCCCTGGAGAGCAGGGGATGTCTGTTACAAGCAGGAGGGAAAGCACAACACACCAGGAGACACAGGATATCACAAAAGGTTCCCCTGGAGAGGAGGGGATGTCCGTTACAAGCAGGGGGGATATCAGAAAGGGCTCACCTGAGTTCCCCTGGAGAGCAGGGGATGTCTGTTACAAGCAGGAGGGATATCACAAAGTGCTCACCTGAGTTCCCCTGGAGAGCAGGGGATGTCTGTTACAAGCAGGGGGGATATGAGAAAGGGCTCACCTGAGTTCCCCTGGTGAGGAGGGGATGTCTGTTACAAGCAGGGGGGATATCACAACACACCAGGAGTCACAGGGGAAGCCAACCTCAACCTTGAAATTGGTGACCAACTGAAATGACATCACAAAGCGCTCACCTGAGTTCCCGTGGAGATGAGGGGATGTCTGTTAAAAGCAGGAGGGATATCACAACATGCCCGGATTCACAGGGGAAGACAATCTCAACCTTGAAACAGGTGACCAACTGAAATGACATCACAAAGCACTCACCTGAGTTCCCCTGGAGAGCAGGGGATGTCTGTTACAAGCAGGGGGGATATCACAAAGCGCTCACCTGAGTTCCCATGGTAAGGAGGGGATGTCTGTTACAAGCAGGGGGGATATCACAACACGCCAGGAGTCACAGGGGAAGCCAACCTCCACCTTGAAACAGGTGACCAACTGAAATGACATCACAAAGCGCTCACCTGAGTTCCCGTGGAGAGGAGGGGATGTCTGTTACAAGAAGGGGGGTTATCACAACACCCCAGGAGTCACAGCGGAAGCCAACCTCCACCATGAATCAGGTGACCAACTGAAATGACATCACAAAGCGCTCACCTGAGTTAACTTGGAGAAGAAGGGATGTCTGTTACAAGCAGGGGGGATATCACAACACACCAGGTGTCACAGGGGAAGCCAACCTCCAACTTGAAACAGGTGACCAACTGAAATGACATCACAAAGCGCTCACCTGAGTTCCCCTGGAGAACAGGGGATATCTGTTACAAGCAGTGGGGATATCAGAAAGCGCTCACCTGAGTTCCCCTGGTGAGGAGGGGATGTCTGTTACAAGCAGGGGGGATATCACAACACACCAGGAGTCACAGGGGAAGCCAACCTCAACCTTGAAACAGGTGACCAACTGTAATGACATCACAAAGCACTCACCTGAGTTCCCCTAGAGATGAGGGGATGTCTGTTACAAGCAGGGGGGATATCACAAAGCGCTCACCTGAGTTCCCCTGGTGAGGAGGGGATGTCTGTTACAAGCAGGGGGGATATCACATCACGCCAGGAGTCACAGGGGCAGCCAACCTTCACCTTGAAACAGGTGACCAACTGAAATGACTCACTCACTCACTTCCCCTGGAGATGAGGAAATGTCTCTTAATGTCAGGGCGGATAACATAACACACTAGAAGTCAGACTGAAAGCCATCCTCCAACTAGAACCTTAAGACCTACTGAAATGACATCACAAAGACCTCAACTCTATTTCCATGGAGACAAAGGAATGTCTCTTACTGGCATGGCGGAACACATAACACACTAGACCAGAGGGGAAGCCAAGCTCCAGCTGGAATCTTGTGACGTACTACAATGACATCACAAAGCACTCACCTCAGTTCCCCTGGAGATGAGGGAATGTCTCTTCTGGAATGGGGGATAACATAACACACTGGCAAGCCAGCCTCCACCTTGAAACAGGTGACCAACTGAAATGACATCACAAAGCGCTCACCAGAGTACACCTGGAGACGAGGGGATGTCTGTTACAAGCAGGGGGGATATCATTACACACCAGGAGTCACAGGGGAAGACAAACTCCACCTTGAAACAGGTGACCAACTGAAATGACATCACAAAGCGCTCACCTGAGTTAACTTGGAGAAGAGGGGATGTCTGTTACAAGCAGGGGGGATATCACAACACACCAGAAGTCACAGGGGAAGCCAACCTCCACCTTGAAACAGGTGACCAACTGAAATGACGTCACAAAGCGCTCACCTGAGTTCCCCTGGAGAGCAGGGGATGTCTGTTATAAGCAGGGGGGATATCACAAAGCGCTCACCTGAGTTCCCCTGGTGAGGAGGGGATGTCTGTTACAAGCAGGGGGGATATCACAACACACCAGGAGTCACAGGGGAAGCCAACCTCAACCTTGAAACAGGTGACCAACTGAAATGACATCACAAAGCGCTCACCTGAGTTCCCGTGGAGAGGAGGGGATGTCTGTTACAAGAAGGGGGGTTATCACAACACCCCAGGAGTCACAGCGGAAGCCAACCTCAACCTTGAAACAGGTGACCAACTGAAATGACATCACAAAGCGCTCACCTGAGTTCCCCTAGAGATGAGGGGATGTCTGTTAAAAGCAGGAGGGATATCACAACACGCCCGGATTCACAGGGGAAGCCAACCTCCACCTTGAAACAGGTGACCAACTGTAATGACATCACAAAGCGCTCACCTGAGTTCCCCTGGAGAGGAGGGGATGTCTGTTACAAGCAGGGGGGTTATCACAACACACCAGGAGTCACAGCGGAACCCATCCTCCACCATGAAACAGGTGACCAACTAAAATGACATCACAAAGCGCTCACCTGAGTTCCCCTGGAGAGCAGGGGATGTCTGTTACAAGCAGGAGGGATACCACAAAGCGCTCAGCTGAGTTCCCCTGGTGAGGAGGGGATGTCTGTTACAAGCAGGGGGGATATCACAACACACCAGGAGTCACAGGGGAAGTCAACCTCAACCTTGAAACATGTGACCAACTGAAATGACATCACAGAGCGCTCACCTGAGTTCCCCTAGAGATGAGGGGATGTCTGTTACAAGGAGGGGGGATATCACAAAGCGCTCACCTGAGTTCCCCTGCTGAAGAGGGGATGTCTGTTACAAGCAGGGGAGATATCACAACACACCAGGAGTCACAGGGGAAGCCAACCTCCACCATGAAACAGGTGACCAACTGAAATGACATCACAGAGCGCTCACCTGAGTTCCCCTGGAGAGCAGGGGATGTCTGTTACAAGCAGGAGGGATATCACAAAGCGCTCACCTGAGTTCCCCTGGTGAGGAGGGGATGTCTGTTACAAGCAGGGGAGATATCACAACACACCAGGAGTCACAGGGGAAGCCAACCTCCACCATGAAACAGGTGACCAACTGAAATGACATCACAGAGCGCTCACCTGAGTTCCCCTGGAGAGCAGGGGATGTCTGTTACAAGCAGGAGGGATATCACAAAGCGCTCACCTGAGTTCCCCTAGAGATGAGGGGATGTCTGTTACAAGGAGGGGGGATATCACAAAGCGCTCACCTGAGTTCCCCTGCTGAGGAGGGGATGTCTGTTACAAGCAGGGGGGATATCACAACACACCAGGAGTCACAGGGGAAGCCAACCTCCACCTTGAAACAGGTGACCAACTGAAATGACATCACAAAGCGCTCACCAGAGTTCCCCTGGAGAGGAGGGGATGTCTGTTACAAGCAGGGGGGATATCACAACACACCAGGAGTCACAGGGGAAGCCAACCTCCACCTTGAAACAGGTGACCAACTGAAATGACATCACAAAGCGCTCACCAGAGTTCCCCTGCTGAGGAGGGGATGTCTGTTACAAGCAGGGGGGATATCACAACACACCAGGAGTCAAAGCGGAAGCCAACCTCCACCATGAAACAGGTGACCAACTGAAATGACATCACAAAGCGCTCACCTGATTTAACTTGGAGAAGAGGGGATGTCTGTTATAAACAGGGCGGATATCACAACACACCAGGAGTCACAGCGGAAGCCAACCTCCACCTTGAAACAGGTGACCAACTGAAATGACATCACAAAGCGCTCACCTGAGTTCCCCTGGAGAGCTGGGGATGTCTGTTACAAGCAGGGGGGATATCACAACACACCAGGAGTCACAGGGGAAGCCAACCTCCACCTTGAAACAGGTGACCAACTGAAATGACATCACAAAGCGCTCACCTGAGTTCCCCTGGAGAGCAGGGGATGTCTGTTACAAGCAGGGGGGATACCACAACACACCAGGAGACACAGGATATCACAAAGGGTTCCCCTGGAGAGGAGGGGATGTCCGTTACAAGCAGGGGGGATATCAGAAAGGGCTCACCTGAGTTCCCCTGGAGAGCAGGGGATGTCTGTTACAAGCAGGAGGGATATCACAAAGCGCTCACCTGAGTTCCCCTGGAGAGCAGGGGATGTCTGTTACAAGCAGGGGGGATATGAGAAAGGGCTCACCTGAGTTCCCCTGGTGAGGAGGGGATGTCTGTTACAAGCAGGGGGGATATCACAACACACCAGGAGTCACAGGGGAAGCCAACCTCAACCTTGAAATTGGTGACCAACTGAAATGACATCACAAAGCGCTCACCTGAGTTCCCCTAGAGATGAGGGGATGTCTGTTAAAAGCAGGAGGGATATCACAACATGCCCGGATTCACAGGGGAAGACAATCTCAACCTTGAAACAGGTGACCAACTGAAATGACATCACAAAGCACTCACCTGAGTTCCCCTGGAGAGCAGGGGATGTCTGTTACAAGCAGGGGGGATATCACAAAGCGCTCACCTGAGTTCCCATGGTGAGGAGGGGATGTCTGTTACAAGCAGGGGGGATATCACAACACGCCAGGAGTCACAGGGGAAGCCAACCTCCACCTTGAAACAGGTGACCAACTGAAATGACATCACAAAGCGCTCACCTGAGTTCCCGTGGAGAGGAGGGGATGTCTGTTACAAGAAGGGGGGTTATCACAACACCCCAGGAGTCACAGCGGAAGCCAACCTCCACCATGAATCAGGTGACCAACTGAAATGACATCACAAAGCGCTCACCTGAGTTAACTTGGAGAAGAAGGGATGTCTGTTACAAGCAGGGGGGATATCACAACACACCAGGTGTCACAGGGGAAGCCAACCTCCAACTTGAAACAGGTGACCAACTGAAATGACATCACAAAGCGCTCACCTGAGTTCCCCTGGAGAACAGGGGATATCTGTTACAAGCAGTGGGGATATCAGAAAGCGCTCACCTGAGTTCCCCTGGTGAGGAGGGGATGTCTGTTACAAGCAGGGGGGATATCACAACACACCAGGAGTCACAGGGGAAGCCAACCTCAACCTTGAAACAGGTGACCAACTGTAATGACATCACAAAGCACTCACCTGAGTTCCCCTAGAGATGAGGGGATGTCTGTTACAAGCAGGGGGGATATCACAAAGCGCTCACCTGAGTTCCCCTGGTGAGGAGGGGATGTCTGTTACAAGCAGGGGGGATATCACATCACGCCAGGAGTCACAGGGGCAGCCAACCTTCACCTTGAAACAGGTGACCAACTGAAATGACTCACTCACTCACTTCCCCTGGAGATGAGGAAATGTCTCTTAATGTCAGGGCGGATAACATAACACACTAGAAGTCAGAGTCAAAGCCATCCTCCAACTAGAACCTTAAGACCTACTGAAATGACATCACAAAGCGCTCAACTCTATTCCCATGGAGACAAAGGAATGTCTCTTATTGGCATGGCGGAACACATAACACACTAGACCAGAGGGGAAGCCAAGCTCCAGCTGGAATCTTGCGACGTAGTACAATGACATCACAAAGCACTAACCTCAGTTCCCCTGGAGATGAGGGAATGTCTCTTCTGGCATGGGGGATAACATAACACACTGGCAAGCCAGCCTCCACCTTGAAACAGGTGACCAACTGAAATGACATCACAAAGCGCTCACCAGAGTACACCTGGAGACGAGGGGATGTCTGTTACAAGCAGGGGGGATATCATAACACACCAGGAGTCACAGGGGAAGACAAACTCCACCTTGAAACAGATGACCAACTGAAATGACATCACAAAGCGCTCACCAGAGTTCCCCTGGAGAAGAGGGGATGTTTGTTACAAGCAGGGGGGATATAACAAAGCGCTTACCTGAGTTCCCCTGGAGTGGAGGGGATGTCTATTACAAGAAGGGGGGATATCAAAATACACCAGGAGTCAGAGGGGAAGCCAACCTCCACCTTGAAACAGGTGACCAACTGTAATGACATCACAAAGCGCTCACCTGAGTTCCCCTGGAGAAGAGGGGATGTTTGTTACAAGCAGGGGGGATATAACAAAGCGCTCAACTGAGATCCCCTGGAGTGGAGGGGATGTCTATTACAAGAAGGGGGGGATATCAAAACACACCAGGAGTCAGAGGGGAAGCCAACCTCCACCTTGAAACAGGTGACCAACTGTAATGACATCACAAAGCGCTCACCTGAGTTCCCCTGCTGAAGAGGGGATGTCTGTTACAAGCAGGGGGGATATCACAACACACCAGGAGTCACAGGGGAAGCCAACCTCCACCATGAAACAGGTGACCAACTGAAATGACAGCACAGAGCGCTCACCTGAGTTCCCCTGGAGAGCAGGGGATGTCTGTTACAAGCAGGAGGGATATCACAAAGCGCTCACCTGAGTTCCCCTAGAGATGAGGGGATGTCTGTTACAAGGAGGGGGGATATCACAAAGCGCTCACCTGAGTTCCCCTGCTGAGGAGGGGATGTCTGTTACAAGCAGGGGGGATATCACAACACACCAGGAGTCACAGGGGAAGCCAACCTCCACCTTGAAACAGGTGACCAACTGAAATGACATCACAAAGCGCTCACCTGATTTAACTTGGAGAAGAGGGGATGTCTGTTATAAACAGGGCGGATATCACAACACACCAGGAGTCACAGCGGAAGCCAACCTCCACCTTGAAACAGGTGACCAACTGAAATGACATCACAAAGCGCTCACCTGAGTTCCCCTGGAGAGCAGGGGATGTCTGTTACAAGCAGGGGGGATATCACAACACACCAGGAGTCACAGGGGAAGCCAACCTCCACCTTGAAACAGGTGACCAACTGAAATGACATCACAAAGCGCTCACCTGAGTTCCCCTGGAGAGCAGGGGATGTCTGTTACAAGCAGGGGGGATATCAGAAAGGGCTCACCTGAGTTCCCCTGGTGAGGAGGGGATGTCTGTTACAAGCAGGGGGGATATCACAACACACCAGGAGTCACAGGGGAAGCCAACCTCAACCTTGAAATTGGTGACCAACTGAAATGACATCACAAAGCGCTCACCTGATTTCCCCTGGAGATGAGGGGATGTCTGTTAAAAGCAGGAGGGATATCACAACATGCCCGGATTCACAGGGGAAGACAATCTCAACCTTGAAACAGGTGACCAACTGAAATGACATCACAAAGCACTCACCTGAGTTCCCCTGGAGAGCAGGGGATGTCTGTTACAAGCAGGGGGGATATCACAAAGCGCTCACCTGAGTTCCCCTGGAGAGGAGGGGATGTCTGTTACAAGCAGGGGGGATATCACAACACGCCAGGAGTCACAGGGGAAGCCAACCTCCACCTTGAAACAGGTGACCAACTGAAATGACATCACAAAGCGCTCACCTGAGTTCCCGTGGAGAGGAGGGGATGTCTGTTACAAGAAGGGGGGTTATCACAACACCCCAGGAGTCACAGCGGAAGCCAACCTCCACCATGAATCAGGTGACCAACTGAAATGACATCACAAAGCGCTCACCTGAGGTAACTTGGAGAAGAGGGGATGTCTGTTACAAGCAGGGGGGATATCACAACACATCAGGTGTCACAGTGGAAGCCAACTTGAAACAGGTGACCTACTGAAATGACATCACAAAGACCTCAACTCTATTTCCATGGAGACAAAGGAATGTCTCTTACTGGCATGGCGGAACACATAACACACTAGACCAGAGGGGAAGCCAAGCTCCAGCTGGAATCTTGTGACGTACTACAATGACATCACAAAGCACTCACCTCAGTTCCCCTGGAGATAAGGGAATGTCTCTTCTGGCATGGGGGATAACATAACACACTGGCAAGCCAGCATCCACCTTGAAACAGGTGACCAACTGAAATGACATCACAAAGCGCTCACCAGAGTATACCTGGAGACGAGGGGATGTCTGTTACAAGCAGGGGGGATATCATAACACACCAGGAGTCACAGGGGAAGACAACCTACACCTTGAAACAGATGACCAACTGAAATGACATCACAAAGCGCTCACCAGAGTTCCCCTGGAGAAGAGGGGATGTTTGTTACAAGCAGGGGGGATATAACAAAGCGCTCAACTGAGTTCCCCTGGAGTGGAGGGGATGTCTATTACAAGAAGGGGGGGGGATATCAAAACACACCAGGAGTCAGAGGGGAAGCCAACCTCCACCTTGAAACAGGTGACCAACTGTAATGACATCACAAAGCGCTCACCTGAGTTCCCCTGGAGAGGAGGGGATGTCTGTTACAAGCAGGGGGGTTATCACAACACACCAGGAGTCACAGCGGAAGCCATCCTCCACCATGAAACAGGTGACCAACTAAAATGACATCACAAAGCGCTCACCTGAGTTCCCCTGGAGAGCAGGGGATGTCTGTTACAAGCAGGAGGGACATCACAAAGCGCTCACCTGAGTTAACTTGGAGAAGAGGGGATGTCCATTATAAACAGGGCGGATATCACAACACACCAGGAGTCACAGGGGAAGCCAACCTCCACCTTGAAACAGGTGACCAACTGAAATGACATCACAAAGCGCTCACCTGAGTTCCCCTAGAGATGAGGGGATGTCTGTTAAAAGCAGGAGGGATATCACAACATGCCCGGATTCACAGGGGAAGACAATCTCAACCTTGAAACAGGTGACCAATTGAAATGACAGCACAGAGCGCTCACCTGAGTTCCCCTGGAGAGCAGGGGATGTCTGTTACAAGCAGGAGGGATATCACAAAGCGCTCACCTGAGTTCCCCTAGAGATGAGGGGATGTCTGTTACAAGGAGGGGGGATATCACAAAGCGCTCACCTGAGTTCCCCTGCTGAGGAGGGGATGTCTGTTACAAGCAGGGGGGATATCACAACACACCAAGAGTCACAGGGGAAGCCAACCTCCACCTTGAAACAGGTGACCAACTGAAATGACATCACAAAGCGCTCACCAGAGTTCCCCTGGAAGGAGGGGATGTCCGTTACAAGCAGGGGGGATATCACAACACACCAGGAGTCACAGGGGAAGCCAACCTCCACCATGAAACAGGTGACCAACTGAAATGACATCACAAAGCGCTCACCTGATTTAACTTGGAGAAGAGGGGATGTCTGTTATAAACAGGGCGGATATCACAACACACCAGGAGTCACAGCGGAAGCCAACCTCCACCTTGAAACAGGTGACCAACTGAAATGACATCACAAAGCGCTCACCTGAGTTCCCCTGGAGAGCAGGGGATGTCTGTTACAAGCAGGGGGGATATCACAACACACCAGGAGTCACAGGGGAAGCCAACCTCCACCTTGAAACAGGTGACCAACTGAAATGACATTACAAAGCGCTCACCTGAGTTCCCCTGGAGAGCAGGGGATGTCTGTTACAAGCAAGGGGGATACCACAACACACCAGGAGTCACAGGATATCACAAAGGGTTCCCCTGGAGAGGAGGGGATGTCCGTTACAAGCAGAGAGGATATCACAACGCACCAGGAGTCACAGCGGAAGCCAACCTCCACCATGAAACAGGTGACCAACTGAAATGACATCACAAAGCGCTCACCTGAGTTAACTTGGAGAAGAGGGGATGTCTGTTACAAGCAGGGGGGATATCACAACACACCAGGAGTCACAGGGGAAGACAACCTCCACCTTGAAACAGGTGACCAACTGAAATGACATCACAAAGCGCTCACCTGAGTTCCCCTGGAGAGCAGGGGATGTCTGTTACAAGCAGGGGGGATATCAGAAAGGGCTCACCTGAGTTCCCCTGGTGAGGAGGGGATGTCTGTTACAAGCAGGGGGGATATCACAACACACCAGGAGTCACAGGGGAAGCCAACCTCAACCTTGAAACATGTGACCAACTGAAATGACATCACAAAGCGCTCACCTGAGTTCCCCTGGAGATGAGGGGATGTCTGTTAAAAGCAGGAGGGATATCACAACATGCCCGGATTCACAGGGGAAGACAATCTCAACCTTGAAACAGGTGACCAACTGAAATGACATCACAAAGCACTCACCTGAGTTCCCCTGGAGAGCAGGGGATGTCTGTTACAAGCAGGGGGGATATCACAAAGCGCTCACCTGAGTTCCCCTGGAGAGGAGGGGATGTCTGTTACAAGCAGGGGGGATATCACAACACCCCAGGAGTCACAGCGGAAGCCAACCTCCACGATGAATCAGGTGACCAACTGAAATGACATCACAAAGCGCTCACCTGAGGTAACTTGGAGAAGAGGGGATGTCTGTTACAAGCAGGGGGGATATCACAACACACCAGGTGTCACAGTGGAAGCCAACTTGAAACAGGTGACCTACTGAAATGACATCACAAAGACCTCAACTCTATTTCCATGGAGACAAAGGAATGTCTCTTACTGGCATGGCGGAACACATAACACACTAGACCAGAGGGGAAGCCAAGCTCCAGCTGGAATCTTGTGACGTACTACAATGACATCACAAAGCACTCACCTCAGTTCCCCTGGAGATAAGGGAATGTCTCTTCTGGCATGGGGGATAACAAAACACACTGGCAAGCCAGCATCCACCTTGAAACAGGTGACCAACTGAAATGACATCACAAAGCGCTCACCAGAGTACACCTGGAGACGAGGGGATGTCTGTTACAAGCAGGGGGGATATCATAACACACCAGGAGTCACAGGGGAAGACAACCTCCATCTTGAAACAGATGACCAACTGAAATGACATCACAAAGCGCTCACCAGAGTTCCCCTGGAGAAGAGGGGATGTTTGTTACAAGCAGGGGGGATATAACAAAGCGCTCACCTGAGTTCCCCTGGAGTGGAGGGGATGTCTATTACAAGAAGGGGGGATATCAAAATACACCAGGAGTCAGAGGGGAAGCCAACCTCCACCTTGAAACAGGTGACCAACTGTAATGACATCACAAAGCGCTCACCTGAGTTCCCCTGGAGAGGAGGGGATGTCTGTTACAAGCAGGGGGTTATCACAACACACCAGGAGTCACAGCGGAAGCCATCCTCCACCATGAAACAGGTGACCAACTGAAATGACATCACAAAGCGCTCACCTGAGTTCCCCTGGAGAGCAGGGGATGTCTGTTACAAGCAGGAGGGATATCACAAAGCGCTCACCTGAGTTCACCTGGTGAGGAGGGGATGTCTGTTACAAGCAGGGGGGATATCACAACACACCAGGAGACACAGGGGAAGCCAACCTCAACCTTGAAACATGTGACCAACTGAAATGACATCACAAAGCGCTCACCTGAGTTCCCCTAGAGATGAGGGGATGTCTGTTACAAGGAGGGGGGATATCACAAAGCGCTCACCTGAGTTCCCCTGCTGAAGAGGGGATGTCTGTTACAAGCAGGGGGGATATCACAAAACACCAGGAGTCACAGGGGAAGCCAACCTCCACCATGAAACAGGTGACCAACTGAAATGACATCACAGAGCGCTCACCTAAGTTCCCCTGGAAAGCAGGGGATGTCTGTTACAAGCAGGAGGGATATCACAAAGCGCTCACCTGAGTTCCCCTGGTGAGGAGGGGATGTCTGTTACAAGCAGGGGGGATATCACAAAACACCAGGAGTCACAGGGGAAGCCAACCTCCACCTTGAAACAGGTGACCAACTGAAATGACATCACAAAGCGCTCACCTGAGTTAACTTGGAGAAGAGGGGATGTCCATTATAAACAGGGCGGATATCACAACACACCAGGAGTCACAGCGGAAGCCAACCTCCACCTTGAAACAGGTGACCAACTGAAATGACATCACAAAGCGCTCACCTGAGTTCCCCTGGAGAACAGGGGATGTCTGCTACAAGCAGGGGGGATATCACAACACACCAGGAGTCACAGGGGAAGCCAACCTCCACCTTGAAACAGGTGACCAACTGAAATGACATCACAAAGCGCTCACCTGAGTTCCCCTAGAGATGAGGGGATGTCTGTTAAAAGCAGGAGGGATATCACAACATGCCCGGATTCCACAGGGGAAGACAATCTCAACCTTGAAACAGGTGACCAATTGAAATGACATCACAAAGCACTCACCTGAGTTACCCTGGAGAGCAGGGGATGTCTGTTACAAGCAGGGGGGATATCACAAAGCGCTCACCTGAGTTCCCCTGGTGAGGAGGGGATGTCTGTTACAAGCATGGGGGATATCACAACACGCCAGGAGTCACAGGGGAAGCCAACCTCCACCTTGAAACAGGTGACCAACTGAAATGACATCACAAAGCGCTCACCTGAGTTAACTTGGAGAAGAGGGGATGTCTGTTACAAGCAGGGGGGATATCACAACACCCCAGGAGTCACAGCGGAAGCCAACCTCCACCATGAATCAGGTGACCAACTGAAATGACATCACAAAGCGCTCACCTGAGTTAACTTGGAGAAGAGGGGATGTCTGTTACAAGCAGGGGGGATATCACAACACACCAGGTGTCACAGGGGAAGCCAACCTCCAACTTGAAACAGGTGACCAACTGAAATGACTCACTCACTTACTTCCCCTGGAGATGAGGAAACGTCTCTTAATGTCAGGGCGGATAACATAACACTCTACAAGTCAGAGTCAAAGCCATCCTCCAACTAGAACCTTAAGACCTACTGAAATGACATCACAAAGACCTCAACTCTATTTCCATGGTGACAAAGGAATGTCTCTTACTGGCATGGCGGAACACATAACACACTAGACCAGAGGGGAAGCCAAGCTCCAGCTGGAATCTTGTGACGTACTACAATGACATCACAAAGCACTAACCTCAGTTCCCCTGGAGATGAGGGAATGTCTCTTCTGGCATGGGGGATAACATAACACACTGGCAAGCCAACCTCCACCTTGAAACAGGTGACCTACTGAAATGACATCACAAAGCGCTCACCAGAGTACACCTGGAGACGAGGGGATGTCTGTTACAAGCAGGGGGGATATCATAACACACCAGGAGTCACAGGGGAAGACAACCTCCACCTTGAAACAGATGACCAACTGAAATGACATCACAAAGCGCTCACCAGAGTTCCCCTGGAGAAGAGGGGATGTCTGTTACAAGGAGGGGGGATATCACAAAGCGCTCACCTGAGTTCAACTGCTGAGGAGGGGATGTCTGTTACAAGCAGGGGGGATATCACAACACACCAGGAGTCACAGGGGAAGCCAACCTCCACCATGAAACAGGTGACCAAATGAAATGACATCACAAAGCGCTAAACTGAGTTCCCCTGGAGAGCAGGGGATGTCTGTTACAAGCAGGGTGGATATCACAACACACCAGGAGTCACAGGGGAAGCCAACCTCAACCTTGAAACATGTGACCAACTGAAATGACATCACAAAGCGCTCACCTGAGTTCCCCTAGAGATGAGGGGATGTCTGTTACAAGGAGGGGGGATATCACAAAGCGCTCACCTGAGTTCCCCTGGTGAGGAGGGGATGTCTGTTACAAGCAGGGTGGATATCACAACACACCAGGAGTCACAGGGGAAGCCAACCTCAACCTTGAAACATGTGACCAAGTGAAATGACATCACAAAGCGCTCACCTGAGTTCCCCTAGAGATGAGGGGATGTCTGTTACAAGGAGGGGGGATATCACAAAGCGCTCACCTGAGTTCCCCTGCTGAGGAGGGGATGTCTGTTACAAGCAGGGGGGATATCACAACACACCAGGAGTCACAGGGGAAGCCAACCTCCACCTTGAAACAGGTGACCAACTGAAATGACATCACAAAGCGCTCACCTGACTTCCCGTGGAGAGGAGGGGATGTCTGTTACAAGCAGGGGGGATATCACAAAGCGCTCACCTGAGTTCCCCTGCTGAGGAGGGGATGTCTGTTACAAGCAGGGGGAATATCACAACACGCCAGGAGTCACAGGGGAAGACAATCTCAACCTTGAAACAGGTGACCAACTGAAATGACTCACTCACTTACTTCCCCTGGAGATGAGGACATGTCTCTTAATGTCAGGGCGGATAACATAACACACTACAAGTCAGAGTCAAAGCCATCCTCCAACTAGAACCTTAAGACCTACTGAAATGACATCACAAAGCGCTCAACTCTATTCCCATGGAGACAAAGGAATGTCTCTTACTGGCATGGCGGAACACATAACACACCAACTGAAATGACATCACAAAGCGCTCACCTGAGTTCCCCTGGAGATGACGGAATGTCTCTTCTGGAATGGGGGATAACATAACACACTGGCAAGCCAGCCTCCACCTTGAAACAGATGAACAACTGAAATGACATCACAAAGCGCTCACCTGAGTTCCCCTGGAGAAGAGGGGATGTTTGTTACAAGCAGGGGGGATATCACAAAGCGCTCACCTGAGTTCCCCTGGAGTGGAGGGGATGTCTATTACAAAAAGGGGGGATATCAAAACACACCAGGAGTCAGAGGGGAAGCCAACCTCCACCTTGAAACAGGTGACCAACTGTAATGACATCACAAAGCGCTCACCTGAGTTCCCCTGGAGAGGAGGGGATGTCTGTTACAAGCAGGGGGGTTATCACAACACACCAGGAGTCATAGCGGAAGCCATCCTCCACCATGAAACAGGTGACCAACTGAAATGACATCACAAAGCGCTCACCTGAGTTCCCCTGGAGAGCAGGGGATGTCTGTTACAAGCAGGAGGGATATCACAAAGCGCTCACCTGATTTCCCCTGCTGAGGAGGAGATGTCTGTTACAAGCAGGGGGGATATCACAACACACCAGGAGTCACAGGGGAAGCCAACCTCCACCTTGAAACAGGTGACCAACTGAAATGACATCACAAAGCGCTCACCAGAGTTCCCCTGGAGAGGAGGGGATGTCCGTTACAAGCAGGGGGGATATCACAACGCACCAGGAGTCACAGCGGAAGCCAACCTCCACCTTGAAACAGGTGACCAACTGAAATGACATCACAAAGCGCTCACCTGAGTTCCCCTGGAGAGCAGGGGATGTCTGTTACAAGCAGGGGGGATATCACAACACACCAGGAATCACAGGGGAAGCCAACCTCCACCTTGAAACAGGTGAACAACTGAAATGACATCACAAAGCGCTCACCTGAGTTCCCCTGGAGAAGAGGGGATGTTTGTTACAAGCAGGGGGGATATCACAAAGCGCTCACCTGAGTTCCCCTGGAGTGGAGGGGATGTCTATTACAAAAAGGGGGGATATCAAAACACACCAGGAGTCAGAGGGGAAGCCAACCTCCACCTTGAAACAGGTGACCAACTGTAATGACATCACAAAGTGCTCACCTGAGTTCCCCTGTAGAGGAGGGGATGTCTGTTACAAGCAGGGGGGTTATCACAACACACCAGGAGTCACAGCGGAAGCCATCCTCCACCATGAAACAGGTGACCAACTGAAATGACATCACAAAGCGCTCACCTGAGTTCCCCTGGAGAGCAGGGGATGTCTGTTACAAGCAGGAGGGATATCACAAAGCGCTCACCTGATTTCCCCTGCTGAGGAGGAGATGTCTGTTACAAGCAGGGGGGATATCACAACACACCAGGAGTCACAGGGGAAGCCAACCTGCACCTTGAAACAGGTGACCAACTGAAATGACATCACAAAGCGCTCACCAGAGTTCCCCTGGAGAGGAGGGGATGTCCGTTACAAGCAGGGGGGATATCACAACGCACCAGGAGTCACAGCGGAAGCCAACCTCCACCTTGAAACAGGTGACCAACTGAAATGACATCACAAAGCGCTCACCTGAGTTCCCCTGGAGAGCAGGGGATGTCTGTTACAAGCAGGGGGGATATCACAACACACCAGGAATCACAGGGGAAGCCAACCTCCACCTTGAAACAGGTGAACAACTGAAATGACAGCACAAAGCGCTCACCTGAGTTCCCCTGGAGAGCAGGGGATGTCTGTTACAAGCAGGGGGGATACCACAACACACCAGGAGTCACAGGGGAAGCCAACCTCCAACTTGAAACAGGTGACCAACTGAAATGGCATCACAAAGCGTTCACCTGAGTTCCACTAGAGATTAGGGGATGTCTGTTACAAGCTGGAGGGATATCACAAAGCACTCACCTGAGTTCCCCTGGTGAGGAGGGGATGTCTGTTACCAGCAGGGGGGATATCACAACACACCAGGAGTCACAAGGGAAGCCAACCTCAACCTTGAAACATGTGACCAACTGAAATGACATCACAAAGCGCTCAACTGAGTTCCCCTAGAGATGAGGGGATGTCTGTTACAAGCGGGGGGGGGGGGATACCACAAAGGGCTCATCTGAGTTCCCCTGCTGAGGAGGGGATGTCTGTTACAAGCAGGGGGGATATCACAACACACCAGGAGTCACAGGGGAAGCCAACCTCCACCTTGAAACAGGTGACCAACTGAAATGACATCACAAAGCGCTCACCTGAGTTCCCCTGGAGAGGAGGGGATGTCTGTTACTAGAAGGGGGGTTATCACAACACACCAGGAGTCACAGCGGAAGCCAACCTCCACCATGAAACAGGTGACCAACTGAAATGACATCACAAAGCGCTCACCTGAGTTAACTTGGAGAAGAGGGGATGTCTGTTACAAGCAGGGGGGATATCACAACACACCAGGAGTCACAGGGGAAGGCAACCTACAACTTGAAACAGGTGACCAACTGAAATGACATCACAAAGCGCTCACCTGAGATCCCCTGGAGAGCAGGGGATGTCTGTTACAAGCAGGAGGGATATCACAAAGCGCTCACCTGAGTTCCCCAGGAGAGCAGAGGATGTCTGTTACAAGCAGGGTGGATACCACAACACACCAGGAGTCACAGGGGAAGACAACCTCCACCTTGAAACAGGTGACCAACTGAAATGGCATCACAAAGCGTTCACCTGAGTTCCACTAGAGATTAAGGGATGTCTGTTACAAGCAGGGGGGATATCACAACACACCAGGAGTCACAGGGGAAGCCAACCTCAACCTTGAAATAGGTGACCAACTGAAATGACATCACAAAGCGCTCACCTGAGTTCACCTGGAGAGGTGGGGATGTCTGTTATAAGCAGGAGGGATATCACAAAGCGCTCACCTGAGTTCCCCTGGAGAAGAGGGGATGTTTGTTACAAGCAGGGGGAATATCACAAAGCGCTCACTTGAGTTCCCCTGGAGTGGAGGGGATGTCTATTACAACAAGGGGGGATATCAAAACACACCAGGAGTCAGAGGGAAAGCCAACGTCCACCTTGAAACAGGTGACCAACTGTAATGACATCACAAAGCGCTCACCTGAGTTCCCCTGGAGAGGAGGGGATGTCTGTTACAAGCAGGGGGGTTATCACAACACACCAGGAGTCACAGCGGAAGCCATCCTCCACCATGAAACAGGTGACCAACTGAAATGACATCACGAAGCGCTCACCTGGGTTCCCCTAGAGATGAGGGAATGTCTCTTCTGGCATGTGGGATAACATAACACACTGGAAAGCCAACCTCCACCTTGAAACAGGTGACCAACTGAAATGACATCACAAAGCGCTCACCTGAGTTCCCCTGGAGAACAGGGGATGTCTGTTACAAGCAGGGGGGGTATCAGAAAGCGCTCACCTGAGTTCCCCTGGTGAGGAGGGGATGTCTGTTACAAGCAGGGGGGATATCACAACACACCAGGAGTCACAGGGGAAGCCAACCTCAACCTTGAAACAGGTGACCAACTGAAATGACATCACAAAGTGCTCACCTGAGTTCCCCTAGAGATGAGGGGATGTCTGTTACAAGCAGGGGGGATATCACAAAGCGCTCACCTAAGTTCTCCTGGTGAAGAGGGGATGTCTGTTACAAGCAGGGGGAATATCACAACACGCCAGGAGACACAGGGGCAGCCAACCTTCACCTTGAAACAGGTGACCAACTGAAATGACTCACTCACTTACTTCCCCTGGAGATGAGGACATGTCTCTTAATGTCAGGGCGGATAACATAACACACTACAAGACAGAGTCAAAGCCATCCTCCAACTAGAACCTTAAGACCTACTGAAATGACATCACAAAGGGCTCAACTCTATTCCCATGGAGACAAAGGAATGTCTCTTACTGGCATGGCGGAACACATAACACACTAGACCAGAGGGGAAGCCAAGCTCCAGCTGGAATCTTGTGACGTACTACAATGACATCACAAAGCACTAACCTCAGTTCCCCTGGAGATGAGGGAATGTCTCTTCTGGCATGGGGGATAACATAACACACTGGCAAGCCAGCCTCCACCTTGAAACAGGTGACCAACTGAAATGACATCACAAAGCGCTCACCAGAGTACACCTGGAGACGAGGGGATGTCTGTTACAAGCAGGGGGGATATCATAACACACCAGGAGTCACAGGGGAAGACAACCTCCACCTTGAAACAGATGAACAACTGAAATGACATCACAAAGCGCTCACCTGAGTTCCCCTGGAGAAGAGGGGATGTTTGTTACAAGCAGGGGGGATATCACAAAGCGCTCACCTGAGTTCCCCTGGAGTGGAGGGGATGTCTATTACAAAAAGGGGGGATATCAAAACACACCAGGAGTCTGAGGGGAAGCCAACCTCCACCTTGAAACAGGTGACCAACTGTAATGACATCACAAAGCGCTCACCTGAGTTCCCCTGGAGAGGAGGGGATGTCTGTTACAAGCAGGGGGGTTATCACAACACACCAGGAGTCACAGCGGAAGCCATCCTCCACCATGAAACAGGTGACCAACTGAAATGACATCACAAAGCGCTCACCTGAGTTCCCCTGGAGAGCAGGGGATGTCTGTTACAAGCAGGAGGGATATCACAAAGCGCTCACCTGAGTTCCCCTGCTGAGGAGGGGATGTCTGTTACAAGCAGGGGGGATATCACAACACACCAGGAGTCACAGGGGAAGCCAACCTCCACCTTGAAACAGGTGACCAACTGAAATGACATCACAAAGCGCTCACCAGAGTTCCCCTGGAGAGGAGGGGATGTCCGTTACAAGCAGGGGGGATATCACAACGCACCAGGAGTCACAGCGGAAGCCAACCTCCACCTTGAAACAGGTGACCAACTGAAATGACATCACAAAGCGCTCACCTGAGTTCCCCTGGAGAGCAGGGGATGTCTGTTACAAGCAGGGGGGATATCACAACACACCAGGAATCACAGGGGAAGCCAACCTCCACCTTGAAACAGGTGAACAACTGAAATGACAGCATAAAGCGCTCACCTGAGTTCCCCTGGAGAGCAGGGGATGTCTGTTACAAGCAGGAGGGATATCACAAAGCGCTCACCTGAGTTCCCCTGCTGAGGAGGGGATGTCTGTTACAAGCAGGGGGGATATCACAACACACCAGGAGTCACAGGGGAAGCCAACCTCAACCTTGAAACAGGTGACCAACTGAAATGACATCACAAAGTGCTCACCTGAGTTCCCCTAGAGATGAGGGGATGTCTGTTACAAGCAGGGGGGATATCACAAAGCGCTCACCGAAGTTCTCCTGGTGAAGAGGGGATGTCTGTTACAAGCAGGGGGAATATCACAACACGCCAGGAGACACAGGGGCAGCCAACCTTCACCTTGAAACAGGTGACCAACTGAAATGACTCACTCACTTACTTCCCCTGGAGATGAGGACATGTCTCTTAATGTCAGGGCGGATAACATAACACACTACAAGACAGAGTCAAAGCCATCCTCCAACTAGAACCTTAAGACCTACTGAAATGACATCACAAAGGGCTCAACTCTATTCCCATGGAGACAAAGGAATGTCTCTTACTGGCATGGCGGAACACATAACACACTAGACCAGAGGGGAAGCCAAGCTCCAGCTGGAATCTTGTGACGTACTACAATGACATCACAAAGCACTAACCTCAGTTCCCCTGGAGATGAGGGAATGTCTCTTCTGGCATGGGGGATAACATAACACACTGGCAAGCCAGCCTCCACCTTGAAACAGGTGACCAACTGAAATGACATCACAAAGCGCTCACCAGAGTACACCTGGAGACGAGGGGATGTCTGTTACAAGCAGGGGGGATATCATAACACACCAGGAGTCACAGGGGAAGACAACCTCCACCTTGAAACAGATGAACAACTGAAATGACATCACAAAGCGCTCACCTGAGTTCCCCTGGAGAAGAGGGGATGTTTGTTACAAGCAGGGGGGATATCACAAAGCGCTCACCTGAGTTCCCCTGGAGTGGAGGGGATGTCTATTACAAAAAGGGGGGATATCAAAACACACCAGGAGTCTGAGGGGAAGCCAACCTCCACCTTGAAACAGGTGACCAACTGTAATGACATCACAAAGCGCTCACCTGAGTTCCCCTGGAGAGGAGGGGATGTCTGTTACAAGCAGGGGGGTTATCACAACACACCAGGAGTCACAGCGGAAGCCATCCTCCACCATGAAACAGGTGACCAACTGAAATGACATCACAAAGCGCTCACCTGAGTTCCCCTGGAGAGCAGGGGATGTCTGTTACAAGCAGGAGGGATATCACAAAGCGCTCACCTGAGTTCCCCTGCTGAGGAGGGGATGTCTGTTACAAGCAGGGGGGATATCACAACACACCAGGAGTCACAGGGGAAGCCAACCTCCACCTTGAAACAGGTGACCAACTGAAATGACATCACAAAGCGCTCACCAGAGTTCCCCTGGAGAGGAGGGGATGTCCGTTACAAGCAGGGGGGATATCACAACGCACCAGGAGTCACAGCGGAAGCCAACCTCCACCTTGAAACAGGTGACCAACTGAAATGACATCACAAAGCGCTCACCTGAGTTCCCCTGGAGAGCAGGGGATGTCTGTTACAAGCAGGGGGGATATCACAACACACCAGGAATCACAGGGGAAGCCAACCTCCACCTTGAAACAGGTGAACAACTGAAATGACAGCATAAAGCGCTCACCTGAGTTCCCCTGGAGAGCAGGGGATGTCTGTTACAAGCAGGAGGGATATCACAAAGCGCTCACCTGAGTTCCCCTGCTGAGGAGGGGATGTCTGTTACAAGCAGGGGGGATATCACAACACACCAGGAGTCACAGGGGAAGCCAACCTCCACCTTGAAACAGGTGACCAACTGAAATGACATCACAAAGCGCTCACCAGAGTTCCCCTGGAGAGGAGGGGATGTCCGTTACAAGCAGGGGGGATATCACAACGCACCAGGAGTCACAGCGGAAGCCAACCTCCACCTTGAAACAGGTGACCAACTGAAATGACATCACAAAGCGCTCACCTGAGTTCCCCTGGAGAGCAGGGGATGTCTGTTACAAGCAGGGGGGATATCACAACACACCAGGAATCACAGGGGAAGCCAACCTCCACCTTGAAACAGGTGAACAACTGAAATGACAGCACAAAGCGCTCACCTGAGTTCCCCTGGAGAGCAGGGGATGTCTGTTACAAGCAGGGGGGATACCACAACACACCAGGAGTCACAGGGGAAGCCAACCTCCAACTTGAAACAGGTGACCAACTGAAATGGCATCACAAAGCGTTCACCTGAGTTCCACTAGAGATTAGGGGATGTCTGTTACAAGCAGGAGGGATATCACAAAGCACTCACCTGAGTTCCCCTGGTGAGGAGGGGATGTCTGTTACCAGCAGGGGGGATATCACAACACACCAGGAGTCACAAGGGAAGCCAACCTCAACCTTGAAACATGTGACCAACTGAAATGACATCACAAAGCGCTCAACTGAGTTCCCCTAGAGATGAGGGGATGTCTGTTACAAGCGGGGGGGGGGGATATCACAAAGGGCTCATCTGAGTTCCCCTGCTGAGGAGGGGATGTCTGTTACAAGCAGGGGGGATATCACAACACACCAGGAGTCACAGGGGAAGCCAACCTCCACCTTGAAATAGGTGACCAACTGAAATGACATCACAAAGCGCTCACCTGAGTTCCCCTGGAGAGGAGGGGATGTCTGTTACTAGAAGGGGGGTTATCACAACACACCAGGAGTCACAGCGGAAGCCAACCTCCACCTTGAAACAGGTGACCAACTGAAATGACATCACAAAGCGCTCACCTGAGTTAAATTGGAGAAGAGGGGATGTCTGTTACAAGCAGGGGGGATATCACAACACACCAGGAGTCACAGGGGAAGGCAACCTCCAACTTGAAACAGGTGACCAACTGAAATGACATCACAAAGCGCTCACCTGAGTTCCCCTGGAGAGCAGGGGATGTCTGTTACAAGCAGGTGGGATATCACAAAGCGCTCACCTGAGTTCCCCAGGAGAGCAGAGGATGTCTGTTACAAGCGGGGTGGATACCACAACACACCAGGAGTCACAGGGGAAGCCAACCTCCACCTTGAAACAGGTGACCAACTGAAATGGCATCACAAAGCGTTCACCTGAGTTCCACTAGAGATTAAGGGATGTCTGTTACAAGCAGGGGGGATATCACAACACACCAGGAGTCACAGGGGAAGCCAACCTCAACCTTGAAATAGGTGACCAACTGAAATGACATCACAAAGCGCTCACCTGAGTTCACCTGGAGAGGTGGGGATGTCTGTTATAAGCAGGAAGGATATAACAAAACGCTCACCTGAGTTCCACTAGAGATTAGGGGGTGTCTGTTACAAGCAGGGGGGATATCACAACAAACCAGGAGTCACAGGGGAAGCCAATCTCCACCTTGAAACAGGTGACCAACTGAAATGACATCACAAAGCGCTGACCTGAGTTCCCCTAGAGAGCAGGGGATCTCTGTTACAAGCAGGGGGATAACAAAAAGCGCTCACCTGAGTTCCCCTGGTGAGGAGGGGATGTCTGTTACAAGCAGGGGGGATATTACAACACACCAGGAGTCACAAGGGAAGCCAACCTCAACCTTGAAACATGTGACCAACTGAAATGACATCACAAAGCGCTCAACTGAGTTCCCCTAGAGATGAGGGGATGTCTGTTACAAGCGGGGGGGGGGATATCACAAAGGGCTCATCTGAGTTCCCCTGCTGAGGAGGGGATGTCTGTTACAAGCAGGGGGGATATCACAACACACCAGGAGTCACAGGGGAAGCCAACCTCCACCTTGAAACAGGTGACCAACTGAAATGACATCACAAAGCGCTCACCTGAGTTCCCCTGGAGAGGAGGGGATGTCTGTTACTAGAAGGGGGGTTATCACAACACACCAGGAGTCACAGCGGAAGCCAACCTCCACCTTGAAACAGGTGACCAACTGAAATGACATCACAAAGCGCTCACCTGAGTTAACTTGGAGAAGAGGGGATGTCTGTTACAAGCAGGGGGGATATCACAACACACCAGGAGTCACAGGGGAAGGCAACCTCCAACTTGAAACAGGTGACCAACTGAAATGACATCACAAAGCGCTCACCTGAGTTCCCCTGGAGAGCAGGGGATGTCTGTTACAAGCAGGTGGGATATCACAAAGCGCTCACCTGAGTTCCCCAGGAGAGCAGAGGATGTCTGTTACAAGCAGGGTGGATACCACAACACACCAGGAGTCACAGGGGAAGCCAACCTCCACCTTGAAACAGGTGACCAACTGAAATGGCATCACAAAGCGTTCACCTGAGTTCCACTAGAGATTAAGGGATGTCTGTTACAAGCAGGGGGGATATCACAACACACCAGGAGTCACAGGGGAAGCCAACCTCAACCTTGAAATAGGTGACCAACTGAAATGACATCACAAAGCGCTCACCTGAGTTCACCTGGACAGGTGGGGATGTCTGTTATAAGCAGGAGGGATATAACAAAACGCTCACCTGAGTTCCACTAGAGATTAGGGGGTGTCTGTTACAAGCAGGGGGGATATCACAACAAACCAGGAGTCACAGGGGAAGCCAATCTCCACCTTGAAACAGGTGACCAACTGAAATGACATCACAAAGCGCTGACCTGAGTTCCCCTAGAGAGCAGGGGATCTCTGTTACAAGCAGGGGGATAACAAAAAGCGCTCACCTGAGTTCCCCTGGTGAGGAGGGGATGTCTGTTACAAGCAGGGGGGATATTACAACACACCAGGAGTCACAGGGGAAGCCAACCTCAACCTTGAAACATGTGACCAACTGAAATGACACCACAAAGCGCTCACCTGAGTTCCCCTAGAGATGAGGGGATGTCTGTTACAAGCAGGGGGGATATCACAAAGCGCTCACCTGAGTTCCCCTGCTGAGGAGGGGTTGTCTGTTACAAGCAGGGGGGATATCACAACACACCAGGAGTCACAGGGGAAGCCAACCTCCACCTTGAAACAGGTGACCAACTGAAATGACATCACAAAGCGCTCATCAGAGTTCCCCTGGAGAGGCGGGGATGTCCGTTACAAGCAGAGGGGATATCACAATACACCAGGAGTCACAGGGGAAGCCAACCTCCACCTTGAAACAGGTGACCAACTGTAATGACATCACAAAGCGCTGACCTGAGTTCCCCTGGAGAGCAGGGGATCTCTGTTACAAGCAGGGGGGATATCACAAAGCGCTCACCTGAGTTCCCCTGGAGAGGAGGGGATGTCTATTACAAGAAGGGGGCATATCAAAACACACCAGGAGTCACAGCGGAAGCCAACCTCCACCATGAAACAGGTGACCAACTGAAATGACATCACAAAGCGCTCACCTGAGTTAACTTGGAGAAGAGGGGATGTCTGTTACAAGCAGGGGGGATATCACAACACACCATGAGTCACAGGGGAAAGCAACCTCCAACTTGAAACAGGTGACCAACTGAAATGACATCACAAAGCGCTCACCTGAACTCCCCTGGAGAGCTGGGGATGTCTGTTACATGCAGGGGGGATATCACAAAGCGCTCACCTGAGTTCCCCTGGAGAGCAGGGGATGTCTGTTACAAGCAGGGGGGATACCACAACACACCAGGAGTCACAGGGGAAGCCAACCTCAACCCTGAAACAGGTGACCAACTGAAATGACATCACATAGCGCTCACCTGAGTTCACCTGGAGAGGTGGGGATGTCTGTTATAAGCAGGAGGGATATAACAAAGCGCTCACCTGAGTTCCACTAGAGATTAGGGGATGTCTGTTACAAGCAGGGGGGATATCACAACAAACTAGGAGTCACAGGGGAAGCCAATCTCCACCTTGAAACAGGTGACCAACTGAAATGACATCACAAAGCGCTCACCTGAGTTACCCTGGTGAGGAGGGGATGTCTGTTACAAGCAGGGGGGATATTACAACACACCAGGAGTCACAGGGGAAGCCAACCTCAACCTTGAAACATGTGACCAACTGAAATGACATCACAAAGCGCTCACCTGAGTTCCCCTAGAGATGAGGGGATGTCTGTTACAAGCAGGGGGGATATCACAAAGCGCTCACCTAAGTTCCCCTGCTGAGGAGGGGATGTCTGTTACAAGCAGGGGGGATATCACAACACACCAGGAGTCACAGGGGAAGCCAACCTCCACCTTCAAACAGGTGACCAACTGAAATGACATCACAAAGCGCTCACCAGAGTTCCCCTGGAGAGGAGGCGATGTCCGTTACAAGCAGGGGGGATATCACAACGCACCAGGAGTCACAGGGGAAGCCAACCTCCACCTTGAAACAGGTGACCAAGTTTAATGACATCACAAAGCGCACACCTGAGTTCCCCTGGACAGGAGGGAATGTCTGTTACAAGCAGGGGGGTTATCACAACACACCAGGAGTCACAGCGGAAGCCAACCTCCACCATGAAACAGGTGACCAACTGAAATTACATCACAAAGCGCTCACCTGAGTTAACTTGGAGAAGAGGGGATGTCTGTTACAAGCAGGGGGGATATCACAACACGCCCGGATTCACAGGGGAAGACAATCTCAACCTTGAAACAGGTGACCAACTGAAATGACATCACAAAGCACTCATCTGAGTTCCCCTGGAGAGCAGGGGATGTCTGTTACAAGCAGGGGGGATGTCACAAAGCACTCACCTGAGTTCCCCTGGTGAGGAGGGGATGTCTGTTACAAGCAGGGGGGATATCACAAAGCGCTCACCTGAGTTCCCCTGGTGAGGAGGGGATGTCTGTTACAAGCAGGGGGGATATCACAACACGCCAGGAGTCACAGGGGAAGCCAACCTCCACCTTGAAACAGGTGACCCACTGAAATGACATCACAAAGCGCTCACCTGAGTTCCCCTAGAGATGAGGGGATGTCTGTTATAAACAGGGGGGATACCACAACACACCAGGAGTCACAGCGGAAGCCAACCTCCACCTTGAAACAGGTGACCAACAGAAATGACATCACAAATCGCTCACCTGAGTTAACTTGGAGAAGAGGGGATGTCTGTTACAAGCAGGGGGGATATAACAACACACCAGGAGTCACAGGGGAAGCCAACCTCCAACTTGAAACAGGTGACCAACTGAAATGACATCACAAAGCGCTCACCTGAGTTACCCTGGAGAGCATGTGATGTCTGTTACAAGCAGGGGGGATATCAGAAAGCGCTCACCTGAGTTCCCGTGGAGAGGAGGGAATGTCTGTTACAAGCAGGGGGGTTATCACAACACACCAGGAGTCACAGCGGAAGCCAACCTCCACCATGAATCAGGTGACCAACTGAAATGACATCACAAAGCGCTCACCTGAGTTAACTTGGAGAAGAGGGGATGTCTGTTACAAGCAGGGGGGATATCACAACACACCAGGAGTCACAGGGGAAGCCAACCTCCACCTTGAAACAGGTGACCAACTGAAATGACATCACAAAGCGCTCACCTGAGTTCCCCTGGAGAACAGGGGATATCTGTTACAAGCAGTGAGGATATCAGAAAGCGCTCACCTGAGTTCCCCTGGTGAGGAGGGGATGTCTGTTACAAGCAGGGGGGATATCACAACACACCAGGAGTCACAGGGGAAGCCAACCTCCAACTTGAAACAGGTGACCAACTGAAATGACATCACAAAGCGCTCACCTGAGTTCCCCTGGAGAACAGGGGATATCTGTTACAAGCAGTGGGGATATCAGAAAGCGCTCACCTGAGTTCCCCTGGTGAGGAGGGGATGTCTGATACAAGCAGGGGGGATATCACAACACACCAGGAGTCACAGGGGAAGCCAACCTCCAACTTGAAACAGGTGACCAACTGAAATGACATCACAAAGCGCTCACCTGAGTTCCCCTGGAGAACAGGGGATGTCTGTTACAAGCAGGGGGGATATCAGAAAGCGCTCACCTGAGTTCCCCTGGTGAGGAGGGGATGTCTGTTACAAGCACGGGGGATATCACAAAACACCAGGAGTCACAGGGGAAGCCAACCTCAACCTTGAAACAGGTGACCAACTGAAATGACATCACAAAGCGCTCACCTGAGTTCCCCTAGAGATGAGGGGATGTCTGTTACAAGCAGGGGGGATATCACAAAGCGCTCACCTGAGTTCCCCTGGTGAGGAGGGGATGTCTGTTACAAGCAGGGGGGATATCACAACACGCCAGGAGTCACAGGGGCAGCCAACCTTCACCTTGAAACAGGTGACCAACTGAAATGACTCACTCACTTACTTCCCCTGGAGATGAGGACATGTCTCTTAATGTCATGGCGGATAACATAACACACTAGAAGTCAGAGTGAAAGCCATCCTCCAACTAGAACCTTAAGACCTACTGAAATGACATCACAAAGCGCTCAACTCTATTCCCATGGAGACAAAGGAATGTCTCTTACTGGCATGGCGGAACACATAACACACTAGACCAGAGGGGAAGCCAAGCTCCAGCTGGAATCTTGTGACGTACTACAATGACATCACAAAGCACTAACCTCAGTTCCCCTGGAGATGAGGGAATGTCTCTTCTGGAATGGGGGATAACATAACACACTGGCAAGCCAGCCTCCACCTTGAAACAGGTGACCAACTGAAATGACATCACAAAGCGCTCACCAGAGTACACCTGGAGACGAGGGGATGTCTGTTACAAGCAGGGGGGATATCATAACACACCAGGAGTCACAGGGGAAGACAACCTCCACCTTGAAACAGATGACCAACTGAAATGACATCACAAAGCGCTTACCTGAGTTCCCCTGGAGAAGAGGGGATGTTTGTTACAAGCAGGGGGGATATCACAAAGCGCTCACCTGAGTTCCCCTGGAGTGGAGGGGATGTCTATTACAAGAAGGGGGGATTTCAAAACACACCAGGAGTTAGAGGGGAAGCCAACCTCCACCTTGAAACAGGTGACCAACTGAAATGACAGCACAAAGGGCTCACCTGAGTTCCCCTGGAGAGCAGGGGATGTCTGTTACAAGCAGGAGGGATATCACAAAGCACTCACCTGAGTTCCCCTGGTGAGGAGGGGATGTCTGTTACCAGCAGGGGGGATATCACAACACACCAGGAGTCACAAGGGAAGCCAACCTCAACCTTGAAACATGTGACCAACTGAAATGACATCACAAAGCGCTCAACTGAGTTCCCCTAGAGATGAGGGGATGTCTGTTACAAGCCGGGGGGGGGGGATATCACAAAGCGCTCATCTGAGTTCCCCTGCTGAGGAGGGGATGTCTGTTACAAGCAGGGGGGATATCACAACACACCAGGAGTCACAGGGAAACCAACCTCCACCTTGAAACAGGTGACCAACTGAAATGACATCACAAAGCGCTCACCTGAGTTCCCCTGGAGTGGGGGTGATGTCTGTTACTAGAAGGGGGGTTATCACAACACACCAGGAGTCACAGCGGAAGCCAACCTCCACCATGAAACAGGTGACCAACAGAAATGACATCACAAAGCGCTCACCTGAGTTCCCCTGGAGAGCAGGGGATGTCTGTTACAAGCAGGTGGGATATCACAAAGCGCTCACCTGAGTTCCCCAGGAGAGCAGGGGATGTCTGTTACAAGCAGGGGGGATACCACAACACACCAGGAGTCACAGGGGAAGCCAACCTCCACCTTGAAACAGGTGACCAACTGAAATGGCATCACAAAGCGTTCACCTGAGTTCCACTAGAGATTAGGGGATGTCTGTTACAAGCAGGGGGGATATCACAACACACAAGGAGTCACAGGGGAAGCCAACCTCAACCTTGAAATAGGTGACCAACTAAAATGACATCACAAAGCGATCACCTGAGTTCACCTGGAGAGGTGGGGATGTCTGTTATAAGCAGGAGGGATATAACAAAGCGCTCACCTGAGTTCCACTAGAGATTAGGGGATGTCTGTTACAAGCAGGGGGGATATCACAACAAACCAGGAGTCACAGGGGAAGCCAATCTCCACCTTGAAACAGGTGACCAACTGAAATGACATCACAAAGCGCTGACCTGAGTTCCCCTGGAGAGCAGGGGATCTCTGTTACAAGCAGGGGGATAACAAAAAGCGCTCACCTGAGTTCCCCTGGTGAGGAGGGGATGTCTGTTACAAGCAGGGGGGATATTACAACACACCAGGAGTCACAGGGGAAGCCAACCTCAACCTTGAAACATGTGACCAACTGAAATGACATCACAAAGCGCTCACCTGAGTTCCCCTAGAGATGAGGGGATGTCTGTTACAAGCAGGGGGGATATCACAAAGCGCTCACCTGAGTTCCCCTGCTGAGGAGGGGATGTCTGTTACAAGCAGGGGGGATATCACAACACACCAGGAGTCACAGGGGAAGCCAACCTCCACCTTGAAACAGGAGACCAACTGAAATGACATCACAAAGCGCTCATCAGAGTTCCCCTGGAGAGGCGGGGATGTCCGTTACAAGCAGAGGGGATATCACAATACACCAGGAGTCACAGGGGAAGCCAACCTCCACCTTGAAACAGGTGACCAACTGTAATGACATCACAAAGCGCTGACCTGAGTTCCCCAGGAGAGCAGGGGATGTCTGTTACAAGCAGGGGGGATACCACAACACACCAGGAGTCACAGGGGAAGCCAACCTCCACCTTGAAACAGGTGACCAACTGAAATGGCATCACAAAGCATTCACCTGAGTTCCACTAGAGATTAGGGGATGTCTGTTACAAGCAGGGGGGATATCACAACACACCAGGAGTCACAGGGGAAGCCAACCTCAACCTTGAAACAGGTGACCAACTGTAATGACATCACAAAGCGCTCACCTGAGTTCACCTGGAGAGGTGGGGATGTCTGTTATAAGCAGGAGGGATATAACAAAGCGCTCACCTGAGTTCCACTAGAGATTAGGGGATGTCTGTTACAAGCAGGGGGGATATCACAACAAACCAGGAGTCACAGGGGAAGCCAATCCCCACCTTGAAGCAGGTGACCAACTGAAATGACATCACAAAGCGCTGACCTGAGTTCCCCTGGAGAGCAGGGGATCTCTGTTACAAGCAGGGGGATAACAAAAAGCGCTCACCTGAGTTCCCCTGGTGAGGAGGGGATGTCTGTTACAAGCAGGGGGGATATTACAACACACCAGGAGTCACAGGGGAAGCCAAACTCAACCTTGAAACATGTGACCAACTGAAATGACATCACAAAGCGCTCACCTGAGTTCCCCTAGAGATGAGGGGATGTCTGTTACAAGCAGGGGGGATATCACAAAGCGCTCACCTGAGTTCCCCTGCTGAGGAGGGGATGTCTGTTACAAGCAGGGGGGATATCACAACACACCAGGAGTCACAGGGGAAGCCAACCTCCACCTTGAAACAGGTGACCAACTGAAATGACATCACAAAGCGCTCATCAGAGTTCCCCTGGAGAGGCGGGGATGTCCGTTACAAGCAGAGGGGATATCACAATACACCAGGAGTCACAGGGGAAGCCAACCTCCACCTTGAAACAGGTGACCAACTGTAATGACATCACAAAGCGCTGACCTGAGTTCCCCTGGAGAGCAGGGGATCTCTGTTACAAGCAGGGGGGATATCACAAAGCGCTCACCTGAGTTCCCCTGGAGAGGAGGGGATGTCTATTACAAGAAGGGGGCATATCAAAACACACCAGGAGTCACAGCGGAAGCCAACCTCCACCATGAAACAGGTGACCAACTGAAATGACATCACAAAGCGCTCACCTGAGTTAACTTGGAGAAGAGGGGATGTCTGTTACAAGCAGGGGGGATATCACAACACACCAGGAGTCACAGGGGAAGGCAAACTCCAACTTGAAACAGGTGACCAACTGAAATGACATCACAAAGCAATCCCCTGAGCTCCCCTGGAGAGCTGGGGATGTCTGTTACATGCAGGGGGGATATCACAAAGTGCTCACCTGAGTTCCCCTGGAGAGCAGGGGATGTCTGTTACAAGCAGGGGGGATACCACAACACACCAGGAGTCACAGGGGAAGCCAATCTCCACCTTGAAACAGGTGACCAACTGAAATGACATCACAAAGCGCTGACCTGAGTTCCCCTGGAGAGCAGGGGATCTCTGTTACAAGCAGGGGGATATCACAAAGCGCTCACCTGAGTTACCCTGGTGAGGAGGGGATGTCTGTTACAAGCAGGGGGGATATCACAACACACCAGGAGTCACAGGGGAAGCCAACCTCCACCTTGAAACAGGTGACCAACTGAAATGACATCACAAAGCGCTCACCAGAGTTCCCCTGGAGAGGAGGCGATGTCCGTTACAAGCAGGGGGGATATCACAACGCACCAGGAGTCACAGGGGAAGCCAACCTCCACCTTGAAACAGGTGACCAAGTTTAATGACATCACAAAGCGCACACCTGAGTTCCCCTGGAGAGGAGGGAATGTCTGTTACAAGCAGGGGGGTTATCACAACACACCAGGAGTCACAGCGGAAGCCAACCTCCACCATGAAACAGGTGACCAACTGTAATTACATCACAAAGCGCTCACCTGAGTTAACTTGGAGAAGAGGGGATGTCTGTTACAAGCAGGGGGGATATCACAACACGCCCGGATTCACAGGGGAAGACAATCTCAACCTTGAAACAGGTGACCAACTGAAATTACATCACAAAGCACTCACCTGAGTTCCCCTGGTGAGGAGGGGATGTCTGTTACAAGCAGGGGGGATATCACAAAGCGCTCACCTGAGTTCCCCTGGTGAGGAGGGGATGTCTGTTACAAGCAGGGGGGATATCACAACACGCCAGGAGTCACAGGGGAAGCCAACCTCCACCTTGAAACAGGTGACCAACTGAAATGACATCACAAAGCGCTCACCTGAGTTCCCCTAGAGATGAGGGGATGTCTGTTATAAACAGGGGGGATATCACAACACACCAGGAGTCACAGCGGAAGCCAACCTCCACCTTGAAACAGGTGACCAACAGAAATGACATCACAAATCGCTCACCTGAGTTAACTTGGAGAAGAGGGGATGTCTGTTACAAGCAGGGGGGATATCACAACACACCAGGAGTCACAGGGGAAGCCAACCTCCAACTTGAAACAGGTGACCAACTGAAATGACATCACAAAGCGCTCACCTGAGTTACCCTGGAGAGCAGGTGATGTCTGTTACAAGCAGGGGGGATATCAGAAAGCGCTCACCTGTGTTCCCCTGGTGAGGAGGGGATGTCTGTTACAAGCAGGGGGGATATCACAACACGCCAGGAGTCACAGGGGAAGCCAACCTCCACCTTGAAACAGTTGACCAACTGAAATGACATCACAAAGCGCTCACCTGAGTTCCCGTGGAGAGGAGGGGATGTCTGTTACAAGAAGGGGGGTTATCACAACACCCCAGGAGTCACAGCGGAAGCCAACCTCCACCATGAATCAGGTGACCAACTGAAATGACATCACAAAGCGCTCACCTGAGTTAACTTGGAGAAGAGGGGATGTCTGTTACAAGCAGGGGGGATATCACAACACACCAGGAGTCACAGGGGAAGCCAACTTCCAACTTGAAACAGGTGACCAACTGAAATGACATCACAAAGCGCTCACCTGAGTTCCCCTGGAGAACAGGGGATATCTGTTACAAGCAGTGGGGATATCAGAAAGCGCTCACTTGAGTTCCCCTGGTGAGGACGGGATGTCTGATACAAGCAGGGGGGATATCACAACACACCAGGAGTCACAGGGGAAGCCAACCTCCAACTTGAAACAGGTGACCAACTGAAATGACATCACAAAGCGCTCACCTGAGTTCCCCTGGAGAACAGGGGATGTCTGTTACAAGCAGGGGGGATATCAGAAAGCGCTCACCTGAGTTCCCCTGGTGAGGAGGGGATGTCTGTTACAAGCAGGGGGGATATCACAAAACACCAGGAGTCACAGGGGAAGCCAACCTCAACCTTGAAACAGGTGACCAACTGAAATGACATCACAAAGCGCTCACCTGAGTTCCCCTAGAGATGAGGGGATGTCTGTTACAAGCAGGGGGGATATCACAAAGCGCTCACCTGAGTTCCCCTGCTGAGGAGGGGATATCTGTTACAAGCAGGGGGAATATCACAACACGCCAGGAGTCACAGGGGCAGCCAACCTTCACCTTGAAACAGGTGACCAACTGAAATGACTCACTCACTTACTTCCCCTGGAGATGAGGACATGTCTCTTAATGTCAGGGCGGATAACATAACACACTACAAGACAGAGTCAAAGCCATCCTCCAACTAGAACCTTAAGACCTACTGAAATGACATCACAAAGCGCTCAACTCTATTCCCATGGAGACAAAGGAATGTCTCTTACTGGCATGGTGGAACACATAACACACTAGACCAGAGGGGAAGCCAAGCTCCAGCTGGAATCTTGTGACGTACTACAATGACATCACAAAGCACTAACCTCAGTTCCCCTGGAGATGAGGGAATGTCTCTTCTGGAATGGGGGATAACATAACACACTGGCAAGCCAACCTCCACCTTGAAACAGGTGACCATCTGAAATGACATCACAAAGCGCTCACCAGAGTACACCTGGAGACGAGGGGATGTCTGTTACAAGCAGGGGGGATATCATTACACACCAGGAGTCACAGGGGAGGACAACCTCCACCTTGAAACAGATGACCAACTGAAATGACATCACAAAGCGCTCACCTGAGTTCCCCTGGAGTGCAGGGGACCTCTGTTACAAGCAGGGGGGATATCACAAAGCGCTCACCTGAGTTCCCATGGTGAGGAGGGGATGTCTGATACAAGCAGGGGGGATATCACAACACACCAGGAGTCACAGGGGAAGCCAACCTCCAACTTAAAACAGGTGACCAACTGAAATGACTTTGTGACCAACTGAATGACCAACTGAAATGACATCACAAGCAGGGGGGATATCACAAAACACCAGGAGTCACAGGGGCAGCCAACCTTCACCTTGAAAAAGGTGACCAACTGAAATGACTCACTCACTTAATTCCCCTGGAGATGAGGACATGTCTCTTAATGTCAGGGCGGATAACATAACACACTACAAGACAGAGTCAAAGCCATCCTCCAACTAGAACCTTAAGACCTACTGAAATGACATCACAAAGCGCTCAACTCTATTCCCATGGAGACAAAGGAATGTCTCTTACTGGCATGGCGGAACACATAACACACTAGACCAGAGGGGAAGCCAAGCTCCAGCTGGAATCTTGTGACATACTACAATGACATCACAAAGCACTAACCTCAGTTCCCCTGGAGATGAGGGAATGTCTCTTCTGGAATGGGGGATAACATAACACACTGGCAAGCCAGCCTCCACCTTGAAACAGGTGACCAACTGAAATGACATCACAAAGCGCTCACCAGAGAACACCTGGAGACGAGGGGATGTCTGTTACAAGCAGGGGGGATATCATTACACACCAGGAGTCACAGGGGAGGACAACCTCCACCTTGAAACAGATGACCAACTGAAATGACATCACAAAGCACTCACCTGAGTTCCCCTGGAGAAGAGGGGATGTTTGTTACAAGCAGACGGGATATCACAAAGCGCTCACCTGAGTTCCCATGGTGAGGAGGGGATGTCTGTTACAAGCAGGGGGGATATCACAACACGCCAAGAGTCACAGAGGAAGCCAACCTCCATCTTGAAACAGGTGACCAACTGAAATGACATCACAAAGCACTCACCTGAGTTCCCGTGGAGAGGAGGGGATGTCTGTTACAAGAAGGGGGGTTATCACAACACCCCAGGAGTCACAGCGGAAGCCAACCTCCACCATGAATCAGGTGACCAACTGAAATGACATCACAAAGCGCTCACCTGAGTTAACTTGGAGAAGAGGGGATGTCTGTTACAAGCAGGGGGGATATCACAACACACCAGGAGTCACAGGGGAAGCCAACCTCCAACTTGAAACAGGTGACCAACTGAAATGACATCACAAAGCGCTCACCTGAGTTCCCCTGGAGAATAGGGGATATCTGTTACAAGCAGTGGGGATATCAGAAAGCGCTCACCTGAGTTCCCCTGGTGAGGAGGGGATGTCTGTTACAAGCAGGGGGGATATCACAACACACCAGGAGTCACAGGGGAAGCCAACCTCAACCTTGAAACAGGTGACCAACTGAAATGACATCACAAAGCGCTCACCTGAGTTCCCCTAGAGATGATGGGATGTCCGTTACAAGCAGGGGGGATATCACAAAGCGCTCACCTGAGTTCCCCTAGAGATGATGGGATGTCTGTTACAAGCAGGGGGGATATCACAACACACCAGGAGTCACAGGGGAAGCCAACCTCCACCATGAAACAGGTGACCAACTGAAATGACATCACAAAGCGCTCACCTGAGTTCCCCTGGAGAGCAGGGGATGTCTGTTACAAGCAGGGGGGATATCACAACACGCCAGGAGTCACAGGGGCAGCCAACCTTCACCTTGAAACAGGTGACCAACTGAAATGACTCACTCACTTACTTCCCCTGGAGATGAGGACATGTCTCTTAATGTCAGGGCGGATAACATAACACACTACAAGACAGAGTCAAAGCCATCCTCCAACTAGAACCTTAAGACCTACTGAAATGACATCACAAAGCGCTCAACTCTATTCCCATGGAGACAAAGGAATGTCTCTTACTGGCATGGCGGAACACATAACACACTAGACCAGAGGGGAAGCCAAGCTCCAGCTGGATTCTTGTGACGTACTACAATGACATCACAAAGCACTAACCTCAGTTCCCCTGGAGATGAGGGAATGTCTCTTCTGGCATGGGGGATAACATAACACACTGGCAAGCCAACCTCCACCTTGAAACAGGTGACCTACTGAAATGACATCACAAAGCGCTCACCAGAGTACACCTGGAGACGAGGGGATGTCTGTTACAATCAGGGGGGATATCATAACACACCAGGAGTCACAGGGGAAGACAACCTCCACCTTGAAACAGATGACCAACTGAAATGACATCACAAAGCGCTCACCTGAGTTCCCCTGGAGAAGAGGGGATGTTTGTTACAAGCAGGGGGAATATCACAAAGCGCTCACCTGAGTTCCCCTGGAGTGGATGGGATGTCTATTACAACAAGGGGGGATATTAAAACACACCAGGAGTCAGAGGGAAAGCCAACGTCCACCTTGAAACAGATGACCAACTGTAATGACATCACAAAGCGCTCACCTGAGTTCCCCTGGAGAGGAGGGGATGTCTGTTACAAGCAGGGGGGTTATCACAACACACCAGGAGTCACAGCGGAAGCCATCCTCCACCATGAAACAGGTGACCAACTGAAATGACATCACAAAGCGCTCACCTGGGTTCCCCTAGAGATGAGGGAATGTCTCTTCTGGCATGGGGGATAACATAACACACTGGCAAGCCAACCTCCACCTTGAAACAGGTGACCAACTGAAATGACATCACAATGCGCTCACCTGAGTTCCCCTGGAGAAGAGGGGATGTTTGTTACAAGCAGGGGGGATATCACAAAGCGCTCACCTGAGTTCCCCTGGAGTGGAGGGGATGTCTATTACAAGAAGGGGGGATATCAAAACACACCAGGAGTCAGAGGGGAAGCCAACCTCCACCTTGAAATAGGTGACCAACTGTAATGACATCACAAAGCGCTCACCTGAGTTCCCCTGGAGAGGAGGGGATGTCTGTTACAAGCAGGGGGGTTATCACAACACACCAGGAGTCACAGCGGAAGCCATCCTCCACCATGAAACAGGAGACCAACTGAAATGACATCACAAAGCGCTCACCTGAATTCCCCTGGAGAGCAGGGGATGTCTGTTACAAGCAGGAGGGATATCACAAAGCGCTCACCTGAGTTACCCTGGTGAGGAGGGGATGTCTGTTACAAGCAGGGGGGATATCACAACACACCAGGAGTCACAGGGGAAGCCAACCTCAACCTTGAAACATGTGACCAACTGAAATGACATCACAAAGCGCTCACCTGAGTTCCCCTAGAGATGAGGGGATGTCTGTTACAAGGAGGGGGGATATCACAACACGCCAGGATTCACAGGGGAAGACAATCTCAACCTTGAAACAGGTGACCAACTGAAATGACATCACAAAGCGCTCACCTGAGTTCCCCTGGAGAACAGGGGATGTCTGTTACAAGCAGGAGGGATATCACAAAGCGCTCACCTGAGTTCCCCTGGTGCGGAGGGGATGTCTGTTACAAGCAGGGGGGATATCACAACACACCAGGAGTCACAGGCGAAGCCAACCTCAACCTTGAAACATGTGACCAACTGAAATGACATCACAAAGCGCTCACCTGAGTTCCCCTAGAGATGAGGGGATGTCTGTTACAAGGAGGGGGGATATCACAAAGTGCTCACCTGAGTTCCCCTGCTGAGGAGGGGATGTCTGTTACAAGCAGGGGGGATATCACAACACACCAGGAGTCACAGGGGAAGCCAACCTCCACCTTGAAACAGGTGACCAACTGAAATGACATCACAAAGCGCTCACCAGAGTTCCCCTGGAGAGGAGGGGATGTCCGTTACAAGCAGGGGGGATATCACAACGCACCAGGAGTCACAGCGGAAGCCAACCTCCACCATGAAACAGGTGACCAACTGAAATGACATCACAAAGCGCTCACCTGAGTTCCCCTGGAGAAGAGGGGATGTCTGTTACAAGCAGGGGGGATATCACAACACACCAGGAGTCACAGGGGAAGCCAACCTCCACCTTGAAACAGGTGACCAACTGAAATGACATCACAAAGCGCTCACCTGAGTTCCCCTGGAGAAGAGGGGATGTTTGTTACAAGCAGGGGGGATATCACAAAGCGCTCACCTGAGTTCCCCTGGAGTGGAGGGGATGTCTATTACAAGAAGGGGGGATATCAAAACACACCAGGAGTCAGAGGGGAAGCCAACCTCCACCTTGAAATAGGTGACCAACTGTAATGACATCACAAAGCGCTCACCTGAGTTCCCCTGGAGAGGAGGGGATGTCTGTTACAAGCAGGGGGGTTATCACAACACACCAGGAGTCACAGCGGAAGCCATCCTCCACCATGAAACAGGAGACCAACTGAAATGACATCACAAAGCGCTCACCTGAATTCCCCTGGAGAGCAGGGGATGTCTGTTACAAGCAGGAGGGATATCACAAAGCGCTCACCTGAGTTCCCCTGGTGAGGAGGGGATGTCTGTTACAAGCAGGGGGGATATCACAACACACCAGGAGTCACAGGGGAAGCCAACCTCAACCTTGAAACATGTGACCAACTGAAATGACATCACAAAGCGCTCACCTGAGTTCCCCTAGAGATGAGGGGATGTCTGTTACAAGGAGGGGGGATATCACAACACGCCAGGATTCACAGGGGAAGACAATCTCAACCTTGAAACAGGTGACCAACTGAAATGACATCACAAAGCGCTCACCTGAGTTCCCCTGGAGAGCAGGGGAAGTCTGTTACAAGCAGGGGGGATATCAGAAAGCGCTCAACTGAGTTCCCCTGGTGAGGAGGGGATGTCTGTTACAAGCAGGGGGGATATCACAACAGACCAGGAGTTACAGGGGAAGCCAACCTCAACCTTGAAACAGGTGACCAACTGAAATTACATCACAAAGCGCTCACCTGAGTTAACTTGGAGAAGAGGGGATGTCTGTTACAAGCAGGGGGGATATCACAACACGCCAGGAGTCACAGGGGCAGCCAACCTTCACCTTGAAACAGGTGACCAACTGAAATGACTCACTCACTTACTTCCCCTGGAGATGAGGACATGTCTCTTAATGTCATGGCGGATAACATAACACACTACAAGACAGAGTCAAAGCCATCCTCCAACTAGAACCTTAAGACCTACTGAAATGACATCACAAAGCGCATTTCAGTTGGTCATTCAGTTGGTCACAAAGGAGAAGAGGGGATGTCTGTTACAAGAAGGGGGGATATCAAAACACACCAGGAGTCACAGGGGAAGACAACCGCCACCTTGAAACAGATGACCAACTGAAATGACATCACAAAGCGCTCACCTGAGTTCCCCTGGAGTGGAGGGGATGTCTATTACAAGAAGGGGGGATATCAAAACACACCAGGAGTCAGAGGGGAAGCCAACCTCCACCTTGAAACAGGTGACCAACTGTAATGACATCACAAAGCGCTCACCTGAGTTCCCCTGGAGAGGAGGGGATGTCTGTTACAAGCAGGGGGGTAATCACAACACACCAGGAGTCACAGCGGAAGCCATCCTCCACCATGAAACAGGTGACCAACTGAAATGACATCACAAAGCGCTCACCTGAGTTCCCCTGGAGAGCAGGGGATGTCTGTTACAAGCAGGAGGGATATCACAAAGCGCTCACCTGAGTTCCCCTGGTGAGGAGGGGATGTCTGTTACAAGCAGGGGGGATATCACAACACACCAGGAGTCACAGGCGAAGCCAACCTCAACCTTGAAACATGTGACCAACTGAAATGACATCACAAAGCGCTCACCTGAGTTCCCCTAGAGATGAGGGGATGTCTGTTACAAGGAGGGGGGATATCACAAAGTGCTCACCTGAGTTCCCCTGCTGAGGAGGGGATGTCTGTTACAAGCAGGGGGGATATCACAACACACCAGGAGTCACAGGGGAAGCCAACCTCCACCTTGAAACAGGTGACCAACTGCAATGACATCACAAAGCGCTCACCAGAGTTCCCCTGGAGAGGAGGGGATGTCCGTTACAAGCAGGGGGGATATCACAACGCACCAGGAGTCACAGCGGAAGCCAACCTCCACCATGAAACAGGTGACCTACTGAAATGACATCACAAAGCGCTCACCTGAGTTCCCCTGGAGAAGAGGGGATGTCTGTTACAAGCAGGGGGGATATCACAACACACCAGGAGTCACAGGGGAAGCCAACCTCCACCTTGAAACAGGTGACCAACTGAAATGACATCACAAAGCGCTCACCAGAGTTCCCCTGGAGAGGAGGGGATGTCCGTTACAAGCAGGGGGGATATCACAACGCACCAGGAGTCACAGCGGAAGCCAACCTCCACCATGAAACAGGTGACCAACTGAAATGACATCACAAAGCGCTCACCTGAATTAACTTGGAGAAGAGGGGATGTCTGTTACAAGCAGGGGGGATATCACAACACACCAGGAGTCACAGGGGAAGCCAACCTCCAACTTGAAACAGGTGACCAACTGAAATGACATCACAAAGCGCTCACCTGAGTTCCCCTGGAGAGCAGCGGATGTCTGTTAAAAGCAGGAGGGATATCACAACACGCCCGGATTCACAGGGGAAGACAATCTCAACCTTGAAACAGGTGACCAACTGAAATGACATCACAAAGCGCTCACCTGAGTTCCCCTGGAGAGCAGGGGATGTCTGTTACAAGCAGCGGGGATATCACAAAGCGCTCACCTGAGTTCCCCTGGTGAGGAGGGGATGTCTGTTACAAGCAGGGGGAATATCACAACACGCCAGGAGTCACAGGGGAAGCCAACCTCCACCTTGAAACAGGTGACCAACTGAAATGACATCACAAAGCACTCCCCTGAGTTCCCCTAGAGATGAGGGGATGTCTGTTATAAACAGGGGGGATATCACAACACACCAAGAGTCACAGCGGAAGCCAACCTCCACCTTGAAACAGGTGACCAACTGAAATGACATCACAAAGCGCTCACCTGAGTTCCCCTGGAGAGCAGGGGATGTCTGTTACAAGCAGGGGGGATACCACAACACACCAAGAGTCACAGCGGAAGCCAACCTCCACCTTGAAACAGGTGACCAACTGAAATGACATCACAAAGGGCTCACCTGAGTTCCCCTGGAGAGGAGGGGATGTCTGTTACTAGAAGGGGGGTTATCACAACACACCAGGAGTCACAGCGGAAGCCAACCTCCACCATGAAACAGGTGACCAACTGAAATGACATCACAAAGCGCTCACCTGAGTTAACTTGGAGAAGAGGGGATGTCTGTTACAAGCAGGTGGGATATCACAAAGCGCTCACCTGAGTTCCCCTGGAGAGCAGGGGATGTCTGTTACAAGCAGGGGGGATACCACAACACACCAGGAGTCACAGGGGAAGTCAACCTCCACCTTGAAACAGGTGACCAACTGAAATGGCATCACAAAGCATTCACCTGAGTTCCACTAGAGATTAGGGGATGTCTGTTACAAGCAGGTGGGATATCACAACACACCAGGAGTCACAGGGGAAGCCAACCTCAACCTTGAAACAGGTGACCAACTGAAATGACATCACAAAGCGCTCACCTGAGTTCACCTGGAGAGGTGGAGATGTCTGTTATAAGCAGGAGGGATATAACAAAGCACTCACCTGAGTTCCACTAGAGATTAGGGGATGTCTGTTACAAGCAGGGGGGATATCACAACAAACCAGGAGTCACAGGGGAAGCCAATCTCCACCTTGAAACAGGTGACCAACTGAAATGACATCACAAAGCGCTGACCTGAGTTCCCCTGGAGAGCAGGGGATCTCTGTTACAAGCAGGGGGATATCACAAAGCGCTCACCTGAGTTCCCCTGGTGAGGAGGGGATGTCTGTTACAAGCAGGGGGGATATAACAACACACCAGGAGTCACAGGGGAAGCCAACCTCCACCTTGAAACAGGTGACCAACTGAAATTACATCACAAACGCTCATCAGAGTTCCCCTGGAGAGGAGGGGATATCTATTACAAGAAGGGGGGATATCAAAACACACCAGGAGTCAGAGGGGAAGCCAACCTCCACCTTGAAACAGGTGACCAACTGAAATGACATCACAAAGCGCTCACCTGAGCTCCCCTGGAGAGCAGGGGATGTCTGTTACATGCAGGGGGGATATCACAAAGCGCTCACCTGAGTTCCCCTGGAGAGCAGGGGATGTCTGTTACAAGCAGGGGGGATACCACAATACACCAGGAGTCACAGGGGAAGCCAACCTCAACCTTGAAACAGGTGACCAACTGAAATGACATCACATAGCGCTCACCTGAGTTCACCTGGAGAGGTGGGGATGTCTGTTATAAGCAGGAGGGATATAACAAAGCGCTCACCTGAGTTCCCCTGCTGAGTAGGGGATGTCTGTTACAAGCAGGGGGGATATCACAACACACCAGGAGTCACAGGGGAAGCCAACCTCAACCTTGAAACATGTGACCAACTGAAATGACATCACAAAGCGCTCACCTGAGTTCCCCTAGAGATGAGGGGATGTCTGTTACAAGCAGGGGGGATATCACAAAGCGCTCACCTGAGTTCCGCTGCTGAGGAGGGGATGTCTGTTACAAGCAGGGGGGATATCATAACACACCAGGAGTCACAGGGGAAGCCAACCTCCACCTTGAAACAGGTGACCAACTGAAATGACATCACAAAGCGCTCACCAGAGTTCCCCTGGAGAGGAGGCGATGTCCGTTACAAGCAGGGGGGATATCACAACGCACCAGGAGTCACAGGGGAAGCCAACCTCCACCTTGAAACAGGTGACCAAGTTTAATGACATCACAAAGTGCACACCTGAGTTCCCCTGGAGAGGAGGGAATGTCTGTTACAAGCAGGGGGGTTATCACAACACACCAGGAGTCACAGCGGAAGCCAACCTCCACCATGAAACAGGTGACCAACTGAAATGACATCACAAAGCGCTCACCTGAGATAACTTGGAGAAGAGGGGATGTCTGTTACAACCAGGGGGGATATCACAACACACCAGGAGTCACAGGGGAAGCCAACCTCCACCTTGAAACAGGTGACCAACTGAAATGACATCACAAAGCGCTCACCAGAGTTCCCCTGGAGAGGAGGGGATGTCCGTTACAAGCAGGGGGGATATCACAACGCACCAGGAGTCACAGCGGAAGCCAACCTCCACCATGAAACAGGTGACCAACTGAAATGACATCACAAAGCGCTCACCAGAGTTCCCCGGGAGAGGAGGGGATGTCCGTTACAAGCAGGGGGATATCACAACGCACCAGGAGTCACAGCGGAAGCCAACCTCCACCATGAAACAGGTGACCAACTGAAATGACATCACAAAGCGCTCACCTGAATTAACTTGGAGAAGAGGGGATGTCTGTTACAAGCAGGGGGGATATCACAACACACCAGGAGTCACAGGGGAAGCCAACCTCCAACTTGAAACAGGTGACCAACTGAAATGACATCACAAAGCGCTCACCTGAGTTCCCCTGGAGAGCAGGGGATGTCTGTTAAAAGCAGGAGGGATATCACAACACGCCCGGATTCACAGGGGAAGACAATCTCAACCTTGAAACAGGTGACCAACTGCAATGACATCACAAAGCGCTCACCTGAGTTCCCCTAGAGATGAGGGGATGTCTGTTATAAACAGGGAGGATATCACAACACACCAGGAGTCACAGCGGAAGCCAACCTCCACCTTGAAACAGGTGACCAACTGAAATGACATCACAAAGCATTCACCTGAGTTCCCCTGGAGAGCAGGGGATGTCTGTTACAAGCAGGGGGGATATCACAACACACCAGGAGTCACAGGGGAAGCCAACCTCCACCTTGAAACAGGTGACCAACTGAAATGGCATCACAAAGCGCTCACCTGAGTTCCCCTGGAGAGCAGGGGATGTCTCTTACAAGCAGGAGGGATATCACAAAGCACTCACTTGAGTTCCCCTGGTGAGGAGGCGATGTCTGTTACCAGCAGGGGGGATATCACAACACACCAGGAGTCACAAGGGAAGCCAACCTCAACCTTGAAACATGTGACCAACTGAAATGACATCACAAAGCGCTCAACTGAGTTCCCCTAGAGATGAGCGGATGTCTGTTACTAGAAGGGGGGTTATCACAACACACCAGGAGTCACAGCGGAAGCCTACCTCCACCATGAAACAGGTGACCAACTGAAATGACATCACAAAGCGCTCACCTGAGTTAACTTGGAGAAGAGGGGATGTCTGTTACAAGCAGGGGGGATATCACAACACACCAGGAGTCACAGGGGAAGCCAACCTCCACCTTGAAACAGGTGACCAACTGAAATGACATCACAAAGCGCTCACCTGAGTTCCCCTGGAGAGGAGGGGATGTCTGTTACTAGAAGGGGGGTTATCACAACACACCAGGAGTCACAGCGGAAGCCTACCTCCACCATGAAAAAGGTGACCAACTGAAATGACATCACAAAGCGCTCACCTGAGTTAACTTGGAGAAGAGGGGATGTCTGTTACAAGCAGGGGGGATATCACAACACACCAGGAGTCACAGGGGAAGCCAATCTCCACCTTGAAACAGGTGACCAACTGAAATGACATCACAAAGCGCTCACCTGAGTTCCCCTGGAGAGCAGGGGATGTCTGTTACAAGCAGGTGGGATATCACAAAGCGCTCACCTGAGTTCCCCTGGAGAGCAGGGGATGTCTGTTACAAGCAGGGGGGATACCACAAAACACCAGGAGTCACAGGGGAAGCCAACCTCCAACTTGAAACAGGTGACCAACTGAAATGGCATCACAAAGCGTTCACCTGAGTTCCACTAGAGATTAGGGGATGTCTGTTACAAGCATGGAGGATATCACAACACACCAGGAGTCACAGGGGAAGCCAACCTCAACCTTGAAACAGGTGACCAACTGAAATGACATCACAAAGCGCTCACCTGAGTTCCCCTGGAGAGCAGGGGATCTCTGTTACAAGCAGGGGGGATATCACAAAGCGCTCACCTGAGTTCCCCTGGAGAGGAGGGGATGTCTATTACAAGAAGGGGGGATATCAAAACACACCAGGAGTCAGAGGGGAAGCCAACCTCCACCTTGAAACAGCTGACCAACTGAAATGACATCACAAAGCGCTCACCTGAGTTCCCCTGGAGAGGAGGGGATGTCTATTACAAGAAGGGGGGTTATCACAACACACCAGGAGTCACAGCGGAAGCCAACCTCCACCATGAAACAGGTGACCAACTGAAATGACATCACAAAGCGCTCACCTGAGTTAACTTGGAGAAGAGGGGATGTCTGTTACAAGCAGGGGGGATATCACAACACACCAGGAGTCACAGGGGAAGGCAACCTCCAACTTGAAACAGGTGACCAACTGAAATGACATCACAAAGCGCTCACCTGAGCTCCCCTGGAGAGCAGGGGATGTCTGTTACATGCAGGGGGGATATAACAAAGCGCTGACATGAGTTCCCCTGGAGAGCAGGGGATGTCTGTTACAAGCAGGGGGGATACCACAACACACCAGGAGTCACAGGGGAAGCCAACCTCAACCTTGAAACAGGTGACCAACTGAAATGACATCACATAGAGCTCACCTGAGTTCACCTGGAGAGGTGGGGATGTCTGTTATAAGCAGGAGGGATATAACAAAGCGCTCACCTGAGTTCCACTAGAGATTAGGGGATGTCTGTTACAAGCAGTGGGGATATCACAACACACCAGGAGTCACAGGGGAAGCCAACCTCCACCTTGAAACAGGTGACCAACTGAAATGACATCACAAAGCGCTCACCAGAGTTCCCCTGGAGAGGAGGCGATGTCCGTTACAAGCAGGGGGGATATCACAATGCACCAGGAGTCACAGGGGAAGCCAACCTTCACCTTGAAACAGGTGACCAAGTTTATTGACATCACAAAGCGCACTCCTGTGTTCCCCTGGAGAGGAGGGAATGTCTGTTACAAGCAGGGGGGTTATCACAACACACCAGGAGTCACAGCGGAAGCCAACCTCCACCATGAAACAGGTGACCAACTGAAATGACATCACAAAGCGCTCACCTGACTTAACTTGGAGAAGAGGGGATGTCTGTTACAAGCAGGGGGGATATCACAACACACCAGGAGTCACAGGGGAAGCCAACCTCAACATTGAAACAGGTGACCAACTGAAATGACATCACATAGAGCTCACCTGAGTTCACCTGGAGAGGTGGGGATGTCTGTTATAAGCAGGAGGGATATAACAAAGCGCTCACCTGAGTTCCACTAGAGATTAGGGGATGTCTGTTACAAGCAGGGGGGATATCAAAACAAACCAGGAGTCACAGGGGAAGCCAATCTCCACCTTGAAACAGGTGACCAACTGAAATGACATCACAAAGCGCTGACCTGAGTTCCCCTGGAGAGCAGGGGATCTCTGTTACAAGCAGGGGGATATCACAAAGCGCTCACCTGAGTTACCCTGGTGAGGAGGGGATGTCTGTTACAAGCAGGGGGGATATTACAACACACCAGGAGTCACAGGGGAAGCCAACCTCAACCTTGAAACATGTGACCAACTGAAATGACATCACAAAGCGCTCACCTGAGTTCCCCTAGAGATGAGGGTATGTCTGTTACAAGCAGGGGGGATATCACAACACACCAGGAGTCACAGGGGAAGCCAACCTCCACCTTGAAACAGGTGACCAACTGAAATGACATCACAAAGCGCTCACCAGAGTTCCCCTGGAGAGGAGGCGATGTCCGTTACAAGCAGGGGGGATATCACAACGCACCAGGAGTCACAGGGGAAGCCAACCTCCACCTTGAAACAGGTGACCAAGTTTAATGACATCACAAAGCGCATACCTGAGTTCCCCTGGAGAGGAGGGAATGTCTGTTACAAGCAGGGGGGTTATCACAACACACCAGGAGTCACAGCAGAAGCCAACCTCCACCATGAAACAGGTGACCAACTGAAATGACATCACAAAGCGCTCACCTGAGTTAACTTGGAGAATAGGGGATGTCTGTTACAAGCAGGGGGGATATCACAACACACCAGGAGTCACAGGGGAAGCCAACCTCAACATTGAAACATGTGACCAACTGAAATGACATCACATAGAGCTCACCTGAGTTCACCTGGAGAGGTGGGGATGTCTGTTATAAGCAGGAGGGATATAACAAAGCGCTCACCTGAGTTCCACTAGAGATTAGGGGATGTCTGTTACAAGCAGTGGGGATATCACAACACACCAGGAGTCACAGGGGAAGCCAACCTCCACCTTGAAACAGGTGACCAACTGAAATGACATCACAAAGCGCTCACCAGAGTTCCCCTGGAGAGGAGGCGATGTCCGTTACAAGCAGGGGGGATATCACAATGCACCAGGAGTCACAGGGGAAGCCAACCTTCACCTTGAAACAGGTGACCAAGTTTAATGACATCACAAAGCGCACTCCTGAGTTCCCCTGGAGAGGAGGGAATGTCTGTTACAAGCAGGGGGGTTATCACAACACACCAGGAGTCACAGCGGAAGCCAACCTCCACCATGAAACAGGTGACCAACTGAAATGACATCACAAAGCGCTCACCTGACTTAACTTGGAGAAGAGGGGATGTCTGTTACAAGCAGGGGGGATATCACAACACACCAGGAGTCACAGGGGAAGCCAACCTCAACATTGAAACAGGTGACCAACTGAAATGACATCACATAGAGCTCACCTGAGTTCACCTGGAGAGGTGGGGATGTCTGTTATAAGCAGGAGGGATATAACAAAGCGCTCACCTGAGTTCCACTAGAGATTAGGGGATGTCTGTTACAAGCAGGGGGGATATCAAAACAAACCAGGAGTCACAGGGGAAGCCAATCTCCACCTTGAAACAGGTGACCAACTGAAATGACATCACAAAGCGCTGACCTGAGTTCCCCTGGAGAGCAGGGGATCTCTGTTACAAGCAGGGGGATATCACAAAGCGCTCACCTGAGTTACCCTGGTGAGGAGGGGATGTCTGTTACAAGCAGGGGGGATATTACAACACACCAGGAGTCACAGGGGAAGCCAACCTCAACCTTGAAACATGTGACCAACTGAAATGACATCACAAAGCGCTCACCTGAGTTCCCCTAGAGATGAGGGTATGTCTGTTACAAGCAGGGGGGATATCACAACACACCAGGAGTCACAGGGGAAGCCAACCTCCACCTTGAAACAGGTGACCAACTGAAATGACATCACAAAGCGCTCACCAGAGTTCCCCTGGAGAGGAGGCGATGTCCGTTACAAGCAGGGGGGATATCACAACGCACCAGGAGTCACAGGGGAAGCCAACCTCCACCTTGAAACAGGTGACCAAGTTTAATGACATCACAAAGCGCACACCTGAGTTCCCCTGGAGAGGAGGGAATGTCTGTTACAAGCAGGGGGGTTATCACAACACACCAGGAGTCACAGCAGAAGCCAACCTCCACCATGAAACAGGTGACCAACTGAAATGACATCACAAAGCGCTCACCTGAGTTAACTTGGAGAATAGGGGATGTCTGTTACAAGCAGGGGGGATATCACAACACACCAGGAGTCACAGGGGAAGCCAACCTCAACATTGAAACATGTGACCAACTGAAATGACATCACAAAGCGCGCACCTGAGTTCCCCTGCTGAGGAAGGGATGTCTGTTACAAGCAGGGGGGATATCACAACACACCAGGAGTCACAGGGGAAGCCAACCTAAACCTTGAAACAGGTGACCAACTGAAATGACATCAAAAAGCGCTCACCTGAGTTCCCCTAGGGGTGAGGGGATGTCTGTTACAAGCAGGGGGGATATCACAAAGCGCTCACCTGAGTTCCCCTGGTGAGGAGGGGATGTCTGTTACAAGCAGGGGGGATATCACAACACGCCAGGAGTCACAGGGGAAGCCAACCTCCACCTTGAAACAGGTGACCAACTGAAATGACATCACAAAGCGCTCACCTGAGTTCCCCTGGAGAGGAGGCGATGTCCGCTACAAGCAGGGGGGATATCACAACGCACCAGGAGTCACAGGGGAAGCCAACCTCCACCTTGAAACAGGTGACCAACTGAAATGACATCACAAAGCGCTCACCTGAGTTCCCCTGGAGAGCAGGGGATGTCTGTTAAAAGCAGGGGGGCTACCACAACACACCGGAAGTCACAGGATATCACAAAGGGATATCACTAAGCGCTCACCTGAGTTCCCCTGGAGAGGAGGGGATGTCCGTTACAAGCAGGGGGGATATCACAACACGCCCGGATTCACAGGGGAAGACAAACTCAACCTTGAAACAGGTGACCAACTGAAATGACATCACAAAGCGCTGACCTGAGTTCCCCTGGAGAGCAGGGGATGTCTGTTACAAGCAGGGGGATATCACAAAGCGCTCACCTGAGTTCCCCTGGTGAGGAGGGGATGTCTGTTACAAGCAGGGGGGATATCACAACACACCAGGAGTCACAGGGGAAGCCAACCTCAACATTGAAACATGTGACCAACTGTAATGACATCTCAAAGCGCTGACCTGAGTTCCCCTAGAGATGAGGGGATCTCTGTTACAAGCAGGGGGGATATCACAAAGCGCTCACCTGAGTTCCCCTGGAGAGGAGGGGATGTCTGTTACAAGCAGGGGGGATATCACAACACACCAGGAGTCACAGGGGAAGACAATCTTAACCTTGAAACAGGTGACCAACTGAAATGACATCACAAAGCGCTCACCTGAGTTCCCCTGGAGAGCAGGGGATGTCTGTTACAAGCAGGGGGGATATCACAAAGCGCTCACCTGAGTTCCCCTGGTGAGGAGGGGATGTCTGTTACAAGCAGGGGGGATATCACAACGCACCAGGAGTCACAGGGGAAGCCAACCTCCACCTAGAAACAGGTGACCAACTGAAATGACATCACAAAGCGCTCACCTGAGTTCCCCTGGAGAGCAGGGTATGTCTGTTAAAAGCAGGGGGGCTACCACAACACACCAGAAGTCACAGGATATCACAAAGGGATATCACAAAGCGCTCACCTGAGTTCCCCTGGAGAGGAGGGGATGTCTGTTACAAGCAGGGGGGATATCACAACACACCAGGAGTCAAAGGGGAAGCCAACCTCCACCTTGAAACAGGTGACCAACTGAAATGACATCACAAAGCGCTCACCTGAGTTCCCCTGGAGAGCAGGGGATGTCTGTTACAAGCAGGGGGGATATCACAAAGCGCTCACCTGAGTTCCCCTGGTGAGGAGGGGATGTCTGTTACAAGCAGGGGGGATATCACAACACGCCAGGAGTCACAGGGGAAGCCAACCTCCACCTTGAAACAGGTGACCAACTGAAATGACATCACAAAGCGCTCACCTGAATTCCCCTGGAGAGCAGGGGATGTCTGTTAAAAGCAGGGGGGCTACCACAACACACCAGAAGTCACAGGATATCACAAAGGGATATCACAAAGCGCTCACCTGAGTTCCCCTGGAGAGGAGGGGATGTCTGTTACAAGCAGGGGGGATATCACAACACACCAGGAGTCAAAGGGGAAGCCAACCTCCACCTTGAAACAGGTGACCAACTGAAATGACATCACAAAGCGCTCACCTGAGTTCACCTGGAGAGGTGGGGATGTCTGTTACATGCAGGGGGGATATCACAAAGCGCTCACCTGAGTTCCCCTGGAGAGGAGGGGATGTTTGTAATAAGCAGGGGGGATATCACAAAGCGCTCACCTGAGTTAACTTGGAGAAGAGGGGATGTCTGTTACAAGCAGGGGGGATATCACAACACACCAGGAGTCACAGGGGAAGCCAACCTCCACCTTGAAACAGGTGACCAACTGAAATGACATCACAAAGCGCTCACCTGAGTTCACCTGGAGAGGTGGGGATGTCTGTTACATGCAGGGGGGATATCACAATGCGCTCACCTGAGTTCCCCTGGAGAGGAGGGGATGTCTGTTATAAGCAGGGGGGATATAACAAAGCGCTCACCTGAGTTCCACTAGAGATTAGGGGATGTCTGTTACAAGCAGGGGGGATATCACAACACACCAGGAGTCACAGGGGAAGCCAACCTCCACCTTGAAACAGGTGACCAACTGAAATGACATCACAAAGTGCTCACCTGAGTTCCCCTAGAGATGAGGGGATGTCTGTTACAAGCAGGGGGGATATCACAAAGCGCTCACCTGAGTTCCCCTGCTGAGGAGGGGATGTCTGTTACAAGCAGGGGGGATATCACAACACACCCGGAGTCACAGGGGAAGCCAACCTCCACCTTGAAACAGTTGACCAACTTAAATGACATCACAAAGCGCTCACCTGAATTCCCCTGGAGAGGAGGAGATGTCTGTTACAAGAAGGGGGGTTATCACAACACACCAGAAGTCACAGCGGAAGCCAACCTCCACCATGAAACATGTGACCAACTGAAATGACATCACAAAGCGCTCACCTGAGTTAACTTGGAGAAGAGGGGATGTCTGTTACAAGCAGGGGGGATATCACAACACACCAGGAGTCACAGGGGAAGCCAACCTCCAACTTGAAACAGGTGACCAACTGAAATGACATCACAAAGCGCTCACCTGAGTTCCCCTGGAGAGCAGGGGATGTCTGTTACAAGCAGGGGGGATATCAGAAAGGGCTCACCTGAGTTCCCCTGGTGAGGAGGGGATGTCTGTTACAAGCAGGGGGGATATCACAACACACCTGGAGTCACAGGGGAAGCCAACCTCAACCTTGAAACCAGTGACCAAGTGAAATGACATCACAAAGCGCTCACCTGAGTTCCCCTAGAGATGAGGGGATGTCTGTTAAAAGCAGGAGGGATATCACAACACGCCCGGATTCACAGGGGAAGACAATCTCAACCTTGAACAGGTGACCAACTGAAATGACATCACAAAGCGCTGACCTGAGTTCCCCTGGAGAGCAGGGGATGTCTGTTACAAGCAGGGGGGATATCACAAAGCGCTCACCTGAGTTCCCCTGGTGAGGAGGGGATGTCTGTTACAAGCAGGGGGGATATCACAACACGCCAGGAGTCACAGGGGAAGCCAACCTCCACCTTGAAACAGGTGACCAACTGAAATGACATCACAAAGCGCTCACCTGAGTTCCCCTAGAGATGATGGGATGTGTGTTATAAGCAGGGGGGATATCACAACACACCAGGAGTCACAGCGGAAGCCAACCTCCACCTTGAAACAGGTGACCAACTGAAATGACATCACAAAGCGCTCACCTGAGTTCCCCTGGAGAGCAGGGGATGTCTGTTACAAGCAGGGGGGATATCACAACACACCAGGAGTCACAGGGGAAGCCAACCTCCACCTTGAAACAGGTGACCAACTGAAATGACATCACAAAGCGCTAACCTGAGTTCCCCTTGAGAGCAGGGGATGTCTGTTACAAGCAGGGGGGATACCACAACACACCAGGAGTCACAGGGGAAGCCAAACTCCACCTTGAAACAGGTGACCAACTGAAATGACATCACAAAGCGCTCACCTGAGTTCACCTGGAGAGGTGGGGATGTCTGTTACATGCAGGGGGGATATCATAAAGCGCTCACCTGACTTCCACTAGAGATTAGGGGATGTCTGTTACAAGCAGGGGGATATCACAAAGCGCTGACCTGAGTTCCCCTGGTGAGGAGGGGATCTCTGTAACAAGCAGGGGGATATCACAAAGCGCTCACCTGAGTTGCCCTGGTGAGGAGGGGATGTCAGTTACAAGCAGGGGGGATATCACAACACACCAGGAGTCACAGGGGAAGCCAACCTCCACCTTGAAACAGGTGACCAACTGTAATGACATCACAAAGCGCTGACCTGAGTTCCCCTGGAGAGCAGGGGATCTCTGTTACAAGCAGGGGGGATATCACAAAGCGCTCACCTGAGTTCCCCTGGAGAGGAGGGGATGTCTGTTACAAGAAGGGGGGTTATCACAACGCACCAGGAGTCACAGGGGAAGCCAACCTCCACCTTGAAACAGGTGACCAACTGTAATGACATCACAAAGCGCTGACCTGAGTTCCCCTGGAGAGCAGGGGATCTCTGTTACAAGCAGGGGGGATATCACAAAGCGCTCACCTGAGTTCCCCTGGAGAGGAGGGAATGTCTATTACAAGCAGGGGGGATATCACAACACACCAGGAGTCACAGGGGAAGCCAACCTCAACCTTGAAACCGGTGACCAACTGAAATGACATCACAAAGCGCTGACCTGAGTTCCCCTAGAGATGAGGGGATGTCTGTTACAAGCAGGGGGATATCACAAAGCGCTCACCTGAGTTCCCCTGCTGAGGAGGGGATGTCTGTTACAAGCAGGGGGGATATCACAACACACCAGGAGTCACAGGGGAAGCCAACCTCCACCTTGAAACAGGTGACCAACTGAAATGACATCACAAAGCGCTAACCTGAGTTCCCCTTGAGAGCAGGGGATGTCTGTTACAAGCAGGGGGGATACCACAACACACCAGGAGTCACAGGGGAAGCCAAACTCCACCTTGAAACAGGTGACCAACTGAAATGACATCACAAAGCGCTCACCTGAGTTCACCTGGAGAGGTGGGGATGTCTGTTACATGCAGGGGGGATATCATAAAGCGCTCACCTGACTTCCACTAGAGATTAGGGGATGTCTGTTACAAGCAGGGGGATATCACAAAGCGCTGACCTGAGTTCCCCTGGTGAGGAGGGGATCTCTGTAACAAGCAGGGGGATATCACAAAGCGCTCACCTGAGTTCCCCTGGAGAGCAGGGGATGTCTGTTACAAGCAGGGGGGATATCAGAAAGGGCTCACCTGAGTTCCCCTGGTGAGGAGGGGATGTCTGTTACAAGCAGGGGGGATATCACAACACACCAGGAGTCACAGGGGAAGCCAACCTCCAACTTGAAACAGGTGACCAACTGAAATGAAATCACAAAGCGCTCACCTGAGTTCCCCTAGAGATGAGGGGATGTCTGTTAAAAGCAGGAGGGATATCACAACACGCCCGGATTCACAGGGGAAGATAATCTCAACCTTGAAACAGGTGACCAACTGAAATGACATCACAAAGCGCTCACCTGAGTTCCCCTGGAGAGGAGGCAATGTCCGTTACAAGCAGGGGGGATATCACAACGCACCAGGAGTCACAGGGGAAGCCAACCTCCACCTTGAAACAGGTGACCAACTGTAATGACATCACAAAGCGCTCACCTGAGTTCCCCTGGAGAGCAGGGGATGTCTGTTAAAAGCTGGGGGGATACCACAACACACCAGAAGTCACAGGATATCACAAAGGGATATCACAATGCGCTCACCTGAGTTCCCCTGGAGAGGAGGGGATGTCTGTTACAAGCAGGGGGGATATCACAACACGCCAGGAGTCACAGGGGAAGCCAACCTCCACCTTGAAACAGGTGACCAACTGAAATGACATCACAAAGCGCTCACCTGAGTTCACCTGCAGAGGTGGGGATGTCTGTTACATGCAGGGGGGATATCATAAAGCGCTCACCTGAGTTCCACTAGAGATTAGGGGATGTCTGTTACAAGCAGGGGGATATCACAAAGCGCTGACCTGAGTTCCCCTGGTGAGGAGGGGATCTCTGTTACAAGCAGGGGGATATCACAAAGCGCTCACCTGAGTTGCCCTGGTGAGGAGGGGATCTCTGTTACAAGCAGGGGGATATCACAAAGCGCTCACCTGAGTTCCCTTGGAGAGGAGGGGATGTCTGTTACAAGAAGGGGGGTTATCACAACGCACCAGGAGTCACAGGGGAAGCCAACCTCCACCTTGAAACAGGTGACCAACTGTAATGACATCACAAAGCGCTGACCTGAGTTCCCCTGGAGAGCAGGGGATCTCTGTTACAAGCAGGGGGGATATCACAAAGCGCTCACCTGAGTTCCCCTGGAGAGGAGGGAATGTGTATTACAAGCAGGGGGGATATCACAATACACCAGGAGTCACAGGGGAAGCCAACCTCAACCTTGAAACCGGTGACCAACTGAAATGACATCACAAAGCGCTGACCTGTTCCCCTAGAGATGAGGGGATGTCTGTTACAAGCAGGGGGGATATCACAAAGCGCTCACCTGAGTTCCCCTGCTAAGGAGGGGATGTCTGTTACAAGCAGGGGGGATATCACAACACACCAGGAGTCACAGGGGAAGCCAACCTCCACCTTGAAACAGGTGACCAACTGAAATGACATAAGAAAGCGCTCACCAGAGTTCCCCTGGAGAGGAGGGGATGTCCGTTACAAGCAGGGGGGATATCACAACGCACCAGGAGTCACAGGGGAAGCCAACCTCCAACTTGAAACAGGTGACCAACTGAAATGACATCACAAAGCGCTCACCTGAGTTCACCTGGAGAGCAGGGGATGTCTGTTACAAGCAGGGGGGATATCACAAAGCGCTCACCTGAGTTCCCCTGGTGAGGAGGGAATGTCTGTTACAAGAAGGGGGAATATTACAACACGCCAGGAGTCACAGGGGAAGCCAACATCCACCTTGAAACAGGTGACCAACTGAAATGACATCACAAAGCGCTCACCTGAGTTCCCCTAGAGATGATGGGATGTCTGTTACAAGCAGGGGGGTTATCACAACACACCAGGAGTCACAGGGGAAGCCAACCTCCACCTTGAAACAGGTGACCAACTGAAATGACATCACAAAGCGCTAACCTGAGTTCCCCTTGAGAGCAGGAGATGTCTGTTAGAAGCAGGGGGGATACCACAACACACCAGGAGTCACAGGGGAAGCCAACCTCCACCTTGAAACAGGTGACCAACTGAAATGACATCACAAAGCGCTCACCTGAGTTCACCTGGAGAGGTGGGGATGTCTGTTACATGCAGGGGGGATATCATAAAGCGCTCACCTGAGTTCCACTAGAGATTAGGGGATGTCTGTTACAAGCAGGGGGATATCACAAAGCGCTGACCTGAGTTCCCCTGGTGAGGAGGGGATCTCTGTTACAAGCAGGGGGATATCACAAAGCGCTCACCTGAGTTGCCCTGGTGAGGAGGGGATGTCAGTTACAAGCAGGGGGGATATCACAACACACCAGGAGTCACAGGGGAAGCCAACCTCCACCTTGAAACAGGTGACCAACTGTAATGACATCACAAAGCGCTGACCTGAGTTCCCCTGGAGAGCAGGGGATCTCTGTTACAAGCAGGGGGGATATCACAAAGCGCTCACCTGAGTTCCCCTGGAGAGGAGGGGATGTCTGTTACAAGAAGGGGGGTTATCACAACGCACCAGGAGTCACAGGGGAAGCCAACCTCCACCTTGAAACAGGTGACCAACTGTAATGACATCACAAAGCGCTGACCTGAGTTTCCCTGGAGAGCAGGGGATCTCTGTTACAAGCAGGGGGGATATCACAAAGCGCTCACCTAAGTTCCCCTGGAGAGGAGGGAATGTCTATTACAAGCAGGGGGGATATACCAACACACCAGGAGTCACAGGGGAAGCCAACCTCAACCTTGAAACCGGTGACCAACTGAAATGACATCACAAAGCGCTCACCTGAGTTCCCCTAGAGATGAGGGGATGTCTGTTAAAAGCAGGAGGGATATCACAACACGCCCGGATTCACAGGGGAAGACAAACTCAACCTTGAAACAGGTGACCAACTGAAATGACATCACAAAGCGCTGACCTGAGTTCCCCTAGAGATGAGGGGATGTCTGTTACAAGCAGGGGGGATATCACAAAGCGCTCACCTGAGTTCCCCTGCTGAGGAGGGGATGTCTGTTACAAGCAGGGGGGATATCACAACACACCAGGAGTCACAGGGGAAGCCAACCTCCACCTTGAAATAGGTGATCAACTGAAATGACATCAGAAAGCGCTCACCAGAGTTCCCCTGGAGAGGAGGGGATGTCCGTTACAAGCAGGGGGGATATCACAACGCACCAGGAGTCACAGGGGAAGCCAACCTCCAACTTGAAACCGGTGACCAACTGAAAGGAAATCACAAAGCGCTCACCTGAGTTCCCCTGGAGAGCAGGGGATGTCTGTTACAAGCAGGGGGGATATCAGAAAGGGCTCACCTGAGTTCCCCTGGTGAGGAGGGGATGTCTATTACAAGCAGGGGGGATATCACAACACACCAGGAGTCACAGGGGAAGCCAACCTCAACCTTGAAACCAGTGACCAACTGAAATGACATCACAAAGCGCTCACCTGAGTTCCCCTAGAGATGAGAGGATGTCTGTTAAAAGCAGGAGGGATATCACAACACGGCCGGTTTCACAGGCGAAGACAATCTCAACCTTGAAACAGGTGACCAACTGAAATGACATCACAAAGCGCTCACCTGAGTTCCCCTGGAGAGCAGGGGATGTCTGTTACAAGTAGGGGGGATATCACAACACGCCAGGAGTCACAGGGGAAGCCAACCTCCACCTTGAAACAGGTGACCAACTGAAATGACATAAGAAAGCGCTCACTAGAGTTCCCCTGGAGAGGAGGGGATGTCCGTTACAAGCAGGGGGGATATCACAACGCACCAGGAGTCACAGGGGAAGCCAACCTCCAACTTGAAACAGGTGACCAACTGAAATGACATCACAAAGCGCTCACCTGAGTTCCCCTGGAGAGCAGGGGATGTCTGTTAAAAGCAGGAGGGATATCACAACACGCCCGGATTCACAGGGGAAGACAATCTCAACCTTGAAACAGGTGCCCAACTGAAATGACATCACAAAGCGCTCACCTGAGTTCCCCTGGAGAGCAGGGGATGTCTGTTACAAGCAGGGGGGATATCACAAAGCGCTCGCCTGAGTTCCCCTGGTGAGGAGGGGATGTCTGTTACAAGCAGGGGGGATATCACAACACGCCAGGAGTCACAGGGGAAGCCAACCTCCACCTTGAAACAGGTGACCAACTGAAATGACATCACAAAGCGCTCACCTGTTTTCCCCGGGAGAGCAGGGGATGTCTGTTAAAAGCAGGGGGGATACCACAACACACCAGAAGTCACAGGATATCACAAAGGGATATCACAAAGCGCTCACCTGAGTTCCCCTAGAGATGAGGGGATGTCTGTTACAAGCAGGGGGGATATCACAAAGCCCTCACAGGAGTTCCCCTGCTGAGGAGGGGATGTCTGTTACAAGCAGGGGGGATATCACAACACACCAGGAGTCACAGGGGAAGCCAACCTCCACCTTGAAACAGGTGACCAACTGTAATGACATCACAAAGCGCTGACCTGAGTTCCCCTGGAGAGTAGGGGATCTCTGTTACAAGCAGGGGGGATACCACAACACACCAGGAGTCACAGGGGAAGCCAACCTCCACCTTGAAACAGGTGACCAACTGAAATGACATCACAAAGCGCTGACCTGAGTTCCCCTGGAGAGCAGGGGATATCTGTTACAAGCAGGGGGGATATCAGAAAGGGCTCACCTGAGTTCCCCTGGTGAGGAGGGGATGTCTGTTACAAGCAGGGGGGATATCACAACACACCAGGAGTCACAGGGTAAGCCAACCTCAACCTTGAAACCAGTGACCAAATGAAATGACATCACAAAGCGCTAACCTGAGTTCCCCTAGAGATGAGGGGATGTCTGTTAAAAGCAGGAGGGATATCACAACATGCCCGGATTCACAGGGGAAGACAATCTCAACCTTGAAACAGGTGACCAACTGAAATGAAATCACAAAGCGCTGACCTGAGTTCCCCTGGAGAGCAGGGGATGTCTGTTACAAGCAGGGGGGATATCAGAAAGGGCTCACCTGAGTTCCCCTGGTGAGGAGGGGATGTCTGTTACAAGCAGGGGGGTATCACAATGCACCAGGAGTCACAGGGGAAGCCAACCTCCACCTTGAAACAGGTGACCAACTGAAATGACATCAGAAAACGCTCACCTGAGTTCCCCTAGAGATGAGGGGATGTCTGTTAAAAGCAGGAGGGATATCACAACACGCCCGGATTCACAGGGGAAGACAATCTCAACCTTGAAACAGGTGACCAACTGAAATGACATCACAAAGCGCTCACCTGAGTTCCCCTGGAGAGCAGGGGATGTCTGTTACAAGCAGGTGGATATCACAACACACCAGGAGTCACAGGGGAAGCCAACCTCCACCTTGAAACAGGTGACCAACTGAAATGACATCACAAAGCGCTCACCTGAGTTCCCCTAGAGATGATGGGATGTCTGTTATAAGCAGGGGGGATATCACAACACACCAGGAGTCACAGCGGAAGCCAACCTCCACCTTGAAACAGGTGACCAACTGAAATGACATCACAAAGCGCTCACCTGAGTTCCCCTGGAGACCAGGGGATGTCTGTTACAAGCAGGGGGGATACCACAACACACCAGGAGTCACAGGGGAAGCCAACCTCCACCTTGAAACAGGTGACCAACTGAAATGACATTACAAAGGGCTCACCTGAGTTCACCTGGAGAAGTGGGGATGTCTGTTACATGCAGGGGGGATATAACAAAGCGCTCACCTGAGTTCCACTAGAGATTAGGGGATGTCTGTTACAAGCAGAGAGGATATCACAAAGCGCTCACCTGAGTTGCCCTGGTGAGGAGGGGATGTCTGTTAAAAGCAGGAGGGATATCACAACGCACCAGGAGTCACAGGGGAAGCCAACCTCCACCTTGAAACAGGTGACCAACTGTAATGACATCACAAAGCGCTCACCTGAGTTCCCCTGGAGAGCAGGGGATGTCTGTTAAAAGCTGGGGGGATACCACAACACACCAGAAGTCACAGGATATCACAAAGGGATATCACAATGCGCTCACCTGAGTTCCCCTGGAGAGGAGGGGATGTCTGTTACAAGCAGGGGGGATATCACAACACGCCAGGAGTCACAGGGGAAGCCAACCTCCACCTTGAAACAGGTGACCAACTGAAATGACATCACAAAGCGCTCACCTGAGTTCACCTGCAGAGGTGGGGATGTCTGTTACATGCAGGGGGGATATCATAAAGCGCTCACCTGAGTTCCACTAGAGATTAGGGGATGTCTGTTACAAGCAGGGGGATATCACAAAGCGCTGACCTGAGTTCCCCTGGTGAGGAGGGGATCTCTGTTACAAGCAGGGGGATATCACAAAGCGCTCACCTGAGTTGCCCTGGTGAGGAGGGGATCTCTGTTACAAGCAGGGGGATATCACAAAGCGCTCACCTGAGTTCCCTTGGAGAGGAGGGGATGTCTGTTACAAGAAGGGGGGTTATCACAACGCACCAGGAGTCACAGGGGAAGCCAACCTCCACCTTGAAACAGGTGACCAACTGTAATGACATCACAAAGCGCTGACCTGAGTTCCCCTGGAGAGCAGGGGATCTCTGTTACAAGCAGGGGGGATATCACAAAGCGCTCACCTGAGTTCCCCTGGAGAGGAGGGAATGTGTATTACAAGCAGGGGGGATATCACAATACACCAGGAGTCACAGGGGAAGCCAACCTCAACCTTGAAACCGGTGACCAACTGAAATGACATCACAAAGCGCTGACCTGTTCCCCTAGAGATGAGGGGATGTCTGTTACAAGCAGGGGGGATATCACAAAGCGCTCACCTGAGTTCCCCTGCTAAGGAGGGGATGTCTGTTACAAGCAGGGGGGATATCACAACACACCAGGAGTCACAGGGGAAGCCAACCTCCACCTTGAAACAGGTGACCAACTGAAATGACATAAGAAAGCGCTCACCAGAGTTCCCCTGGAGAGGAGGGGATGTCCGTTACAAGCAGGGGGGATATCACAACGCACCAGGAGTCACAGGGGAAGCCAACCTCCAACTTGAAACAGGTGACCAACTGAAATGACATCACAAAGCGCTCACCTGAGTTCACCTGGAGAGCAGGGGATGTCTGTTACAAGCAGGGGGGATATCACAAAGCGCTCACCTGAGTTCCCCTGGTGAGGAGGGAATGTCTGTTACAAGAAGGGGGAATATTACAACACGCCAGGAGTCACAGGGGAAGCCAACATCCACCTTGAAACAGGTGACCAACTGAAATGACATCACAAAGCGCTCACCTGAGTTCCCCTAGAGATGATGGGATGTCTGTTACAAGCAGGGGGGTTATCACAACACACCAGGAGTCACAGGGGAAGCCAACCTCCACCTTGAAACAGGTGACCAACTGAAATGACATCACAAAGCGCTAACCTGAGTTCCCCTTGAGAGCAGGAGATGTCTGTTAGAAGCAGGGGGGATACCACAACACACCAGGAGTCACAGGGGAAGCCAACCTCCACCTTGAAACAGGTGACCAACTGAAATGACATCACAAAGCGCTCACCTGAGTTCACCTGGAGAGGTGGGGATGTCTGTTACATGCAGGGGGGATATCATAAAGCGCTCACCTGAGTTCCACTAGAGATTAGGGGATGTCTGTTACAAGCAGGGGGATATCACAAAGCGCTGACCTGAGTTCCCCTGGTGAGGAGGGGATCTCTGTTACAAGCAGGGGGATATCACAAAGCGCTCACCTGAGTTGCCCTGGTGAGGAGGGGATGTCAGTTACAAGCAGGGGGGATATCACAACACACCAGGAGTCACAGGGGAAGCCAACCTCCACCTTGAAACAGGTGACCAACTGTAATGACATCACAAAGCGCTGACCTGAGTTCCCCTGGAGAGCAGGGGATCTCTGTTACAAGCAGGGGGGATATCACAAAGCGCTCACCTGAGTTCCCCTGGAGAGGAGGGGATGTCTGTTACAAGAAGGGGGGTTATCACAACGCACCAGGAGTCACAGGGGAAGCCAACCTCCACCTTGAAACAGGTGACCAACTGTAATGACATCACAAAGCGCTGACCTGAGTTTCCCTGGAGAGCAGGGGATCTCTGTTACAAGCAGGGGGGATATCACAAAGCGCTCACCTAAGTTCCCCTGGAGAGGAGGGAATGTCTATTACAAGCAGGGGGGATATACCAACACACCAGGAGTCACAGGGGAAGCCAACCTCAACCTTGAAACCGGTGACCAACTGAAATGACATCACAAAGCGCTCACCTGAGTTCCCCTAGAGATGAGGGGATGTCTGTTAAAAGCAGGAGGGATATCACAACACGCCCGGATTCACAGGGGAAGACAAACTCAACCTTGAAACAGGTGACCAACTGAAATGACATCACAAAGCGCTGACCTGAGTTCCCCTAGAGATGAGGGGATGTCTGTTACAAGCAGGGGGGATATCACAAAGCGCTCACCTGAGTTCCCCTGCTGAGGAGGGGATGTCTGTTACAAGCAGGGGGGATATCACAACACACCAGGAGTCACAGGGGAAGCCAACCTCCACCTTGAAATAGGTGATCAACTGAAATGACATCAGAAAGCGCTCACCAGAGTTCCCCTGGAGAGGAGGGGATGTCCGTTACAAGCAGGGGGGATATCACAACGCACCAGGAGTCACAGGGGAAGCCAACCTCCAACTTGAAACCGGTGACCAACTGAAAGGAAATCACAAAGCGCTCACCTGAGTTCCCCTGGAGAGCAGGGGATGTCTGTTACAAGCAGGGGGGATATCAGAAAGGGCTCACCTGAGTTCCCCTGGTGAGGAGGGGATGTCTATTACAAGCAGGGGGGATATCACAACACACCAGGAGTCACAGGGGAAGCCAACCTCAACCTTGAAACCAGTGACCAACTGAAATGACATCACAAAGCGCTCACCTGAGTTCCCCTAGAGATGAGAGGATGTCTGTTAAAAGCAGGAGGGATATCACAACACGGCCGGTTTCACAGGCGAAGACAATCTCAACCTTGAAACAGGTGACCAACTGAAATGACATCACAAAGCGCTCACCTGAGTTCCCCTGGAGAGCAGGGGATGTCTGTTACAAGTAGGGGGGATATCACAACACGCCAGGAGTCACAGGGGAAGCCAACCTCCACCTTGAAACAGGTGACCAACTGAAATGACATAAGAAAGCGCTCACTAGAGTTCCCCTGGAGAGGAGGGGATGTCCGTTACAAGCAGGGGGGATATCACAACGCACCAGGAGTCACAGGGGAAGCCAACCTCCAACTTGAAACAGGTGACCAACTGAAATGACATCACAAAGCGCTCACCTGAGTTCCCCTGGAGAGCAGGGGATGTCTGTTAAAAGCAGGAGGGATATCACAACACGCCCGGATTCACAGGGGAAGACAATCTCAACCTTGAAACAGGTGCCCAACTGAAATGACATCACAAAGCGCTCACCTGAGTTCCCCTGGAGAGCAGGGGATGTCTGTTACAAGCAGGGGGGATATCACAAAGCGCTCGCCTGAGTTCCCCTGGTGAGGAGGGGATGTCTGTTACAAGCAGGGGGGATATCACAACACGCCAGGAGTCACAGGGGAAGCCAACCTCCACCTTGAAACAGGTGACCAACTGAAATGACATCACAAAGCGCTCACCTGTTTTCCCCGGGAGAGCAGGGGATGTCTGTTAAAAGCAGGGGGGATACCACAACACACCAGAAGTCACAGGATATCACAAAGGGATATCACAAAGCGCTCACCTGAGTTCCCCTAGAGATGAGGGGATGTCTGTTACAAGCAGGGGGGATATCACAAAGCCCTCACAGGAGTTCCCCTGCTGAGGAGGGGATGTCTGTTACAAGCAGGGGGGATATCACAACACACCAGGAGTCACAGGGGAAGCCAACCTCCACCTTGAAACAGGTGACCAACTGTAATGACATCACAAAGCGCTGACCTGAGTTCCCCTGGAGAGTAGGGGATCTCTGTTACAAGCAGGGGGGATACCACAACACACCAGGAGTCACAGGGGAAGCCAACCTCCACCTTGAAACAGGTGACCAACTGAAATGACATCACAAAGCGCTGACCTGAGTTCCCCTGGAGAGCAGGGGATATCTGTTACAAGCAGGGGGGATATCAGAAAGGGCTCACCTGAGTTCCCCTGGTGAGGAGGGGATGTCTGTTACAAGCAGGGGGGATATCACAACACACCAGGAGTCACAGGGTAAGCCAACCTCAACCTTGAAACCAGTGACCAAATGAAATGACATCACAAAGCGCTAACCTGAGTTCCCCTAGAGATGAGGGGATGTCTGTTAAAAGCAGGAGGGATATCACAACATGCCCGGATTCACAGGGGAAGACAATCTCAACCTTGAAACAGGTGACCAACTGAAATGAAATCACAAAGCGCTGACCTGAGTTCCCCTGGAGAGCAGGGGATGTCTGTTACAAGCAGGGGGGATATCAGAAAGGGCTCACCTGAGTTCCCCTGGTGAGGAGGGGATGTCTGTTACAAGCAGGGGGGTATCACAATGCACCAGGAGTCACAGGGGAAGCCAACCTCCACCTTGAAACAGGTGACCAACTGAAATGACATCAGAAAACGCTCACCTGAGTTCCCCTAGAGATGAGGGGATGTCTGTTAAAAGCAGGAGGGATATCACAACACGCCCGGATTCACAGGGGAAGACAATCTCAACCTTGAAACAGGTGACCAACTGAAATGACATCACAAAGCGCTCACCTGAGTTCCCCTGGAGAGCAGGGGATGTCTGTTACAAGCAGGTGGATATCACAACACACCAGGAGTCACAGGGGAAGCCAACCTCCACCTTGAAACAGGTGACCAACTGAAATGACATCACAAAGCGCTCACCTGAGTTCCCCTAGAGATGATGGGATGTCTGTTATAAGCAGGGGGGATATCACAACACACCAGGAGTCACAGCGGAAGCCAACCTCCACCTTGAAACAGGTGACCAACTGAAATGACATCACAAAGCGCTCACCTGAGTTCCCCTGGAGACCAGGGGATGTCTGTTACAAGCAGGGGGGATACCACAACACACCAGGAGTCACAGGGGAAGCCAACCTCCACCTTGAAACAGGTGACCAACTGAAATGACATTACAAAGGGCTCACCTGAGTTCACCTGGAGAAGTGGGGATGTCTGTTACATGCAGGGGGGATATAACAAAGCGCTCACCTGAGTTCCACTAGAGATTAGGGGATGTCTGTTACAAGCAGAGAGGATATCACAAAGCGCTCACCTGAGTTGCCCTGGTGAGGAGGGGATGTCTGTTAAAAGCAGGAGGGATATCACAACACGCCCGGATTCACAGGGGAAGACAATCTCAACCTTGAAACAGGTGCCCAACTGAAATGACATCACAAAGCGCTCACCTGAGTTCCCCTGGAGAGCAGGGGATGTCTGTTACAAGCAGGGGGGATATCACAAAGCGCTCGCCTGAGTTCCCCTGGTGAGGAGGGGATGTCTGTTACAAGCAGGGGGGATATCACAACACGCCAGGAGTCACAGGGGAAGCCAACCTCCACCTTGAAACAGGTGACCAACTGAAATGACATCACAAAGCGCTCACCTGTTTTCCCCGGGAGAGCAGGGGATGTCTGTTAAAAGCAGGGGGGATACCACAACACACCAGAAGTCACAGGATATCACAAAGGGATATCACAAAGCGCTCACCTGAGTTCCCCTAGAGATGAGGGGATGTCTGTTACAAGCAGGGGGGATATCACAAAGCCCTCACAGGAGTTCCCCTGCTGAGGAGGGGATGTCTGTTACAAGCAGGGGGGATATCACAACACACCAGGAGTCACAGGGGAAGCCAACCTCCACCTTGAAACAGGTGACCAACTGTAATGACATCACAAAGCGCTGACCTGAGTTCCCCTGGAGAGTAGGGGATCTCTGTTACAAGCAGGGGGGATACCACAACACACCAGGAGTCACAGGGGAAGCCAACCTCCACCTTGAAACAGGTGACCAACTGAAATGACATCACAAAGCGCTGACCTGAGTTCCCCTGGAGAGCAGGGGATATCTGTTACAAGCAGGGGGGATATCAGAAAGGGCTCACCTGAGTTCCCCTGGTGAGGAGGGGATGTCTGTTACAAGCAGGGGGGATATCACAACACACCAGGAGTCACAGGGTAAGCCAACCTCAACCTTGAAACCAGTGACCAAATGAAATGACATCACAAAGCGCTAACCTGAGTTCCCCTAGAGATGAGGGGATGTCTGTTAAAAGCAGGAGGGATATCACAACATGCCCGGATTCACAGGGGAAGACAATCTCAACCTTGAAACAGGTGACCAACTGAAATGAAATCACAAAGCGCTGACCTGAGTTCCCCTGGAGAGCAGGGGATGTCTGTTACAAGCAGGGGGGATATCAGAAAGGGCTCACCTGAGTTCCCCTGGTGAGGAGGGGATGTCTGTTACAAGCAGGGGGGTATCACAATGCACCAGGAGTCACAGGGGAAGCCAACCTCCACCTTGAAACAGGTGACCAACTGAAATGACATCAGAAAACGCTCACCTGAGTTCCCCTAGAGATGAGGGGATGTCTGTTAAAAGCAGGAGGGATATCACAACACGCCCGGATTCACAGGGGAAGACAATCTCAACCTTGAAACAGGTGACCAACTGAAATGACATCACAAAGCGCTCACCTGAGTTCCCCTGGAGAGCAGGGGATGTCTGTTACAAGCAGGTGGATATCACAACACACCAGGAGTCACAGGGGAAGCCAACCTCCACCTTGAAACAGGTGACCAACTGAAATGACATCACAAAGCGCTCACCTGAGTTCCCCTAGAGATGATGGGATGTCTGTTATAAGCAGGGGGGATATCACAACACACCAGGAGTCACAGCGGAAGCCAACCTCCACCTTGAAACAGGTGACCAACTGAAATGACATCACAAAGCGCTCACCTGAGTTCCCCTGGAGACCAGGGGATGTCTGTTACAAGCAGGGGGGATACCACAACACACCAGGAGTCACAGGGGAAGCCAACCTCCACCTTGAAACAGGTGACCAACTGAAATGACATTACAAAGGGCTCACCTGAGTTCACCTGGAGAAGTGGGGATGTCTGTTACATGCAGGGGGGATATAACAAAGCGCTCACCTGAGTTCCACTAGAGATTAGGGGATGTCTGTTACAAGCAGAGAGGATATCACAAAGCGCTCACCTGAGTTGCCCTGGTGAGGAGGGGATGTCAGTTACAAGCAGGGGGGATATCACAACACACCAGGCGTCACAGGGGAAGCCAACCTCAACCTTGAAACATGTGACCAACTGAACTGACATCACAAAGCGCTCACCTGAGTTCCCCTAGAGATGAGGGGATGTCTGTTACAAGCAGGGGGGATATCACAAAGCACTCACCTGAGTTCCCCTGCTGAGGAGGGGATGTCTGTTACAAGCAGGGGGGATACCACAATACACCAGGAGACACAGGGGAAGCCAACCTCCACCTTGAAACAGGTGACCAACTGAAATGACATCACAAAGCGCTGACCTGAGTTCCCCTGGAGAGCAGGGGATCTCTGTTACAAGCAGGGGGATATCACAAAGCGCTCACCTGAGTTGCCCTGGTGAGGAGGGGATGTCAGTTACAAGCAGGGGGGATATCACAACACACCAGGAGTCACAGGGGAAGCCAACCTCCACCTTGAAACAGGTGACCAACTGAAATGACATCACAAAGCGCTAACCTGAGTTCCCCTGGAGAGCAGGGGATGTCTGTTACAAGCAGGGGGGATACCACAACACACCAGGAGTCACAGGGGAAGCCAACCTCCACCTTGAAACAGGTGACCAACTGAAATGACATCACAAAGCGCTCACCTGAGTTCCCCTAGAGATGATGGGATGTCTGTTATAAGCAGGGGGGATATCACAACACACCAGGAGTCACAGCGGAAGCCAACCTCCACCTTGAAACAGGTGACCAACTGAAATGACATCACAAAGCGCTCACCTGAGTTCCCCTGGAGACCAGGGGATGTCTGTTACAATCAGGGGGGATACCACAACACACCAGGAGTCACAGGGGAAGCCAACCTCCACCTTGAAACAGGTGACCAACTGAAATGACATCACAAAGGGCTCACCTGAGTTCACCTGGAGAGGTGGGGATGTCTGTTACATGCAGGGGGGATATCACAAAGCGCTCACCTGAGTTCCACTAGAGATTAGGGGATGTCTGTTACAAGCAGAGGGGATATCACAAAGCGCTCACCTGAGTTGCCCTGGTGAGGAGGGGATGTCAGTTACAAGCAGGGGGTATATCACAACACACCAGGAGTCACAGGGGAAGCCAACCTCAACCTTGAAACATGTGACCAACTGAACTGACATCACAAAGCGCTCACCTGAGTTCCCCTAGAGATGAGGGGATGTCTGTTACAAGCAGGGGGGATATCACAAAGCACTCACCTGAGTTCCCCTGCTGAGGAGGGGATGTCTGTTACAAGCAGGGGGGATACCACAATACACCAGGAGTCACAGGGGAAGCCAACCTCCACCTTGAAACAGGTGACCAACTGAAATGACATCACAAAGCGCTGACCTGAGTTCCCCTGGAGAGCAGGGGATCTCTGTTACAAGCAGGGGGATATCACAAAGCGCTCACCTGATTTCCCGTGGAGAGGAGGGGATGTCTGTTACAAGAAGGGGGGTTATCAGAACACATCAGGAGTCACAGCGGAAGCCAACCTCCACCATGAAACATGTGACCAACTGAAATGACATCACAAAGCGCTCACCTGAGTTAACTTGGAGAAGAGGGGATGTCTATTACAAGCAGGGGGGATATCACAACACACCAGGAGTCACAGGGGAAGCCAACCTCCAACTTGAAACAGGTGACCAACTGAAATGACATCACAAAGCGCTCACCTGAGTTCCCCTGGAGAGCAGGGGATGTCTGTTACAAGCAGGGGGGATATCAGAAAGGGCTCACCTGAGTTCCCCTGGTGAGGAGGGGATGTCTGTTACAAGCAGGGGGGATATCACAACACACCAGGAGTCACAGGGGAAGCCAACCTCAACCTTGAAACCAGTGACCAAGTGAAATGACATCACAAAGCGCTCACCTGAGTTCCCCTAGAGATGAGGGGATGTCTGTTAAAAGCAGGAGGGATATCACAACACACCCGGATTCACAGGGGAAGACAATCTCAACCTTGAAACAGGTGACCAACTGAAATGACATCACAAAGCGCTGACCTGAGTTCCCCTGGAGAGCAGGGGATGTCTGTTACAAACAGGGGGGATATCACAAAGCGCTCACCTGAGTTCCCCTGGTGAGGAGGGGATGTCTGTTACAAGCAGGGGGGATATTACAACACGCCAGGAGTCACAGGGGAAGCCAACCTCCACCTTGAAACAGGTGACCAACTGAAATGACATCACAAAGCGCTCACCTGAGTTCCCCTAGAGATGATGGGATGTCTGTTATAAGCAGGGGGGATATCACAAAACACCAGGAGTCACAGCGGAAGCCAACCTCCACATTGAAACAGGTGACCAACTGAAATGACATCACAAAGCGCTCACCTGAGTTCCCCTGGAGAGCAGGGGATGTCTGTTACAAGCAGGGGGGATATCACAACACACCAGGAGTCACAGGGGAAGCCAACCTCCACCTTGAAACAGGTGACCAACTGAAATGACATCACAAAGCGCTCACCTGAGTTCCCCTGGAGAGCAGGGAATGTCTGTTACAAGCAGGGGGGATACCACAACACACCAGGAGTCACAGGGGAAGCCAACCTCCACCTTGAAACAGGTGACCAACTGAAATGACATCACAAAGCGCTCACCTGAGTTCACCTGGAGAGCAGGGAATCTCTGTTACAAGCAGGGGGATATCACAAAGCGCTCACCTGAGTTCCCCTGGAGAGGAGGGGATGTCTATTACAAGAAGAGGGGATATCAAAACACACCAGGAGTCAGAGGGGAAGCCAACCTCCACCTTAAAACAGGTGACCAACTGAAATGACATCACAAAGCGCTCACCTGAGTTCCCGTGGAGAGGAGGGGATGTCTGTTACAAGAAGGGGGATTATCAGAACACATCAGGAGTCACAGCGGAAGCCAACCTCCACCATGAAACATGTGACCAACTGAAATGACATCACAAAGCGCTCACCTGAGTTCCCCTAGAGATGAGGGGATGTCTGTTACAAGCAGGGGGGATATCACAAAGCACTCACCTGAGTTCCCCTGCTGAGGAGGAGATGTCTGTTACAAGCAGGGGGGATACCACAATACACCAGGAGTCACAGGGGAAGCCAACCTCCACCTTGAAACAGGTGACCAACTGAAATGACATCACAAAGCGCTGACCTGAGTTCCCCTGGAGAGCAGGGGATCTCTGTTACAAGCAGGGGGATATCACAAAGCGCTCACCTGAGTTGCCCTGGTGAGGAGGGGATGTCAGTTACAAGCAGGGGGGATATCACAACACACCAGGAGTCACAGGGGAAGCCAACCTCCACCTTGAAACAGGTGACCAACTGTAATGACATCACAAAGCGCTGACCTGAGTTCCCCTGGAGAGTAGGGGATCTCTGTTACAAGCAGGGGGGATACCACAACACACCAGGAGTCACAGGGGAAGCCAACCTCCACCTTGAAACAGGTGACCAACTGAAATGACATCACAAAGCGCTCACCTGAGTTCACCTGGAGAGGTGGGGATGTCTGTTACATGCAGGGGGGATATCATAAAGCGCTCACCTGAGTTCCACTAGAGATTAGGGGATGTCTGTTACAAGCAGGGGGATATCACAAAGCGCTGACCTGAGTTCCCCTGGTGAGGAGGGGATCTCTGTTACAAGCAGGGGGATATCACAAAGCGCTCACCTGAGTTGCCCTGGTGAGGAGGGGATGTCAGTTACAAGCAGGGGGGATATCACAACACACCAGGAGTCACAGGGGAAGCCAACCTCCACCTTGAAACAGGTGACCAACTGTAATGACATCACAAAGCGCTGACCTGAGTTCCCCTGGAGAGCAGGGGATCTCTGTTACAAGCAGGGGGGATATCACAAAGCGCTCACCTTAGTTCCCCTGGAGAGGAGGGGATGTCTGTTACAAGAAGGGGGGTTATCACAACAAACCAGGAGTCACAGCGGAAGCCAACCTCCACCATGAAACAGGTGACCAACTGAAATGACATCACAAAGCGCTCACATGAGTTAACTTGGAGAAGAGGGGATGTCTGTTACAAGCAGGGGGGATATCACAACACACCAGGAGTCACAGGGGAAGCCAACCTCTAACTTGAAACAGGTGACCAACTGAAATGACATCACAAAGCGCTCACCTGAGTTCCCCTGGAGAGGAGGGGATGTCTGTTACAAACAGGGGGGATATCAGAAAGGGCTCACCTGAGTTCCCCTGGTGAGGAGGGGATGTCTGTTAAAAGCAGGGGGGATATCACAACACACCAGGAGTCACAGGGGAAGCCAACCTCAACCTTGAAACAGGTGACCAACTGAAATGACATCACAAAGCATTCACCTGAGTTCCACTGGAGAGGAGGGGATGTCTGTTACAAGCAGGGGGGATACCACAACACACCAGGAGTCACAGGGGAAGCTAACCTCCACCTTGAAACAGGTGACCAACTCAAATGGCATCACAAAGCGTTCACCTGAGTTCCACTGGAGAGGAGGGGATGTCTGTTACAAGCAGGGGGGATATCACAACACACCAGGAGTCACAGGGGAAGCCAACCTCAACCTTGAAACAGGTGACCAACTGAAATGACATCACAAAACGCTCACCTGAGTTCACCTGGAGAGGTGGGGATGTCTGTTACAAGCAGGGGGGTATCACAAAGCGCTCACCTGAGTTCCCCTGGAGAGGAGGGGATGTCAGTTATAAGCAGGGGGGATATAACAAAGCGCTCACCTGAGTTCCACTAGAGATTAGGGGATTTCTGTTACAAGCAGGGGGGATATCACAACACACCAGGAGTCACAGGGGAAGCCAACCTCCACCTTGAAACAGGTGACCAACTGAAATGACATCACAAAGCGCTGACCTGAGTTCCCCTGGAGAGCAGGGGATCTCTGTTACAAGCAGGGGGATATCACAAAGCGCTCACCTGAGTTCCCCTGGAGAGGAGGGGATGTCTATTACAAGAAGAGGGGATATCAAAACACACCAGGAGTCAGAGGGGAAGCCAACCTCCACCTTAAAACAGGTGACCAACTGAAATGACATCACAAAGCGCTCACCTGATTTCCCGTGGAGAGGAGGGGATGTCTGTTACAAGAAGGGGGGTTATCAGAACACATCAGGAGTCACAGCGGAAGCCAACCTCCACCATGAAACATGTGACCAACTGAAATGACATCACAAAGCGCTCACCTGAGTTAACTTGGAGAAGAGGGGATGTCTGTTACAAGCAGGGGGGATATCACAACACACCAGGAGTCACAGGGGAAGCCAACCTCCAACTTGAAACAGGTGACCAACTGAAATGACATCACAAAGCGCTCACCTGAGTTCCCCTGGAGAGCAGGGGATGTCTGTTACAAGCAGGGGGGATATCAGAAAGGGCTCACCTGAGTTCCCCTGGTGAGGAGGGGATGTCTGTTACAAGCAGGGGGGATATCACAACACACCAGGAGTCACAGGGGAAGCCAACCTCAACCTTGAAACCAGTGACCAAGTGAAATGACATCACAAAGCGCTCACCTGAGTTCCCCTAGAGATGAGGGGATGTCTGTTAAAAGCAGGAGGGATATCACAACACACCCGGATTCACAGGGGAAGACAATCTCAACCTTGAAACAGGTGACCAACTGAAATGACATCACAAAGCGCTGACCTGAGTTCCCCTGGAGAGCAGGGGATGTCTGTTACAAACAGGGGGGATATCACAAAGTGCTCACCTGAGTTCCCCTGGTGAGGAGGGGATGTTTGTTACAAGCAGGCGGGTTATTACAACACGCCAGGAGTCACAGGGGAAGCCAACCTCCACCTTGAAACAGGTGACCAACTGAAATGACATCACAAAGCGCTCACCTGAGTTCCCCTAGAGATGATGGGATGTCTGTTATAAGCAGGGGGGATATCACAACACACCAGGAGTCACAGCGGAAGCCAACCTCCACATTGAAACAGGTGACCAACTGAAATGACATCACAAAGCGCTCACCTGAGTTCCCCTGGAGAGCAGGGGATGTCTGTTACAAGCAGGGGGGATATCACAACACACCAGGAGTCACAGGGGAAGCCAACCTCCACCTTGAAACAGGTGACCAACTGAAATGACATCACAAAGCGCTCACCTGAGTTCCCCTGGAGAGCAGGGGATGTCTGTTACAAGCAGGGGGGATACCACAACACACCAGGAGTCACAGGGGAAGCCAACCTCCACCTTGAAACAGGTGACCAACTGAAATGACATCACAAAGCGCTCACCTGAGTTCACCTGGAGAGCAGGGAATCTCTGTTACAAGCAGGGGGATATCACAAAGCGCTCACCTGAGTTCCCCTGGAGAGGAGGGGATGTCTATTACAAGAAGAGGGGATATCAAAACACACCAGGAGTCAGAGGGGAAGCCAACCTCCACCTTAAAACAGGTGACCAACTGAAATGACATCACAAAGAGCTCACCTGAGTTCCCGTGGAGAGGAGGGGATGTCTGTTACAAGAAGGGGGGTTATCAGAACACATCAGGAGTCACAGCGGAAGCCAACCTCCACCATGAAACATGTGACCAACTGAAATGACATCACAAAGCGCTCACCTGAGTTAACTTGGAGAAGAGGGGATGTCTGTTACAAGCAGGGGGGATATCACAACACACCAGGAGTCACAGGGGAAGCCAACCTCCACCTTGAAACAGGTGACCAACTGAAATGACATCACCAAGCGCTAACCTGAGTTCCCCTTGAGAGCAGGGGATGTCTGTTACAAGCAGGGGGGATACCACAACACACCAGGAGTCACAGGGGAAGCCAACCTCCACCTTGAAACAGGTGACCAACTGAAATGACATCACAAAGCGCTCACCTGAGTTCACCTGGAGAGGTGGGGATGTCTGTTACATGCAGGGGGGATATCACAAAGCGCTCACCTGAGTTGCCCTGGTGAGGAGGGGATGTCAGTTACAAGCAGGGGGGATATCACAACACACCAGGAGTCACAGGGGAAGCCAACCTCCACATTGAAACAGGTGACCAACTGTAATGACATCACAAAGCGCTGACCTGAGTTCCCCTGGAGTGCAGGGGATCTCTGTGACAAGCAGGGGGGATATCACAAAGCGCTCACCTGAGTTCCCCTGGAGAGCAGGGGATGTCTGTTACAAGCAGGGGGGATACCACAACACACCAGGAGTCACAGGGGAAGCCAACCTCCACCTTGAAACAGGTGACCAACTGAAATGACATCACAAAGCGCTCACCTGAGTTCACCTGGAGAGCAGGGAATCTCTGTTATAAGCAGGGGGATATCACAAAGCGCTCACCTGAGTTCCCCTGGAGAGGAGGGGATGTCTATTACAAGAAGAGGGGATATCAAAACACACCAGGAGTCAGAGGGGAAGCCAACCTCCACCTTAAAACAGGTGACCAACTGAAATGACATCACAAAGCGCTCACCTGAGTTCCCGTGGAGAGGAGGGGATGTCTGTTACAAGAAGGGGGGTTATCAGAACACATCAGGAGTCACAGCGGAAGCCAACCTCCACCATGAAACATGTGACCAACTGAAATGACATCACAAAGCGCTCACCTCAGTTAACTTGGAGAAGAGGGGATGTCTGTTACAAGCAGGGGGGATACCACAACACACCAGGAGTCACAGGGGAAGCCAACCTCCACCTTGAAACAGGTGACCAACTGAAATGACATCACAAAGCGGTCACCTGAGTTCACCTGGAGAGGTGGGGATGTCTGTTACATGCAGGGGGGATATCACAAAGCGCTCACCTGAGTTGCCCTGGTGAGGAGGGGATGTCAGTTACAAGCAGGGGGGATATCACAACACACCAGGAGTCACAGGGGAATCCAACCTCGAAACAGGTGACCAACTGAAATGACATCACAAAGCGCTCACCTGAGTTACCCTGGAGAGTAGGGGATGTCTGTTACAAGCAGGGGGGATATCAGAAAGGGCTCACCTGAGTTCCGCTAGAGATGAGGGGATGTCTGTTACAAGCAGGGGGGATACCACAACACACCAGGAGTCACAGGGGAAGCCAACCTCCACCTTGAAACAGGTGACCAACTCAAATGGCATCACAAAGCGTTCACCTGAGTTCCACTGGAGAGGAGGGGATGTCTGTTACAAGCAGGTGGGTTATCACAACACACCAGGATTCACAGGGGAAGACAATCTCAACCTTGAAACAGGTGACCAACTGAAATGACATCACAAAGCGCTGACCTGAGTTCCCCTGGAGAGCAGGGGATGTCTGTTACAAACAGGGGGGATATCACAAAGCGCTCACCTGAGTTCCCCTGGTGAGGAGGGGATGTCTGTTACAAGCAGGGGGGATATTACAACACGCCAGGAGTCACAGGGGAAGCCAACCTCCACCTTGAAACAGGTGACCAACTGAAATGACATCACAAAGCGCTCACCTGAGTTCCCCTAGAGATGATGGGATGTCTGTTATAAGCAGGGGGGATATCACAACACACCAGGAGTCAAAGCGGAAGCCAACCTCCACATTGAAACAGGTGACCAACTGAAATGACATCACAAAGCGCTCACCTGAGTTCCCCTGGAGAGCAGGGGATTTCTGTTACAAGCAGGGGGGATATCACAACACACCAGGAGTCACAGGGGAAGCCAACCTCCACCTTGAAACAGGTGACCAACTGAAATGACATCACAAAGCGCTCACCTGAGTTCCCCTGGAGAGAAGGGGATGTCTGTTACAAGCAGGGGGGATACCACAACACACCAGGAGTCACAGGGGAAGCCAACCTCCACCTTGAAACAGGTGACCAACTGAAATGACATCACAAAGCGCTCACCTGAGTTCCCCTGGAGAGGTGGGGATGTCTGTTACATGCAGGGGGGATATCATAAAGCGCTCACCTGAGTTCCACTAGAGATTAGGGGATGTCTGTTACAAGCAGGGGGGATATCACAACACACCAGGAGTCACAGGGGAAGCCAACCTCCACCTTGAAACAGGTGACCAACTGAAATGACATCACAAAGCGCTGACCTGAGTTCCCCTGGAGAGCAGGGAATCTCTGTTACAAGCAGGGGGATATCACAAAGCGCTCACCTGAGTTCCCCTGGAGAGGAGGGGATGTCTATTACAAGAAGAGGGGATATCAAAACACACCAGGAGTCAGAGGGGAAGCCAACCTCCACCTTAAAACAGGTGACCAACTGAAATGACATCACAAAGCGCTCACCTGAGTTCCCGTGGAGAGGAGGGGATGTCTGTTACAAGAAGGGGGGTTATCAGAACACATCAGGAGTCACAGCGGAAGCCAACCTCCACCTTGAAACAGGTGACCAACTGAAATGACATCACAAATCGCTAACCTGAGTTCCCCTTGAGAGCAGGGGATGTCTGTTACAAGCAGGGGGGATACCACAACACACCAGGAGTCACAGGGGAAGCCAACCTCCACCTTGAAACAGGTGACCAACTGAAATGACATCACAAAGCGCTCACCTGAGTTCACCTGGAGAGGTGGGGATGTCTGTTACATGCAGGGGGGATATCACAAAGCGCTCACCTGAGTTGCCCTGGTGAGGAGGGGATGTCAGTTACAAGCAGGGGGGATATCACAACACACCAAGAGTCACAGGGGAAGCCAACCTCCACCTTGAAACAGGTGACCAACTGTAATGACATCACAAAGCGATGACCTGAGTTCCCCTGGAGAGCAGGGGATCTCTGTTACAAGCAGGGGGGATATCACAAAGCGCTCACCTGAGTTCCCCTGGAGAGGAGGGGATGTCTGTTACAAGAAGGGGGGTTATCACAACAAACCAGGAGTCACAGCGGAAGCCAACCTCCACCATGAAACAGGTGACCAACTGAAATGACATCACAAAGCGCTGACCTGAGTTCCCCTGGAGAGCAGGGGATGTCTGTTACAAGCAGGGGGGATATCAGAAAGGGCTCACCTGAGTTCCGCTAGAGATGAGGGGATGTCTGTTACAAGCAGGGGGGATACCACAACACACCAGGAGTCACAGGGGAATCCAACCTCCACCTTGAAACAGGTGACCAACTGAAATGACATCACAAAGCGCTGACCTGAGTTCCCCTGGAGAGCAGGGGATGTCTGTTACAAGCAGGGGGGATATCAGAAAGGGCTCACCTGAGTTCTGCTAGAGATGAGGGGATGTCTGTTACAAGCAGGGGGGATACCACAACACACCAAGAGTCACAGAGGAAGACAGCCTCCACCTTGAAACAGATGACCAACTGAAATGACATCAGAAAGCACTCACCTGAGTTCCCCTGGAGAAGACGGGATGTTTGTTACAAGCAGGGGGGATATCACAAAGCGCTCACCTGAGTTCCCCTGGAGAGGAGGGGATGTCTATTACAAGCAGGGGGGTTATCACAACACACCAGGAGTCACAGCAGAAGCCAACCTCCACCATGAAACAGGTGACCAACTGAAATGACATCACAAAGCGCTCACCTGAGTTAACTTGGAGAAGAGGGGATGTCTGTTACAAGCAGGGGGGATATCACAAAGCGCTCACCTGAGTTCCCCTGGAGAGGAGGGGATGTCTATTACAAGAAGGGGGGATATCAAAACACACCAGGAGTCAGAGGGGAAGCCAACCTCCACCTTGAAACAGGTGACCAAGTGTAATGACATCACAAAGCGCACACCTGAGTTCCCCTGGAGAGGAGGGGATGTCTGTTACAAGCAGGGGGGTTATCACAACACACGAGGAGTCATAGGGGAAGCCAAACTCAACATTGAAACATGTGACCAACTGAAATGACATCACAAAGCGCTCACCTGAGTTCCCCTAGAGATGAGGGGATGTCTGTTACAAACAGGGAGGATATCACAAAGCGCTCACCTGAGTTCCCCTGCTGAGGAGGGGATGTCTGTTACAAGCAGGGGGGATATCACAACACACCAGGAGTCTCAGGGGAAGCCAACCTCCACCTTGAAACAGGTGACCAACTGAAATGACATCACAAAGCGCTCACCTGAGTTCCCCTAGAGATGAGGGGATGTCTGTTACAAACAGGGAGGATATCACAAAGCGCTCACCAGAGTTCCCCTGGAGAGGAGGGGATGTCCGTTACAAGCAGGGGGAACGCACCAGGAGTCACAGGGGAAGCCAACCTCCACCTTGAAACAGGTGACCAACTGTAATGACATCACAAAGCGCTGACCTGAGTTCCCCTGGAGAGCAGGCGATCTCTGTTACAAGCAGGGGGGATATCACAAAGCGCTCACCTGAGTTCCCCTGGTGAGGAGGGGATGTCTGTTACAAGCAGGGGGGATATCACAACACACCAGGAGTCACAGGGGAATCCAACCTCAACCTTGAAACAGGTGACCAACTGAAATGACATCACAAAGCGCTCACCTGAGTTCTCCTAGAGATGAGGGGATGTCTGTTAAAAGCAGGAGGGATATCACAACACGCCCGGATTCACAGGGGAAGACAATCTCAACCTTGAAACAGGTGACCAACTGAAATGACATCACGAAGCGCTCACCTGAGTTCCCCTGGAGAGCAGGGGATGTATTTTACAAGCAGGAGGGATATCACAAAGCGCTCACCTGAGTTCCCCTAGAGATGATGGGATGTCTGTTATAAGCAGGGGGGATATCACAACACACCAGGAGTCAAAGCGGAAGCCAACCTCCACCTTGAAACAGGTGACCAACTGAAATGACATCACAAAGCGCTCACCTGAGTTCCCCTGGAGAGCAGGGGATGTCTGTTACAAGCAGGGGGGATACCACAACACACCAGGAGTCACAGGGGAAGCCAACCTCCACCTTGAAACAGGTGACCAACTGTAATGACATCACAAAGCGCTGACCTGAGTTCCCCTGGAGAGCAGGGGATCTCTGTTACAAGCAGGGGGGATATCACAACACGCCCGGATTCACAGGGGAAGACAATCTCAACCTTGAAACAGGTGACCAACTGAAATGACATCACGAAGCGCTCACCTGAGTTCCCCTGGAGAGCAGGGGATGTCTTTTACAAGCAGGGGGGATATCACAAAGCGCTCACCTGAGTTCCCCTGGTGAGGAGGGGATGTCTGTTACAAGCAGGGGGGATATTACAACACGCCAGGAGTCACAGGGGAAGCCAACCTCCACCTTGAAACAGGTGACCAACTGAAATGTCATCACAAAGTGCTCACCTGAGTTCCCCTAGAGATGATGGGATGTCTGTTATAAGCAGGGGGGATATCACAACACACCAGGAGTCAAAGCGGAAGCCAACCTCCACATTGAAACAGGTGACAAACTGAAATGACATCACAAAGCGCTCACCTGAGTTCCCCTGGAGAGCAGGGGATGTCTGTTACAAGCAGGGGGGATATCACAACACACCAGGAGTCACAGGGGAAGCCAACCTCCACCTTGAAACAGGTGACCAACTGAAATGACATCACAAAGCGCTCACCTGAGTTCCCCTGGAGAGCTGGGGATGTCTGTTACAAGCAGGGGGGATACCACAACACACCAGGAGTCACAGGGGAAGCCAACCTCCACCTTGAAACAGGTGACCAACTGAAATGACATCACAAAGCGCTCACCTGAGTTCACCTGGAGAGGTGGGGATGTCTGTTACATGCAGGGGGGATATCATAAAGCGCTCACCTGAGTTCCACTAGAGATTAGGGGACGTCTGTTACAAGCAGGGGGGATATCACAACACACCAGGAGTCACAGGGGAAGCCAACCTCCACCTTGAAACAGGTGACCAACTGAAATGACATCACAAAGCGCTGACCTGAGTTCCCCTGGAGAGCAGGGAATCTCTGTTACAAGCAGGGGGATATCACAAAGCGCTCACCTGAGTTCCCCTGGAGAGGAGGGGATGTCTATTACAAGAAGAGGGGATATCAAAACACACCAGGAGTCAGAGGGGAAGCCAACCTCCACCTTAAAACAGGTGACCAACTGAAATGACATCACAAAGCGCTCACCTGAGTTCCCGTGGAGAGGAGGGGATGTCTGTTACAAGAAGGGGGGTTATCACAACACACCAGGAGTCACAGGGGAAGCCAACCTCCACCTTGAAACAGGTGACCAACTGAAATGACATCACAAAGCGCTAACCTGAGTTCCCCTTGAGAGCAGGGGATGTCTGTTACAAGCAGGGGGGATACCACAACACACCAGGAGTCACAGGGGAAGCCAACCTCCACCTTGAAACAGGTGACCAACTGAAATGACATCACAAAGCGCTCACCTGAGTTCACCTGGAGAGGTGGGGATGTCTGTTACATGCAGGGGGGATAACACAAAGCGCTCACCTGAGTTGCCCTGGTGAGGAGGGGATGTCAGTTACAAGCAGGGGGAATATCACAACACACCAAGAGTCACAGGGGAAGCCAACCTCCACCTTGAAA